>NC_140621.1:34621194-35181194 GCF_057382275.1 Copadichromis virginalis | reverse complement strand
CGTAATCCGTCAGCTCAGATATGCGCTCGCTGCCCGAGGCGTGAGGACAGAGAAATGGAACGGTGATCAACACAGAAATCACAGATCTGCTCACTGACCTCTAATGACGTCATCATCATGTACGTGCTGATTTTCTGTAGCTTCACCTCAGAAACGCTGCAGAACGGTAACGGCAGCACTGAGGTTCAAACTCAGTGATCGAGTGAACGCATGAAATTACAGTCTTGCTCTTTCCACGTTAACCCTGTAGCAACCGCAGACTTTAAGCTCCACCCCTGCCCTGACTCACTGCTGGCCTTGCGCTGTGTTCGTGCCATCGCCGTGCTGCGGCCGTCCCTGCATCTCTACGCTCTCTATCTGCCTGCACGCGGTGACGCGGCTCCTCTGAAGCCGCTCCCTGCTCCTGCACGCCTTAGCTGCCTCGTACCTGCAGCGGTTGGTGCCTGGCTGCTGGCTGAGGCGGTGACAGGGGCTCATCAGAACAGAAGACACTGAGGAGCCTCACCATGTGTGTGCAGGTAACTCACCTCCGGTAGTGCTGGCGTAACTGCTCCATGGTGTAAACGGTGAACGGCCGGATGGACTTGTGCGAGGGGAATGCAGGAAACGAGGGCAGCGTCACCAGATGCCTTTAACCCTCAAAGAAAAGGTACAAATGTAGGAGAAGGGAGGAGTTCAGACAGCAGCTCAGAGGTTTGGGTCACGTACTCTGTGAGAGGCGTTCACTCACGGTCCGGGCGTGTGCTTCACGATGGGCCGGTCGCAGGAGAGGCAGTGGAATCTCTCCACGAGCTGTCTGGAAATAAACACAAGAACAAATCTTCAGTGCTTCTCAGCCCTTCACCTGCTGCACATATTTAAAATGTTCTGAAGACATTCATAAAAAATGCTCCTCCTTCTTTGTTACCTCACGTGTCTGATTCAGACGAAATCTGAACAAACACTGTCTGCAGATGTTTCAGTCAGACGCTAATTATGGAACATTTAGCAACAAATGACATTCAGACCAAAGCCAATAATGTTAACAATAATAATAATGTTAGGGACATATATCGTCTGTCAGAGCAGCTGTGCGTGACTGACAGGTCAAAATAATCCTTCAATTCATCCTATCTCTGTTAGCCCCTCCCTAAAAGCCCTCTTTCTCCTGATTGGATCTCCTGGAAGCACCTGTGATCGTGAGCTGTACTGCGTGTAAGAGTGCAGTGTTCTCACTTCCTGATCCCGGCGGCGTCCTCGTACTCCGGCGCCGCCTGAGCCTGCAGCTTCTCGTGGATGCTCCTCCAGCGATCCTCCAGCTGCTTCTTCACAGAGTCCAGCTCGATCCGGTTCAGCTGCAGAGGGACCAGATCAGAACCATCAGATCAGAACCATGACTCTTATTTTAAAATCAATTCTAGAAAACTTCTAGCATTCATAGTTTCCAGTAAATTATAAAAATATTTCCACCTTCTTTTGGTTTTCTTAATAAAAACAACAACACCTTGACTTTGAGGTCACTGAGATTCAGATCTTTTTTTTTGTCCCGTTTGGATCTTTAGCCGTCAGAATCGTTGTCTGAAGGCCAAGAAAGATGCCAAGAGGATTTACTTTACCAAGTGGATCATCATGGCCTTGCCATATTGGTCCATTTGATTGACCTTTATTATAATTATGTATTTATTTTATTTTATTTTCAGTTGTTACAGACGGGACAGACATGACTGGGGGATAGGACAGGGAGAAAGAATGAAAGAAAGAGAGGGAGAGAAAGAAAACCAGAGGAGAGAAGAGACGGTGAGAAAGGGGGAAGAAAGAAAAAGAAACAAAACAGCTGGATCACCTGTATGGAGAAAAAAAACCAGAAGAGAAAACAAACAACAAAGAGCAACATAATAAGGGAGGGGAGACAGGAGGACAAAGGAGGGGGGAACAACTACGCTGTAGTGCCTCTTCACCTCACTGTGCAATACTTTTGTTAATAGTCAACGGTGCAATAGACTCCATACTTGAAATGTGCAATTCACTTGTATTTTTATTTTTATTCCTATTTATTCTATTTATCCCCTTCGTATATTTTATTTATATATGTCTCTGTATTTATATGTGTGTGTGTGTGTGTGTGTGTGTGTGTGTGTATAATATTCTGTTACTCTGTAACTTCTGTCGGTGCTGTGCTTTTGGAAACCGAATTTCCCAGAGGAACCCACCCGAGGGATTAATAAAGTTATCTTATCTTAATAAATACAGCACCATCACAATAAACTAGCTAACAGTAGCTAACAGTAGCTAACAGTAGATACTAAATATTACATGTTATTGTGCAAGATGGACACTGACATTTACTTAAAATTTTTGAGGCAACACTTTTACACTTAAAAATATTGAGTAGATTGGAAACCGGTCAAACCTGTTCAATATACTTGATCAATTGAATAACTAAAGCTTAAACATATTAAGTTGAAATGAATAATTGTAGTTTTACACAAACATGAAAAAATTGAGTAAATAACACTGACATGCTTGGTCATGTAACTGTAAATATAGATGTCAGTTAATCCAAAGTTTTGTTCCATTTACTTCATATTGTAAACTGAACGTGATCAAAATTGTACTTAATATTAAATATGGTAACTGGCCTGTATTTGTACAGCGCTTTACTTTGTCCCTATGGACCCCAAAGTGCTTCACACTACATCCACACATTCACAAGCTACACTGTAGCCACAGCCGCCCTGGGCCGCACTGACAGAGGCGAGGCTGCCGGACACTGGCGCCACCGGGCCCTCTGACCACCACCAGTAGGCGACCGAGACTGTTGGTGCCGGGGCTCGAACTGGCAACCTTCTGATTACAAGATTCAAATATTCAAATATGAATGTTATTGTATTTCACTGGTAGTCTAAGTCTGAAAAACCAGACAAACTAATATGTAGTTGTGTTTTTCATAATACATGTATGAAAGATGACCACATGTTAGACATTTTTCCAAACAAAATTTAATTTTCATAAACATGGCAAAAAATCAAAATAAACAAGCACTAAAAAGACAAGAGCCTTTCCCCTTTCAGCTCAAAGCCTCACATACCTGAAGGATGAATGTCAAACCAGGAGCGCAAACACAAACGCTCAGAGTATTTAAAAAACACAATGAATGAAACAATGGAAAAGGCTCATGGTACTCAATTACTCTACGTTATCATGTTTTACTTTTCAGTTGTAGTTGCTGACAATAAATAATATTGATTTGAATAATTAATGATTTTAGTACAAGATACTGATGAGTATAGATACATATTTCTCAAATATTTTGATTAAATGTTAAACAAAAATATTAAGCACATGTAAAGAAGGTATTCTGTGAACCACATACTGAATTTTTTGTCTGAGATAAATGTAAATAAATACCTTAATTTAACACAAACACATACGTTAATGTTTTAGACATTTATTTCAACTTATCAAACTCAAATAATTACTAAAAGGATATTCATAGATTTGATCAGGCTCATCTAACTTATATTTATAGTGATGTTTACTAAAAGCCTCTGAATTACTTTTTAGAGTGCAGCGCACAATGTGCTTTGAGGCAGCAGCCAAGAAAGGTGTAGTTTGTGTCTGCGAACACCTGTGTGGATCAGCACGCTTGTATTCCAAAGGTTTTCCATGCAACGATCTGCTAGGGAGTGTGGGGAGCCATAGCCCCGTCCCCCAGGGCATGAACCAGGTATGGAGGAGATCCAGGCCCCAGACATCCAGAGGCCCCCAGAGTACAAGGACCCAAGGAGGACCACCAGGGGGGCAACCGTGCCACCCTCCTGGGAAGAGCTGAGGAGAGCCCCAAACAAGAGGTCACCCAGCAGCCACGGAGCAGAGGCCAGAGGTGTTGCAGTGACGTGCCCGCGGGCTCTGCCAGCAGTGAGCTGAGCCAGAGAGGACTGAGCTTCAGGCCCAGAGGCCTGAGGGCACCCCACCCCCTGGAAGGGGCCCAGCCGGGCCACAGGCGCCAGGCCCCGCCAATCAGCCACCAGGAGTGAGTCGGTACATACATGAGCGCCCAGCCCCAGACACCAAGAACCACCAACACACCAACGTCTGAGGGCATCAGCCACCAGCAGGGAGTGTGGTGAGGGGAGATGGTTCCCAGAGAGGCGGAGTCTGAGACCCAAGCTGACATATAGACACAGTCTGAGATCTTTAACAGATGCTCCTGTGGTGTTAATTTGAAAACCCTACATCACACATGTGACGCCCCGGATCAGCCTGTTATGACCGAAGCGTAAAATCTCCAATACTGCAGCTTCTGTCACAGCTGTAGCAGAGACGTCGTCACGATTTAAAGACAAAATATGTTTTTAAATTTAAACCCATTACCCTTCCCTCTGATCTCGGATCAGTTTGAGTTTGCAGGCGTGGCTCTCCTACCTTACACTCCATCTCGGTGGAGAGCTTGCCCATGAGTTTGTGCCAGTCCTGCTCCTGACTCGTCACCTTGTTCAGCAGCTCGTGGAACATCCCGCTCAGCTGCTCCGTCACCGAGTCGAGCTGCAGCCGGCTCACTTTCCCCTCCAGGGCCGATTTGTCTGCTCTCTACGGGCACAGAGGGAGAATCGGGAGGTCAACGGCGAGAAGGCGGAGGCCGACAGGTGTCCTGAAACAGTCGCCTCACACACGTCTCAATCAATCAATCAATCAATCAATCAATCAATCAATCCTTTATTCGCCACATGCAGGTTGCCCTGCAGTGAAATGGAGGGACAGATCAATTTCAATTCAATTTCAATTTTATTTCTATAGCACATTTAAAAGTCACAAGTACAACAAAGTGCTTCACAAACGAACCATACTTGCAATTTACAACAGGAGAAAACAGTTAACAAAGAATAAAATTATAAAATAATAATATAAGAACAGGCATGAATCAGGGAAAATTAAGCTAAGTAGTTTGAAAAGCGAGCTTAAATAGATGGGTTTTTAACCGAGATTTAAAAGATTGGATAGTTTCCGACACACGGACATCAACCGGTAGGCTGTTCCAGAGTTTTGGTGCAGCGAAAGCAAAGGCCCGATCCCCCTTCGTCTTTAATCGAGACATTGGTTGCATTAGAAGCCCCTGATTAGAGGATCTGAGTGCCCTTGTAGGGATATATAGATTAAGAAGGTCAATCAAATAACTGGGTGCCAAGTTATTTAAGATTTTAAAAGTATATAAAAGAATTTTAAAAACAATACGGTATTTGACAGGAAGCCAGTGGAGGTCAGCTAGAATGGGAGTAATATGATCCTGTCTTCTAGCGCCGCTTAAAAGGCGTGCTGCGGCATTCTGGACTAATTGTAGGCGTTGAATAAGAGAGAGTTGGAGGCCAAAGTAAAGAGAATTACAGTAGTCCAGTCTAGAGGTTATAAAAGCATGAATGAGCCTTTCAAGGTCTTTATGTCGTAGGTAAGGCATTGCCTTCGAAATTTGGCGTAGTTGGTAGAAGCTGGTTTTTACCACTGCAGCCACTTGCTTATCTAATTTGAGGGAGCTGTCCAGCATTACTCCGAGATTTCTGACAGTGGGCGATAAGTGGCTGGCATAGGAACCTAAAGTCTCCGAAAGCTGTTTCAACGGCATGTGGCTACCAAAGACGATGATTTCTGTTTTGTTTTCATTGAGGGTGAGCGAATTATGCAGTAGTCAGTCTCTGACGTCACACAGACAATTAAGCAACGGCAATAGCGGGGATTGAAGATCCAAATCCAAAGGGAAATAGATTTGGATATCATCCGCATAGCAGTGAAAAGAGATATTGTGATTTCTAAAGATTTTTCCCAGGGGTAACAGATAGAGAGAGAACAACGTGGGACTTAACACAGACCCCTGGGGAACACCGCAACGAAGGGGTGCGGGGGAAGAGGAGTGATTTCCCATAGAGACAGAGAAAAACCGCTCGGATAGGTATGATTTAAACCATGAGAGTACTTTGCCTTTAAGGCCAACTACATGTTCAAGTCTTGAAAGGAGAATATCATGGTCGACCGTATCAAAAGCAGAGGACAAGTCTAAAAGAACTAAAACCACAGGGCGCCCTGTATCAACAGTTACGAGGAGATCGTTAAAAACTCTCAGTAAAGCTGTCTCGGTACTGTGGTGAGGTTTAAAACCAGATTGGAATTTTTCATTGATTCCATTTGCCTCTAAGAAAGATTGCAATTGCTTGAGAACAATTTTCTCTAAGACTTTAGCCATAAAAGGGAGTTTCGATACCGGCCTATAGTTTGAGAGGACATTAGGATCAAGATTACTTTTCTTGATTACAGGTTGGATAACTGCATGTTTGAACACGGCAGGGATGCAGCCTGATAGTAGTGATGAATTCATTATAAGTAAAATCCAGGGTCCTACAATATTCAGGGCGTTTTTGATAATGCGAGAAGGGAGCACATCATGACGGGAATTGGAATTTTTCGTTTGAGCTATTATTTCCTTAAGGGTCGGAAAGGAAACAAATTCAAACTGTTCTAGTACCGACGAGGGTTCGGATGTTAAAGATGTGTCCTCAATGGGTAGATATGTGGATCTTAGTGCTATAGTTTTATCTGAAAAATAGTTTAGGAATTTTTCACATAAAGCTTGGGAGGTCTCGGTCTGAGTGGAGAGTGGATTTATTAACGAATTAAAAATGCCAAAAAGGACCTGCGGCTTATGACTATTAGTCGCAATGATCTCCGAAAGGAAGGAGGCTTTTGCAGTTTTAACAGCCTTCTGATATTTCTTCGGACAATTGTGGAGAATGTCAAAGGAGATCTGGAGTTTGTCTTTCTTCCATCTCCTCTCCGCTTGGCGGCATTCACGTCGGAGGGTACGAGTATAGTCATTCATCCATGGTTGACGGAATGGTTTAAGGCGTTTGGTCTTTAAGGGAGCCACAGTGTCTAAAATAGAAGTACAGGTGGCGATGAAGGAGTTAGCGAGATCATTAACCGGTGTAGCTGTATCCCAGTTAATTTCGCAGAAGGCAGTGTTGGTCAGAGCCATAGAAAACTGAGCAATAGTCTCTGAGTTAATCATGCGTATATTTTGCACAGGACCCTCACGTTTCAGCTCCATATTGCACACATTGACATTAAACAAAACCGGGAAATGATCACACCCAAACATCTGAAACTAAAGCAGGTGAGTCTGACTCCTCCCACAGGTGGGAGGTTAAAATGAGCCAACTCACGATTTCACTCTCGACCATCTGCTTGTCGGCCTTGTTCACCTCCAGCTCCTCCGTCGTCTTGTAGAGCTCCTGCAGAGACGAGAGTCCGTCAGCTCGTCTCCTCAGCTGTTCAATTCAACTTTTACATTTTTAGAAGAATGACAATAAAGACAAAATATGTACGGATGAAAAACTCTTTGGATAAAAGCAGTTTCGGGAGCAACCTGCAGTTTGAATCTTAAATGACTGTTTCAAGAACTCTTTCTTGCCGTCACGTGTCGCACACGGCGCAGCACCTCCTACCTCTGCGGTTTGTTCTGGTGGAGACGTTTGAGTGGAGCAGTAAGTAACAGCGTGGTCTCACACTGGTTTCTTTTTGGTGCATTTACACCTTCAATTAAAAGTAAAAAGTGTCATCACAGTTCATATTAAGATGCTGGTTTTCTACACCGTTATATTTGTGCCACAAAACCAGCCAATCACAGACTTGGATGCACAAAAATCTGATTGGTTGTTTTGGTCTCCAATCAGCTCAAAATGACGAAATGCAATATCCCAGAATCCATGTCGTCCAGACATATCTTAAAGTTTATTTTGTGACCCAGACAGAGTAATATTTCAAACTCTGCCACTGCCTCGCTTGAGTTCTGGACGACATGGATTCTGGGATATTGCATTTCGTCATTTTGAGCTGATTGGAGACCAAAACAACCAATCAGATTTTTGTGCATCCAAGTCTGTGATTGGCTGGTTTTGTGGCACAAATATAACGGTGTAGAGAAAGAGTTGAGCGCGCACGGGCAGAAATGTTGAGAGCACGAGCGACACATTGCGAGCGAGCGCAAAAACTGAGCGAGAGGGGCTGCTGTGTGTGTGTGTGTGTGTGTGTGTGTGTGTGTGTGTGTGTGTGGATAATAGCAAACACTGAAATACATCTTTTGCACGCAGGAATGAATTTTGTTCACTCAAATTTAGCTTTTCTTTGCTCAAAATTTCTCCTCAAAATGCAACACTTGCACCTGCAAATGTTTTTTAAGTGCGCTCATAATAGTGGCACAAAAATAACGCCATCGTTTTTTTCCTGTTGTGTGATGCTGTGGTAGCTGAGACTGAATGACGTGCGACGAGGAACGCGCTGCATGTTTTACCTCGATGTGTCTCTGCTTGCGTTTGCTGTCTTCGTGCAGCGATCTCATCGTCTCGTTTAGCTTCTTACAGTCGGCCTGAAGCTGCAGCATCGCCTGCTGCACGCCGTTCACCAGCTCCACGTTCTGACACACACACACACACACACACACACACACACACACACACACACACACACAGAAGGAATCAGAGATCTTCCTGCAGACAGCTTAACCCCGGTGTATTCTGTGTATATCGGAGCAGTGACGTTTAGTTTCCAGACGAGGTTCCAGGACTTTGACCTCCCCTTTAACATCATCTCCTGGAGCACCTCTGGGCCACTTCCACCACTGCTGCTATTTTTAGATCACTTCCTGGCAGTCCATCCAGACCTCGTACCCTGCACGCTCTGCGGTTTCATCAAAAACCTCAAACCCTGCAGACTTTTGATGCGTCTGCAACAATCTGCAGTTTACGGCATCTCAGGTGAGGACCGCATCGCTCACAGTGTTGAGCGTCACGAATCTGTCCACCAGGAAGAGCCAGCTAGAACTTCCTGTGGTGTCTGAGGAAGAACATCATGAGGAAAGTTGTGAGATTTTTAGCCACCTACAGTACTTAGACTGTGAGTTATGGAGAGATCTAAAAACAGCAGCCAAGGTAGGAGCAGCTTGGACGTGACCTTAAAAGGTAAAAATCAAAGTCAGGTGTTTTCAGCACTCTCTTAAACCCAGCGTGCAGATCTGAAATGTTCCCTAGCTTCACCCTGCTCTGGCTTGCCTCTCGGTCCTGCGGCGGCCCTTCTCTGGCTCCGCCCTGCTGCTGGATCAGTCTGTTCACCGCGTCCTGCAGCTGCTGGTAGTGCTCGAACAGAAAGCTGAGCTTCTCTCCAATGTTTGTTGTTCTGGCATTCAGAGCTGACCACTCTTCGCTCTGACGGACGCTCGGACCACCACTCTCCGCCTGCACGGCCTCATCGCATAGACTCGTGGACAGCTGAGATGTGAAGGACAAGATTGTGTCCTCCAGCGTTCCCCGCAGGTCGTCCAGCTGAGGTCGGAGGGCAAAGAACTGAGATTAGGCTGATGCATGTCGCCTGAAACACCAGGGCATCTTTGACTGTTTCTCTGTTTCCTCTGCTCGTGCTTTGTCTGGAATGTTTTCAGACTCACAATGTCATTCGAGACTTTTTTTACAGTGTGGAAATCTACATGATGTCTCCTGCATGACATTCAGGAAACAGACGCCACCTACAGGTAAACACCTGACACCGAAAACTAAAGACGCGGCTCCTTGACCAAAACAAACAACTTTTCTGATATTTTTTCTGATTGTTTTTTCCAAATGTGCCAAGCATAACAAAACTCCTAAATTATGACTTCGCTATTTACACGTGTGCTGCTGTTCCGTTCCCTCCCTGTAGGTGGCGCCAGTTTGCCTCCTGAGCTTCAGCACTTCCTGCCTGACCTGACGTTGTAGCTGTTGGTCTGCCGCTTTCTCCTCACACTGAGTCTGCTTCACGTCCTCCTCCAGCCACTGCACACGCGTCCTGGACACGAGGGCGCCATCATGAAAGCACAACGACTAAAGTGACCCGGGTGAATAAAACTCCTGACAAGTTTCGAAAGACTAAAAGGAGCCCTGATTCAGCGCGTTTAACGAGTTTCTCTCTGCAAGTTGGATCATTCTCTTCCAGGCAGCTCAAAAAATGATGTCAGAAGAAGAAGTGGCCAGAAATGCACGCAATGATGCTACAAACTGCATCCCACTAGTGCTGTGACAGGAAAGACTGATCGTGTTTACACGTGAACATGAAACCGACCTGATAACAAAGTCGGTGAATTCTTGTGAATTCATTATAAAATAACAGTTTTAGGTCTAGTTTCTGTCAGGCGCCATCATCGTTGTCACCACAACACCGCCCTCGTTTAGGCTGTAAAAAAATCTGTTTTATTTATAAAGCTCCAAATCCCAACAACAGTCGCCTCGAGGCGCTGCAGGAGTGCTGGTTCAGGAGCTCTTGGCTGATGAACTCGGTCTTAAAGGACACTGACATTTAACAACTCCGGCTGCAAAGGACGAAATAACTGCTGGTGATGCGAAGTGGGCGGGGCCAGAGTTAAACGCATACACAGATCCTCTCGCCTCCGTAGCTGCGACTGCCTTCGTGTTGCAGGGGCAGTTTGAGTAACATCCTCAGTTACATCACGTTCACGCTTCTCTCACTGCCCTCAGCTTCAAGCCAAGACTTCGAAATTTTTCAAACTTTTTTCTCCTAAATTTGCCATTTTTTCTCTAAACAGTTAAAGCGAGCTTAAAATAGCTGAGCTGGTGTTACTACAGGAAGCTGTATATGTATATTCATGGTCAGGGCTCCTTTTAAAACTTCTGTCGGGTGATGTAAAACTGGCTCTCCCTCCTGTGTGTCTTTACCTGAGGTGGGATATTTGCTCTCTGAGCTCTCGGTAACCTTCGCTGTCTGAACCCACTCTTCTGCAAACCTCTGACTCCGCCCTCTCCGAAGCTTCCTTTTGCTCCAGCCTCTCTGAATCTGCCTTTGACTTCACCCTCTCTGACACTTCTGGCTCCGCCCTCTCCGAAGCTTCTGACTCCGCCCTCTCCGAAGCTTCTGACTCCGCCCTCTCTGAAGCTTCTGACTCCGCCCTCTCTGAAGCTTCTGACTCCGCCCTCTCTGACACTTGTAACTCCGCCCTCTCGATAGTTACCTCGGAGGCGCTTTCTTTGTGTGGGCTCATCAGGCTCATGAGCATGTCCTCCAAGGCGTCCAGCTTCAGACGGACAAATTTAACCATCAGAGCAGACAGACAGGAAGTGACACGGCAGCGTTTGTGTTGATGTTTGAGGAGGAGAGGGTTGTTCCGGTTGGTTCTTACTCACCTTTCCTCGGTCGCTCATCAGGCGGTCTATCAAACCTCTCTGCTCATTTAGCTGATCCATCAGGTTACTGAACGCGTCTCCATGGGAACCTAAATGTTCAACATAACATCAGCATCGCAGTCTGGGAGCAGAAATCAGATGCTCTAAAAGTGCTGAAATTCTCATTCATTCCATGAAGTTTGAGCTGTAATATGTACAAATAATAGTTACAGGATAAATTACAGTAATTACTGTAAATACCTATAAAAGTTTACTTGAACTTTTACCACTGGGGGCAGTGTTTTACCAGGAGGGGTGTTACATTTTTGGGATGTGTGTGTTCTTTATACCCGCTCCCTCAAGAAGTGCTCTCGCTGACGTACTAGGTTAAAGAAAGACTGCACCACCTTGTGGTACAATTAGGCATTACACACAAGTGTGGCCACACAACAACAGATGTTTCGGGCACAAACTCATAGCAGCTGTTTCTTCACATTCTGCTGATAGATTTTTGGGAGGCTAAGACATTTTTAAACAAAATAATTTGTAAAAACATTTAAGAAAGATAAAATAAAATCAAAGGTTGGTGCAGCTCTAATATATTCTTCATGCTATGACTTCAGATCTCACACTGTGATCTGAACACTTTAAATGAGAGCTGTGTTCATGAGAGACTTTCTAACAGCTTGTATGGCGTCACCTTTGGTGGCGATGAGCTCTCTGAGCTGAGCCAGCTGACTCTGGTCTGCCTTTCCTTTCTCTAACACCGCTACGTGAGCTTCCACCTGGACGAGCCTCTCCTGCAGATGGCTCACACTCCTCAGGGCCTCCACTGCCTCTGTGGATGGTGTGGAGCAGTTGGAATCTGAAGCTGGAGGTTTACCAGCAGAGTCTGCTTTAACACCAGCCTGTGGAGGCGGCCCTGACTGGACCGAAGAGCACTCGGATTTATTTGGAGAACTTGGAGCTGCTGGTCCAACGGTGACCTTGTTGGGGTGGGAGGAGGGAGGTGTGCTGCTTTGAGGAGGTTCGGTGAGGTCACTGCCGGAAGGCGAGGAGGTTTGTTTGGCTGCCACGAGCTGATTATCGACCCCTGAATCTCCAGGCTCCTGTGAGGAAGTCCGAGACAAACACTCTGAAACTGCAGACAAATATCAACACTGTACTCGAATCCATACCGCTGGTCAGGAACACAGCAGGGAAGGGCAGCCAATCAGAATCAAGCTGATTTAGTGGGAGTGGAGCTAAAAGAGCTTGTTTCAGGGAAAACTCTGGAGCTGCACCAAAGCTCGGGTGAGATTAAGAAGGATTATTATGAACCTCTTAATCACACAAAGCAGAGGCCAAGCATAAAAACATGGAGCTGGGAGTGAGCCGCAGAGGTTCTTCAATAATAAACAGACGGGTGAAGATCAAATTAACCCCAAAACAGAGACGTGTGATATGGATGGTTCGAATAAAAACAGCAGAGCTGGGATTTTTATTTTTTTCTCTTTGATGCCAAAGAGATCAGATTCCCATGAACATCTGCCCCAACTTAATCTAAATTTGATTAAAGAACCTTCTTTAAAAGCAAAATTTCATGTCACATCCGCCTGTTTGGCTTGTTGCCTCTTGTTTCTTGATAAATAATCACCTGCTGAGGCCTCAGCTCGGCTCTGCACACAAACACGGCTGCTTTCCTTGACACTAAAATAACTTTAGGACTCTAAACATCTGGCTGTAAGCTCGTCTGTTTCTGATGAAACACAAGTTTCTGTTTCTTTCTCACCTTCTGGAATTTTTCTGTCTCGCCCTCTCTGTTGCCGGGTAGAACTGCGTCCCTCAGAGATTTCTGTAACAACAGTGAAATCACGAGGTTTGGGCATGTCCTCATTAAACTGTCAGAATTACATTATTACACAGAAGCCAGTAGCCAACAGTTTAAACAGTGTCACATCCTCCCCTCAGACAAACCCTCACCACAGTTTCCTCCAGAGCGTCCACACGGTGGCAGCAGCTCTCCACCCGAGCGGCCGTCCCCAAAGCGTCACCGACCATCTGAACACAGGACAGAGGGAGAGATCAGAACATCCCACGAATCCACATCCAGCATCAGCTGAGCTCCATCGCCGAGGCCTGAGGGCGAGAAGACGCTGAAAATACGGCGTGGCTCAGAATCAGCGTGTTTCCCTGCAGAGCCACTAAAAGTCAAACATACATGAAATATTTGCTATGATGATGAGCTCTTTTCTTCAGCTGAACATTGACTGAGACTTTTGGACAGCAGAGAAACTTTCTGTGGTTCAGATTCATAAATCTATCCAGTCAGACCAGAACTTTTTTTCTGACAGTTTCTATTTATTGTTTTATTTCTAGTTGCAGGTTTCTATTCTACTTTTTGTTTATGGAGCTTTATTATTCTGCGTATTTCATTTTTTCTGTTAAACTGGGCTCCTTTATTGTGTGTCATGTTTTACCACATTAAAATGTTTCATTTTGTTTATTTGAGTGATGCCGTTATAAGATGTGTCTAATATTACTTCTGTAGTAAATAAAGTATATCTAAATAAGTATAAAGTAGAAATAAAGTATATCAGGCTCTTTGAGTTTTCTGACTGACTGTTTGATTTCTGATTATTGAAAGTAGAAGCACTTCCATAAAACCTGGATCAGAGTTTCATAGAATAAGTTTGAAAAATTAAACATAATTAAAAATGTTTAATGAATTTGGCCCGATCTCACTCCAGATGGTCCTGCGGGCTGAAGAGGAGCGGGACCATCTGGTTTGTGGTCAGCAGCGTCCGTACGTGGAGCTTCATCAGAGCAGCTTGGAATCGGTGCAGGTGACAGAATCTGTCCCAGCGTTTGTGATTTTTTGTTTTTGCTCTAATTGACTGTAATCATTTGAAAACGTTTCAGTGTTATTTCTTTGTGCTGTTTGATCGGTCGTGGTGTTTGCGGTGTGTTTCGCTGTGCACGGCCCGACCTCGTGTTGCTGCCAGAGCTCCTCCATCTGCTCCTTCAGACGCTCGTTCTGCTCGTTCAGGTCCAGGATCAGCCTCGTCGACTGCAGACACAGCACACAGCTTCGAATCAGTACGCCGCACATTTTCACTACAAAAAAACTGCTTCTCATCCTGGAGGTGTGTAAAAGGTGACGCCTGGTGGTTTTCTGCTCACCGATTGGCAGAGGAGTTGTCACAGGAAGTCAGATGTGTGGGTGGGGGCGTGTCTGTTCTGCTGTTTCACTGATCTGGGAGATTTTTAAAACTGGTTTTTCTTTCTTATCTCGCATCTGGTCCTGCGATTTGTGCTGATGTATGGATTAGATATAGATTATGGATGATCTGGATGAATACTGGCGCTGTCACAGCAGCGGTTGCTGATGCCTGGGTTAGTGGTACAAGATGCTGGACTCATTTTCTGTGGATGTCCATGTGTGGCAGTGACGTACATTATGAAATAACTGCTGTAGTACAATAATTGTCCAATAATGAGAGAAATCATCAGAATAGGGAAGCTGATGTGCTCTGATGTTGTTATTTTTTTAATTTAATTTGATGGATGTAGCGTGAAGTGCGTTGGGTTGATGATCGGCTCTTTGACCTGCGGGTCATTTACACTTCCTGTGGGGGTGGCGTGAGGTGTGTTGCAGAGCAAACGGACACGGTTCGATCTGTCCTTTCACGCCGAAGCAAAGGAAATTCCTGAGCTGTGTGCGAGCTGCTGTTTAACTTGTGTCAAATGTGCCGAGTGATGCATGGCGACCCCCCACGGCTCGGGCCTCAGTGACTCAGAGCTGGTTAATGAGTGCAGCCTCACCTTGTGTCCGGGGTCATCGGGACGGTTCGAACACTTTAAAACAAATCACATTCCCATACAGCTAATCCGGATTCTTCATTACGCTTTGGGAAAACTCTCCCGCTGCTTGGTTCGCTTTCAGCACCAAAGCTACCTGCTCAGCTTTACAACGCTCATGCTTTGGTATAAAACACAGACTCTGATTCGCTGCTTTCTGGGATGACTTTTGGCTAACAAGGCTGCTGTGCAGTCCAACAAGTCTGAGCTCCAGTTTGGGTGAAATTTGAGGATTTTAATTGGATGTTACCGAGCACTGATCAGCAGGTATCCAAGTCAGTGTGATGCTCCTGTGCAGTCTCCCACGCTGCTCGCTCTGGAACAAATATGGTCTCTTCTGGCAAAAATGAGACCAAAACCAGCAGGTCACATTAGCTTTGTCCATCATTTATCTACAGTCTATGTTATGGCTGGTGGCGGCCTTTAACTCAGCACAACCAAAATGTTCAGAAAGCAAAAACTCAATCAGTAAATTGAGAACATTATGAAATCATCATTAGATGAAGTCCTATCACTTGCATATCCAAAATATTCATAACCGCTTCTCTAAATAACGAGAACCTGCT
The DNA here is from genome assembly GCF_057382275.1 of Copadichromis virginalis. Lineage (NCBI taxonomy): Eukaryota > Metazoa > Chordata > Actinopteri > Cichliformes > Cichlidae > Copadichromis > Copadichromis virginalis. The sequence continues at coordinate 35,165,620 of NC_140621.1, read as the reverse complement.
GATGTCTCTCAAACTGATTTAGGAAAAAGACTCGCCAACATGGCGGAACAGTTCTGTGAGGGCTCCGACCTCCGTCTGTGTTCTGGTTACACTCCAGCCTCGTTCAGATCAGTCACTCATTAACTAGAACCCCCCCCAACCCCGATGCACCAAAAGCCATGTTCAGGTAAACAGCTGTCTGTCAGATTAATGGGTGATGCCTGCCGTCCGGCCTTTCACATGGAGAACACACTGAGGTCATGCAGCCGGATGAAGAGGGCGCGCCAGCAGAAACAGCAGCTGACCCGGGCCGAGCCCACAGAGGACATGAATGATTCAGCCGCACCTCCGTGCACCTGCTCGGTGTCCCGCTCTTCACCTGAGAGCTATTCATCCCCTGACAACCAGAGGCATCTCTGCAGGGGACTAATTACCCCCTATCACGCAGAGAGGAGAGTGCAAGGCGGAGGAGGAGGGGAAGGGGGAGGCAGCAACGTGTGAACCACAAACACCTCCGACCTTTAACGTCCTCCACGCTGCATGACGTTTTTAAGATCAAAATGTTGCTGGGCGGCCTGATGATGATGTATGTGCTCATCTGCCGGCGGCAGCTCTGCAGAAACCTGAACGGGGACACTCCGGGGTCATTTGAGATGTCAGGGTGGCGCCCATCTCCCATTGTGCTCTGCTCTATCATCAGCGGCTTAGTAATATGCTGAAATGTTCACCACTGCAAGCCAGACATGGAAGAAGAGAAGAAGTCGCTGGGCCACGGTCAGGGGCAGCGTCATATAGTTATCTACAGTGTGTCGTCTTTACTGACGCTTTATTGTTTCTTTATTCTCACTTTGTGCAGGAAAACAATACCTATTCACTAAAAACAAACAAATGTAGTCTTTTAGCTCGTCTCTGAACATTACTGCATCACCCACCACATCAGGCAACAGCATTGGCACTGATGTTCGGTGTCTCGAAAAACAAGGATTTCTTTCTTTTTAAGATGCAAAAAAGGCGACAAAACCACCAAAGAAATCAGGCGCACGCACGTTTACAGGTGTCAGCGCAGTTAAAGCGGCCCAGAGCGCAAAAATGTGATGATTGTTTAATACATGGTACCAACAGGCAGACCACGACAGTAGTGTGGTGTCACCACATCATACTGCCTGTTAATCACTGTTACACGTCCACGCTGCAGATGTTAATAAAGTTGCGTTCTCAGCACTGCCAGAAAAGGAGCATAAACTGAGGAACTGTTGTTTTTTAAGCAGACAGTAATTTCTAACAATTCATCAAACACAGGACAGTGACTGCAGGTTATGGGTGTTACACTGGTGCCCAGCACACTGTGGGAACCATGGTTATTACTGGGTGGCCATTGGTTGTGAGGTCACTGAGGTCAACCTCGGTAATTTGATTTATTGGAAACGGGCACCAAACCTTTCTTTACTTCGAAAACTCTGTGTTCAGGTGGTTGGGATGACACATGACGAACGATAACTGGTTTGTTTAAGAGTGAATCAGAGCCACTGAGTGGGTGACTTTGCCTTCCTGCTCATTTAACTTCAGGTGAAGGAATATTTCTGTTTTATTATTTTGTTTTGTTTATGAACACAGTGTCATCGAGCACAAGGTTTCTCCATTTAAATGTATGAAGTGTATGAATTTATATTTAATCTTCCACTGATTGTATATCATCATACAGATTCTGATGTATTTCTCAGTGATCACAGGTGGTTTTTCTTTAAGGTGGTCTTTGAGTACTTCACCTTAGAGAGGCCGTCCTCACATGTCTGGATGCGGGAAAGGAGGTTCAGCTGGTCGGGGACCGGGCCCGGGCATGAGGGAGTCGCTGCCCGATTCTGGAAGTCTGTGTCCGGCTGAACCTCCACCTGAACCTCCTTCTCTGCCGCCGTGAGATCAGGGCTCCAATAACCCGGAGAGGAGTCCCTCCACCGGGTCTTCACCTCCCGGAGATTCAGCTGTTTCAGCATGGCGAGGAGCAGCGAGTGGAGGGCGCCGAAGTTCACGGAGGACTTCTGGGGGGTCCCGATGGATAGGTTCAGCAGGTCGTACAGACTCACCTCCTCCGACATGTTTGACGGACCGTTAAACCGTTACCGTGAAGCTAACGTTAGCTCAAACCTTAGCTACTCAAGACCCGGTATTTATAATAAAAACAATTACAAGTGTCAGTGGTCTTTCCCTAGAGTCGGTTTTCCGGTGTTTCAGCCAGACATCCCACCAGCGGCGGTAATCTCGGGTTTGTGCTGGAATCTCGTCACGTTCAACAGAAAACAGCAACCCCCACTTAACAAGCTAGCCATATTTGCCGGATGCACAAACGCTGACCTCTCAAAATAAAGTTTGAATGCAAACTAAAACCCGTATTGTGGAAACAAAAATCTTAATCATGCTAACATGACCGGTTTTATTATATAAATATGCAGATTAGCGCCACGTCTTTCGGCTCTGTTGTGAATCTTGCCAGCAATATTTACCAGTTATACTTTTATTGTTAAGACGGTAACCGGATGTGGTGTTGACCGTTTACTCTTACTTGACGTCGCGTCGCGCGGCAGTCCCACGTTGGAAAGCTCGTAGCGTTGATTGTTGCCAGGCAACAAGCAGCCCTAAGGCTGTGTTGAGGAAAAGCGGATTTCTGAGAGCTCTCGAATGGAAACGAAAGCACGTCCGGGACTATTTTAGGATGAGTTTATTTTTTTTTAATCGTTTTTAGTTTACACTTCACTTTTATCTTCAGTTTCCAGCTTTACTTCGCTTCCACGGAGAAACTGATTGTTGAGTTTTTGGTTTGTTGAAAATGAGATTTAATCACTTGCATCAGGTTTTCGTATTCTTTTATGTGGCATGGGTAGGATTTGTCAGGGGAGCTATTTAATGAGTATCATAATAAAATGAACAATAAAAGGACATATTTGAAGGCAAATAACTCGCAGCCAAAGTCTCTATAAGTAGAGAAGAAAAACACAGACTCACATCATCACCGTCTGCTCTGAAATCACTGTGAAAATCATTCATATCACAGAGCTGATATAGCTCACAGATGTCTTATTCTTTTAGATTTTTTTCTTGAGTTTCAGTTTCCATCACCCTTGGAAACACATCAGCTCTCTCCCAGAACAGTTTGTGTATCAGGCAGTAAGCATGATTATTGCTGCTGCAGAGGTTTAACACAGGAGTCTGCGGGGACTGACTTACTGCTGGAGCCTCCTGTGGACATTAGAGGAACTTCTCTTTGGTTTAGCGTCACACACACAAATAACTCAAAAGTCAGTGAGGATCCAGGTGTGTTTGAAGTGACCGACGGCTCTGTTCAGATCATCTCGTGTTTCCGTCTTTAAAGCTGTGGAGCTCTCCATGTAAACACAATGAATGCAGAAAACAGTATTTTATTGACAAGAAAAACATGCAGGCAGAAGTTTGGGTGTCATTTTTAATTACATTCAAGTATAAAATCATCATCTTGGTACATTTCCCTTATTTATCCTTTGATTGCGTTCACTGCAGTAGCAACATGAACCAAAGTTGAGCAAACCCGACTCCCAGCAATAAATTAACTACAATAGTGTACGGCCATTCGTTGTTTGACACTTGGAACAGGAAAAAAAAGAAACTACAGCATGTCTGAAGTTGCTCCTCGTCACCATGGCAACATTACAAAAAGCATTAAGGCTCAAATGTCACGCTGTGTCTGTTTGGCGTCACATCAGTTTAAACCAGAGTGAAACTGTGAATCTGCACTGAGCAGCAGCCCAGACAGGCTTGACCTCAATAAAGATACCTTCTGTGATTACCCTGTGCACGCTGCAGACACTAGGTGGCAGTGTTTTCACGTGTTGAGCTACAGTCCACCATCATAAGTGAGAATATATCATGATGATTTAACTGGTTAAAGGCTATACCAACTCACTGCACCATCTAACAGAACATCACAACTGCTTCGACTCATTTTGTGGCACTTTAACTATTTTTAAACAAGAATTTATCATTTGACTAAACCTGAACCAAAGGAACGATTAAGTTCAGTTCAAGACGGGCAGAGGGGAGTCAGATGACGAGTAGAAAGATGAACGAGGGCACAGTTTGTTATATTTGTGTTCTTTTAGTTTAATCATATTTTTAATCCCGATCATTAATATTAAATGGGGAAATTTTGAAGTTCATTTGGTTGAGTTAAAATGTGGTTTAAGGAAGTGAGCTGCACATGTAGGCATGACCACTCTACGTACAGTCAGTGTAAAAAGTCTGCATTTCCTTAGACCACATTAATAAGTGCATGTCCTCTTATTATTGGCCATTTCATTTTTTTTTTTATTTCTAGAGTAAAAGCTGTTAAAAACAATCAGTTTTGGTGATTTTCTTTTAGTGGAAGGACAGATTTTTCACCCCTATATGCAGGAAAACCCTGGATATCTCCCCATGATTGTTTCTCATGTTTTTGGTGGCACCTCCATCGTCACGTTTACCAAAAGTTATTCAAACTAAGTCAAATAGCACCCCCTAGTGGGCAAAAACTGCACAGGGTGCCTTTACGAGGAAGGGAAAAACAGTTCAGTGGATGTTGCATTATGGGATTTGTAGGAACAAGCATTTTTCCCTCTCTTTTTACTGTAGACACCTACCCGTGTGAGCCACCAAATGTTAGAGATACCAAATCACTGAGACGCCCCTTCAGGTCAAAGTCTGTGTAGCTTCAACTCTGTCCGCCACTATCAGCGCAGAAAAAAAACAAAAAACCCCAAAAACCCTGACTTTATTTTCTTTTTGTTAAACACGAAGAGGTGAGAAAAGCAGCAAAGATGAGGAAGAAAAAAAACAAAAACTTTTTCCTGTCCTTAGAGGCACGAACAGAACATCGTCTGCTCTGCAGTCTGAGCCGAGCGCCGTCAGCCACGCCTGATTCAGAGTTGCTTCCTGGACCGCAGAGATGCACTTTGACGACACGGATCTCATTACAGCGAAACCAGTCGTGTAAAAGAACAGAAGACGAGGGGTGAACGTGGATCTGACACCAGAAGAAGTGACTTCTTTTTGTTTCTCTTTAAATAAAAACGGCTTAATTTTAAAGCCGAACAGCCGAGAACAGTAAAACTGCCTCATGTGGCGTGAATCGCAGTCTGTGACCGCTTCACTCCAACATTAGAAGGAAGAAAATATTTATGAGACACCCATGAGTGACAACCCTTCAGTATTTGGCTGTAACCAGAGCTGGATTTGTGCAGATCGAGTATAGACGTTTAACTTAAACCTTTTTCTTCTTGTCAACAAATCCAGAAAAAACCCTACAAATATGTTTAACCTTTTAAAACTGCTCAGTGATTGGCTCAGTGATCTGGACGCCATTTTCCCCCTCAGGTGGGTGTGGTTTCCGTGGAGCTCTTCTGTATGTTTCTAACAGATGACCGAGGGCTTTTCACAGAATTTGTTGTCAAGATGGAAGTTGGTCCACTGAAGGAGGACTAACAGCGTGACGCCAACACGAGCAGTGGGATTATTACTCTCTTTGCCTTGAATAGAGTTTATTTACAGACCGAGTGCACAAGAAGGAGGAGTCTGGTTATGAAACTAAACGAGGTATATGAGGCGTGCACACCACCGTCACACATGCCGTTTGATTTAATTGGGTAAATGCTGAGATCAGGAGGAGCGTTTGGTCCCGGGTTCAGAATCTAAATGTACCACAGCTAGCATCAGTCTGTGGGCCGGTCGTCCCTGGGCGAGGTTTTTTTCCTTTCCAGCAGTGGAGAGCGAAAAAACTCCAGCTGTGCCCTCGTCATCCGGCCCGGCTCAGATACTGTCGTAGTCCGACTGCCGCCTGCTGGAGCTGGCCATGTGCTCCACCTTAAAGAAGGTTATCGTGCCCAGAAACCCCACCACGACCAGGATGAGCAGCTGCCAGTGCAACAGCAGGTAGTTACTGTAGTAGAAGGCCAGAGCGGCCATGATGGACTGCACAGGAAATGACAAACACAGGTTAATTCAAAATAAAACTCAGCTGTAAAACAATACACTCTCCTGTTCAGCGTTTGTGTCACCTGGATGAACTTGAAGACGGCAAAGGCGGGGGCGCTGTTGTCGTGGAACATGAAGCCGATGATGCTGAGGAGCTGCGTGTTGAAGCAGCTGTCACCCAGACCGAGCAGGAAGCTGCAGAACAAGGCCACGCCCACGCTGAGGCACACAAATGGTAACGTTAACCCGACAGCATCGTTTAAATAAGTTTAGAAAACCAAAGTCTGAACACAGTCAGAGGGCTCGTAACGGAGGCTCCGGGGAAAGAGAACAAGGCTTTTATTGTGAAAAGGTAACAACCATTCATTTGCATTATTTCAGTCATTTCGATTTTATTTTAAATGCACACACATTTATCAATAATCATATATTAAAACCTTTTTATATTTTTTCATCAACATCTCTCCTTTTTTATTAGTTTGATAACAAATTATTTTTTTAAAAGTCAATTTTGTCGTTATGACTCACACCTCAGCGCCTCACGTGATTTTTCTTTACCTGGGGGTGATGAAGGCCTCCAGATCTGTTCCTTCTTCCGGGGCCAGCGGAGCGTCGCTGGCGATGTTGAGGAAAATCAGGTAGAAGGCGATGATGTGGGTGATGAACCCGAGCAGAACGATGGGGTTCCTCCCAAAGCCGATGCGTTTGTTCAGTATCCCGAACACGCTACCACCTGACGGAGAGACCCGACACTCAGCTCGTCTCCTTGTTCTCGCCCTGCGGCGTTTTCCCTTCAGACGAATGAAGATGACTCACCTAATATCTCGCCCACGCCGATGCAGATCCCAGAGATCCCGATCAAACTCTTCGCATCCTGGCCGAACCTCATCATGGCGCCAATGCACGTGCCGTACACGCCGCTGTAGAAGGTCAGCTCCAAACCTGACAGAGCCGCAGGCATCGGGTCAGTTCGAGGGGCTTCAGTATCAGTTGTGTTTAAATGTGCACTGAGCAGCTTTTTTGCATTCAGTTATTTTCATAACACATATCTGATTGTGACTTAAAGGAGGAGACCGTCCTCTCCTCGCCCAGCTCGTCTCCACCCACCTGTGTATCCGATGGAGACGCCCAGCAGCAGCATTTCTCTGGTGATGAACAGCTTACACGATTTGACTGCAGACAGGACGGCAGAGGTTAACACGCCGCTCGGGACGTTTCAGCTACAGCGAGAAAGCGAGGGTATTTTTTCAGAAACTCACCAAACGCGTCGAGCGCCTGAGAGCAGAGGTGAGAGCATCCCGAGCTGCAGAGAGGAGAGAGAGGGGGAGGTCCATCATGCTCATTTAAACAGTCACCGTGAAAGTTTCGGCCCCTCGACCTTCTAAGGTTCATATTTATATTTGGGCCCTCCTTCCTGAACATTAACAATCTACTTCCCATAATACACGGAGCTCTTATTTAAAACGCATCTCAATTTTAATTTTGAATGTACTTGTAACTCACGCAGCACACTGATCACCTGAATTATTAATGACTGAGAAAAAGTTTCCATACCCTCATTTTTCTCATTTTCTTTAAATTACGAATCATTTCACTGTTTGAGATCAGAGCTTCGTGTCTAAGTGAAGTGAAGCCATCCCAGGCCGTGTTTGAACGTGCAGCCAATCTGTGTGATTGGACAGTGATGAGCCAATGAGCTTGCAGTTTCACAGTCGGACCCGCCCACTCCACATCACAGCCTGTTTGTGTTTTAAACCACAACGACAGCAGTGAAAACGCTCAAAGCTTCCATATATTTGTCAGTGAGTGTAACATCGGGAGATGTGTTTCTGTAGCAGCCGTAAACACGTGAACGCTTGCCGGGTGGAGCAGGTGAGGCTGATGCAGAGGTGGGGTCTGAATCCACACCGGGGTCATTTCCCGCTAGCATCTACTCGACTCAGCTCTATTGCATTTCACTCATTTTCCATTCCAACTGGGTCATTAAGGCAAAGCGGGCAGAAAGTCCTGTGCCCTCATTTCAATGAGACACGAGCAACAATGGAGGACATCGAGCTAAAGGTCCACCTGCTGCTCGCTCTGCAGCTTTTTCCCAGGATGAAACACGAGAGCCCACGAAGGCGGCGGGCAGCGCGTGCACACACTTCCTTCACTGCTGGATTTTTTTTTCTTTTTTAAAAATGGAGCTTTGATGGCCCCACTGATGACTCCTCTAGTCACGTCCCTCCCTGACCAATCAGTGGCTGAGCAGGCATTATAAAAAAAAAAATCCTGGTACCAGGAAGTCGAAGTAGGTCATAGTGAAAAAGAAAAAAAAGAAACGAAAAAGAAACGGTGTTACTGCGCGTCTTTCCCTGCCGCCTGTCCACCGTTCTGTCACAATAAAGTCTTAAAAAGCAGAATTATTTAAAATAAAACTGAATTTTGTTGAAATGCATCATTTCCAGGTCTTTAATAACAAAAAGCAACACGCAGAGACATCTCCATCTTTTCCTGAACTCAGTCACCCAAATGACATCCGTTCCATTCTTGAGCGATGGCCCTACGCCTGCAGACCACAGTCTGCATGTTGTAGCTGTTTTCTGTCAGCAGGGGGCAGTGAAGAGGCGCTCTAACAGAGCTGAAGGTTGAAACAACGAGAGTCCCGCTGCAGCGGCGTGTGCAGTCTCTCGTGATCTTTGAGCGTTTTTGGGGTTTTTTTTGCTCTGTTGTTGCTCCTCGTCCTGTTCCATCCAATCAGCGCCTGACCCACGAGGCTGCACACGCCTCTGCGTACACAGACACAAACCATAATGTCACCTGAGTGCTCACCTGGTTGCGGTGTTGTCGCAGGGTTCCTCCTGCAGCAGCGGCTCAGTCGCCTCAGCAGAGGAAGAGCATTCAGAATCAGGCTTCCTGAGGAGGAAGAAGAGGAAGCAGCCGACCAGGCTTATCACCGTCAGAGAGATGAACACCGTCTGCCGGTCCTTGTCTGAGAGGAACAGCATGAGTCAGACGCTTTTCATGAGACGACCACACAGGAAGTTAATGCTATAAAAGTGTGAGGCAGAGAGCTCAAAGAAAACGGCTGGATTCAGACCTGTGATGTGGACGTGTCCGTGCCAGGCGCAGTAGATGTAGAGGTTTCCAAAGAACAAGCTGCAGAGAGAGGGAGGGAGGATGTTTAAAAAGGCGTGCACAGAAATCATCATGTGACTGAACTTCCCACAGAGCGTCATGAGTTTCAGAATCCACCGTTCCTGTTCACGTGAGCCACTCACGGTGAGAGCTGTTCACGAGCACCACAGTATCATATTTACCAGCATGCTGCACTGAACATGCTCTGCCATAAAGCTCGCCATCGTTACCGTGGTTCCCGTACAGCTGGGTGACCTCTGACCTGTTCATAGTGACAGTAAGGCTTATATCCAATCAGATTTCTTATTACAGGCACAACAGTCGCCCCCGGCTGGACATCAGGCAGACCCCAAACCTACATCCATCTTTTATATACAGTCTATGGTCTGCCTGCTGACGTGGTAATTAGCAGAATCTGAAACGTTCTGAGGTTTATGGGAAAGTACGGCAGTGGTTTGGCTGTTAGACCGAACTGGGGACAACATGGAGTCATCGACGCTTATATCCTGACTATGTACTCCTGAAGGTTTACCTGAACTGCAGCAGCGCCCAGAATATACCACTGTTTCTTCCAATGGTGCTGTCCGTGGAGTTGATGGTGAGGACGTTCCCCTGAGCTGTCCACAGCACTAGAGTGCAGAAATCAAAATGTCAGATATGTGCACAGACCAAGCTTCTTTTCCAAATATCAGGGCTAGAGGGATGCTGCTGCTTTACCTGCTGCTGCTATTCCAACCAGCACGGACGCCGTGTAGAAGCTCCAGGTGTACGGGTAGATGAACATGGCGATGTACAGGCTGTGGAAGACGACAGTGCATGAATTAGGAGGTTTGCTTTCTATTGAAGGGGTGGAAAAGAGTGGATGCGAGTGTGCAGGTACCTGTACAAAAGCCCGCTGAAGAACATGGAGAGCTGGGGCCCGATGACCGCCACCACCGACGGGGCGATGAGGTTGGATGCAGAGAAAACGCCATAGATGATGGCCATGCTGCGAGAGGTAGAGCACAGTCAGGCACCTCGCTTTAATTGATGGATTTTTAAAATTTGAAGCCACGCGAAGTGCACAAAACCAAACTTTAAACCACCAGCACAGAAGAAAAACGAGCGGTTTAGGTTCCTGCTGACGGCCTTGCAGTGCTTTCCACCAATCAGCTGTTTTCAAGGCTGTGCCTCTGTTAACGTTACGTACTAACGAAGCCCTCTACTTCATCTAAATGCTCTTGAACTCTTTGGTCACAGAACACTGACAAACTCCGGATGATCTGCTTGATCCACTCATACGGCATCATGGGAAATGTGGTTGTAATCACATGGTTGGTAGTTAACAACTTCCTTCATTAGCTTGTTTTTTTTGGTGAAAGTTGTTTTTTGAGCCTTCTGCAGACATCTGAACGCTTTTCTGTTTTTTTCTGCTGCTGGCACCGAATTGAAATGAGTATAGATTTAAAACAACAACAAAAACAGTGAAACGTCTCCGTTTTAAACTTTAATGTGACGTCTTTTCACTGTTTAAAATCAGCTGGAAGCTTTAAATAATTGACGGTGATTATGGTCTCCTCACTTCTTGGTTTCTGGAAGGTTCCTGAAAACTCTGACGGTTCAATAAGATTAACCTTAGATTGAATTAACCCCTCAGCGCTTTCTGGCCGCGACTGATTCGATTTGAGAAAGTGCCACCAGCCGACACTTGTTTACCTCGTGTATCCGCTCCCGTGGAACTCGGTGCTGTTGAAGCTCTTGATCACTGTTTGCTGTTAAGATAAAGAAAAAATGCCTTATAATATGTAAAGTTTACTTAATTTTGACAGAAGTGCGGTCAGTGACAAACTTACCTCTATATTGCCACATGTCTGAAAGGCTGTGAACATGAACATAAAGCCGAAACCGAGGATGATGATGTTTAAAAGCTTCTTCCCTTCTGGACTCATTCTGGAGGTTATCTGAACTCCCAGAGGAAGTAAAAACCAAAAATAATAATAATAATAATAATAATCTACTGTTGGTGTGAAGAGCTCATCTGAGAATAGAAACAAAAGAAGTACATGTCAGAATATGTCTCTAAGAAGCTTTAATCAGTCAACAGCAATAAAACTAAGCGACATTTAAATCCCGCCTGTTTTACCGCAAACACCCATTTTCTGCGTTTGTTTGATAAAGAATTAAGATAAAAAGCAACACTGCCTTCAAAGCAGTGTAGTGTGACTGATGTGATGTACGCCGAATTATAAAGAAGACCGTCTGGGGTGAATGAACACAGCTGTGTGCTCTCACTTGTGTGCTATCTTATTTTTATAGGAAAGAGCGTTTAATTTAGACATTTCTAAACGAGATTCGGTCTGCTGCTCGTTGCTAGAAATGCATAATGCGGAAATGCTCCAGACTATTTCCAATGACAAGAGACTATTTTTAGTTTTTTAAGTGTCACGCTTACAGAGCAGTTGTGCCCGGAAAATTAGCCGTGATCAGCTCACCAAATCTGCCGACGCTGCTGAGCTAACCTGCCCGCTTTTCTCCTCACTCAGTCGGTCAGCTCTTCGTGGGAACCCCCGCAGCCATTTATTATCACCGTTCGGATCCTAAACCAACTTTAACACCATGTTTCCGCCGTGGAAAGCTGGTTCCCGGAGCCCTTTCACAGCACCGATAAACAGGACTGACCTGAAACTAAAACGAGAGTCATGTGAGTGAAATCAGCTGACAGGCTAACAGGCGCTACTACAAGGAAACGGCTAAAAACTTGCACATGCGCAGAAAGAAACTCACGCAACCCGCTCTTGTGGAACCCGCGAGCTAGGCGTTTCTCTTGGTTTCCGTTTCCGTTTTATTTCTTTTTAATATTACATCTATTATATTTAAACCGTCTGGGTTTCCTGTTCTGTAGGGGAGCTCTCGAGTTCGTCCAGAAGAATGATTAGGCGTCTGAGGAGCTGTAGAATAAAATGTTCGTAAAATACTTATATTTATACTTATATTATTTTTCTCACACACACGCACACACGCACGAAAAAACTGTATGTTTGCAACGTGGACATCACATTGTCCAGTTTACGACATCCGCCATCTTGATTTGGGGCATGAAGCCAGCAGTAGGTTGTGGCGGTTGAAGGTGTGGCATCATCAGCACCTACTGCTTTTTCTACACACAGGTAAGCTTCTGCTGTGGGCTAACCGCGCTTCTGAGTTTTTGTTGTTGTTGTTTTAATTTTTTAATATAGATCTTTATTCGAAGAAAGAACAAAGTGCAAACTCATTAACTTAAAATAAATACAATACAGTCATACTTATCAGAGCTTAAACACAAAAGAGACAAGTGCGTGAGTGGGAGCAGAAAACAAGAGGAAAATAGCAAAAACTGAAGAAGCTTTTGTATCAAGCATGAATGAATGAACTAATGTTTAGTTTAGTGAAGTTCTAACTGTGTCTTTAATTAGAAGTCTGATAGTGTTAAAACATAATTTCATTAGGGCTTATTAAATTAAAGTTGTGGACGTCCATCATAAAGGTGAGGAAATAAGGAAATAAGGTTTTCTGTTTAGAAATTTACATTTATGAATGTGAAAATAAAAAAAAGTTATATCCATCAAAGCTAAGCTTTTTTTTTTTTTTTTTTTTAATGAAACAGTTTTAATGACATTGTTATCAGAGTCAGACACTTTCAAAATGCACCTAGCCCAACTTCTCAGTAGTTACACTGGCTTTTGTATTTATTAATTTCAGGGTTGTTGATTTTTTAAATTTTTACTCAAATACACAATTTATTATATTAGCTCAAACTATTACAAAAGTAATAAATATACATATAAATGTTGTAACTAATATATATCAAAGAGGACTGTCTCTGGGTTGCGTCTGGTGTCAGCGCAGGACTTTGTAGTCTCACTGTTTTGTTTCTTCTTTACAGGCTTCAGTAACAGGGCTGCATGTATGTTGTGGGATACTTACAGCCTGTGATTACTGTTATATAAAAGATGTTGATAAACAGTTATAAGAGAGATATCAACACAATTAAAGGTGAACTTTAACTTATTTTGTTATTTTTTTTATGCACTTTGCTTTTCTGGAAGTTGGGATAAGAGAGATAAGAGAAAATGCCATTCTGGAAGTTCTCAGGAATTATTTTGTGTTTTAGACAACAGTTTGAAATCAAATTTTCAACAACATAATTCACTACATAAATAATAATGGATTGGATTTATATAGCGCTTTTCAAGGCACCCAAAGCGCTTTATAATAACACTATTCATTCACTCTCGCATTCACACACTGGTGGGGGCAGCTACAGTTGTAGCTTTCCACTAAAAGGGTTGTTAAGTTATCAGAGAGAACATAACATCGTAGAATGACCCAATAAAAACATCTTGTTTTGTTTCCTCGTGTTTAGTGTAAAGACTGCAATCACCGCACCGTGGCGCTCGGGAGCGGATTACACTCCGTTTGTTTTCCGCGTGGAAGAAGAAGCTCTAGTCGCTGCTGGCTCGGCGCGGTTCGGAGAAATTTGTGGCGTGCTCTGTGTTTTTGGCGGCAGTAAACTGAGCCAGATCCGCGAGATTCTGCTTAAATCGCTCCGTTCTGTCTCTGCGTAGCGTTTTGAGCCGCGCAGGCGCAATCTGTGTTACTTTCCGGACTGTTCTGGGAGCTTCCCGGGCCTCTCGCGCCAGGCAGCATGAGTTACGGCAGGCCTCCGCCGGACGTCGACGGCATGACTTCCCTCAAAGTGGACAATCTAACGTACCGGACCTCTCCCGAAGCCCTCCGCCGGGTGTTTGAGAAGTACGGCCGGGTAGGGGACGTCTACATCCCGCGAGACCGCTACACCAAGGAAAGCCGGGGCTTCGCGTTTGTTCGGTTCCACGACAAACGGGACGCCGAAGACGCGATGGACGCCATGGACGGCGCGCTGCTGGACGGGCGGGAGCTGCGGGTCCAGATGGCCCGGTACGGCAGACCCCCCGACTCCCATTACGGCGGAGGACGGCGAGGAGGAGGACCGAGCCGGAGGTACAGCGGACGGCGGAGCAGAAGGTAAGGAGAGGCCGGATCTCTGGTGTGCAGAGCGAGCGTGACTGAATGTGGATCATTTACTTTCCCCACAACACTGTAATTAAGACTCCCACCATTTATCAATGATTGCATTTAATTATCCAGAAATTTGAGTTATTTGATTAAAATAAAGACCGGAAGTTTTCTTCAGACCAGCTGATTGGAGGCTCAGAGCTAACCAGGAGAACCAGATGGCTCCTGACTGCCAGCTCTGCTCACTGTAGCTCCAGCCCTGCAGCTCATGTTCTCCTCAGTTCAGATCCAGCTGTTTTTTTCTTTGACTGTAACTCAACCCACTGAATGTATCCAGCTGTTCCCCCAGCCCGAGACGCAGGAGACGGAGCAGATCCCGCAGCAGGAGCCGCACGCCTTCTCGAAGCCGGTCCCGCTACAGCAGATCCAGGTCCCGGTCCTACTCCAGGTCCAAGTCCCGCTCTCCCAGGACCAAGAAGACCAAGGCGCGCTCTCCTTCCAGGTCTAGGTCCCGGTCCAGATCCAGGTCCAGGTCCAGAAGCCGCACCCCTTCCTCCAAGAGAGGGTCCAGGTCGAGATCTAAAAGCCAGCCAAAGTCAGCAGCAGAAAATGGAAATGAAACCTCGTAGAGGTGAGTTTAAACGTTAGCGGCCATTTTATTAGATACACACATTTTTCCCTCAGATGATCAGCAGGGGATTTTTTTTTCCCAGTCTAACAAAAGTTTCTAAACTTTTCAGTAATAGAAGTTGTGTATTTAAAAAAACAAAATGTGGAATTCTCTCCTCCCCAAGCTGCGGTATCCTGTTTGCTAAGGTGGTGTTTGAGCTGAGCTGAGGCAGATTGAGCAGGTACAAGGTGTGTGGCGAGCTGCAGCAACAGGGTGGAGGCAGTCAGTGTTGGTTTGGTGGTGTTGAGGTATGTGTGTCTGCTGTTCTGACTGCGCACAAAGGAGCGGCGGTTTGTGGTGCTCGAAGGGTTGCATCACTTCCTCTTAGCTCCACTTCATTTGAATTTGTGCACATTAGATAGAGAAGGGTGACTTTACATGAGCTGGCCTCTCCAGGTGTATCTGGTGACTCTTGCTCTTATTTTGAAAGTTCGTGTGCTCATCCACACAGTCAGGGGCTCGCTGGAGAGTCAGATGTTTGTACTTGACGGTGCGCACGCCCACGCCTTCTGCAGTAGTATTCATGTTTTACTCCTGCGCAGATACTTCAAACACTTAGCTGTGCAGGCGACGCATGCTTGTGCTTGCAAAAGGAACTGCGCCACACTTGTGACCTGAACTTCATGCCATGCATATTAAAGCAATAATCGGCTCCCGTGGACGCTCGTTAACCGGTCCATCCTCTCCTGTTGCTGGCAGTCCTCATCATCCTCTGCAGACTCAGAGAACTCGATGATTTTCCAGCTGCTGCAGGTTTTGTTTGAGCAGAAGAAGAATTAGGTAACAGCAGCTGTGGTCTGAAGCGGTGCCATTGAAGTTTGCAGAGCTCGAGATAGCGGCCTGAGCAGGACGTCCTGCAGGGAAGTAAAATGAGATGTGAAGCACCAGAGCCAGCTGGTTCCAGCTGCCTGCAAGAAGGAGTAAAACCAGCTGCTGTGGTCCAAAGCAGTCCAGAATATTCAGAGCTCATGCAGCTGAGCAACAACGACCGCGAGCTGGTCCACAAGCAGGTGCCGAACTTTCAAAATAAGAGCACGGGCTTCCTCCACATGTGTGCTGTGTTTTTCTCAGATGGGCATAAAGTAGCTAACCCTAAAATAAGTCGCCAAATATTTCTGCGTGATCACAGCCAGAGAGTAAAATGAGAGTTCGATGAACAGAAGGCGATCACGATCTCTGCTCCAGTGATCTGGATTTTACGTGTAAATTTGCACGTTTCTGATCAGCCTCGTATAAAATGCTTCTTTCTGTGTCAGCTGGTACTTTCTTTAACTTTTATTCCTGACGTTTCTTTGATTCACAGTTTCGGTTAAAGACGTGTGACCTCCCGGACCGGCTCCCACGCAAGCACCAGAGTCCAGCTGTGAAAGGTTATTTTGTCTTCTGTGCTTTGGTTCATTTCCTTTTTTTCGCTGATTTATTGTGATTTTGTTTCCTTTTCATGTCCCGATTACGGTTTAAATGGTGTGTTCAGACCTGGATTTAAAAATGAAAGCTCATAAGATAGAATGTTCCACTCCTCTCATATTATCATCTCCTCTCTGGCCTGTATCACAAAGGTGTCATAACTGCAACACAGTCACATGTGTGAACTGATGAATTGTGTACTATTATTGCTGACAAAACTCAGGCCTGATGGGTGAATCGCCTCAGTTTCTAATATTAATAAACCTTCTATAATAATACATCTGATGTTTTTCGTTGAGTTTGGACACAAAGGTCTGTCCTTTGTGTCCAAACTGTCCTTTATGATAACAGAAAACCTAATTTAAGCTTGAAATTAGCTGTAATCTCCCTTTGTGATACAGGCCCACAAAATAATGCTTAAAGGATAATTTATGTGTAGATCTTCTTGGGGGTGGGGCTACGGGAAAGCGTTTATACCTGAGCAAACACTGAGCTCCCTGCAGGTCCAGATTCAAACCCAGAGCTGCAGTCAGAACCACCACAGTCCAGTGATCGCTCTTTAAATCAGCATCTGAATTCACTGTTAAAACACCAAAGACTCACAAAGCAGGTTAAAGTGTCTGTGAGTTAAAATTCCAGTTTTTGTGAACGGAGCCTGGTGTAGTGTGGAAAGACGGCGCCCATTTCCACGACGAGCGCAGCGTGTTTGGTTCGGCAGTTTCACTTCCTGATGCAATTCCAGAGATGGCTGTGTTCACAGCTGTATGTGGACTTAGTCTGCGTGGGGGTGTGGCCTGCTGTTACACGCAGCAGGTGACACCTCAGATGAGCTCACCTTAAAGAAATACAGTGATTTAAATCAGCAGAAGGAAAACGGTGAAGTCCTTTACTGCGTTTCCTGGAAGCTGCAGCAGCTCCTGAGCGACACACAAACTACTTTTTTTTAAAATTGCTTAATGTTTTCTTTATTTTAACCTTCGTGTACATCGCTTTGTGACTGCCTGTCTGCGAAAAGCGCTTAATAGATAAACTTTACCTACTTATCAACAAAATCAACATTTATATTGATGAGACGGCTTTAATGAAAATACGAGTCACACACAAGTCATTTTAAGTGTTCCAAAGGAAAGAACGGATCGGGAGCTTCTTCAGAAGCTGCAGGGAAGCTCAGGCCGTCCAGCGCTGCTCCTTAAATCCCCAAATCTCTGAAAAAGTGACGGAAATCCGCCCGAACCAAGCCAGAATTATACTTTAAGCATCCATTTGTTTTCTGTCGCACCTCCATCTGCTTTTCTTGTCTGATAAAGTGACATGAAACACTTTTACCCTGTAGAACTGTAGCTTCTTATTTTCAGTGTGTTTATTTAGCTTTTTCATTGAATTTCCGCATTTAAAAAAACACAAACTAGACATTTGTGCAGCTCAGTGTTTGTCAGGTTATTCCAACCTTTTCAGGACAGACACACACTGACTCCTTTGTTCTTTTTTTAATGCTAACCCTGCTCGTGTGTTTCTTTGTGCACTAGGCGCAGTTGTGTAGCAGTTGAGTTTTGCTGGTTAGCTGTTAAGGTGGCGTGTTGCGCCGACGTGTCCGTGTTCTCCTGATTGGTCCTGTGACCGCGGCGCTAACGACTGCTTCAGTCTCGGCTTCTGTACAAAGACACGGTTTTTCTCTTGTACACAAATGTGACTTTCAATAAAGATTTGATGTTTTGTGTATAAAGTTGTCCTCTCATCATTCGGCTGTACGTGTGGTGTGGAGATTTCACACAGGAGTCATCCTCACTGTCGTTTTAGTTTCCAAAGGAATCCAAACAAGTCAAAGTTATGGATGTGAATTTCTGCACAGCAAAGACGAAGACTTGGATAAAAACTGCAAGACATTTTAAGTAACTATTGTAAGTGTGGTATTTTGTCCCAGCATCATCCCAACAGTTGGGAAATTCCAGAGTTGTAGCAGCTGGAACATGAAATACGGCCTGTGACTAAATCTCTTAAATAGATGGGTTACTAATAAAGGAATAGGTATGTCTAAAATGTTTTTCTTTTCAACATGAACAATGCACTAACACGGCTCTATTGTTGATGGATTCATTTACATCATCGTAAATTGTTCAAATGGGATCAGTCCGGGCGGGTGAATGACCACCTCCGGTGCGATTGTTCAGCAGGATGCTGGTAGAAACTGTTGGCTGTAGGAGAATATGCAGAAGAGGAAAAATGAAGGAGGGGCACAGTAGGCCAATCCTCACCTCCTCCAGTCCACCTGTTCACAGGTGACTGAGCCACAGGTTGGCTCTGATGTGTCAGCTGAGTGAGTGTTAGATCAAAGAACTATAGGATACTATACTACTGACTTTTGGATATCTTCTCCTTTTTGGCTTTATAAAAAATAAAATTTGAATTTCAGTGCAGTTCAAGTAAAACGAGAGAAAGTATGGAAGGAGGGTCAAACTATTACATTCACAAACTTGAATACCTGAGAATCCATACTCTGAGGAGGGAGACACAGTAGTCTGATTTATCCAGTCATACAGAAAAAGACAACAATGGATGGAGTGAAAGAAACAACATACGAATGTTACAACCAACCAAACGAGACCGAGCTGATGTAGGTTTTGTTTAAGTTCACTTCCCACCCCTGTGTCAAGTAGATTTCCCAGCTCTTAGATCAGTTAAGTGCACTTTATTAATGGATTGCATTTATATAGCGCTTTTCAAGGCACCCAAAGCGCTTTACAATGCCACTATTCATTCACTCTCACATTCACACACTGGTGGAGGCAGCTACGGTGTTATCCTTATGTTATCCTTTATTTATTTATTTTATTTTTAAATGAACAAATTATAATCAGAATTTTAATGAATGAATAATAAAGACACTACAACTTGAAATAATCTAAGAAATGTAATTCTATTTATTAACTATGACAATAAGATACAAAACAAAGGAAAAACATTTCTGATTAAATGAAATTGAAGTCACAACAAATATGAGAGAAATATTAAAGTTTTTAGAACTCAAAACCGTAAAAAATCATTTTATTTATTAAGCTAAACTGAAAAAAAGAGACTGGCCTCTCTTGGATTAATATAAGCACCTTGGGTGTATTCAACACAACTGCCTCATGTTTTAAAGTTAAGTGAGTTAATTTAACTCAATTGTTTAAGTTGCTGCCAAAACAAAACATCTGTGTACAACCAATGTCCACTTTCGAATTATATATTTGTGTGTGTGTGTGTGTGTGTGTATACGTTTTTAAATATAATTATATGTTTATTTGTAATTTTCCAGTTGCCAATTTGACTGAAATCTAACGACATGACGTCACCCTTCCGGTAAAGTTGAGAAAGAGTTCTGGGCGTGGCTGCCTGCGACGTGCCGTTCTTAGTCAAAGACGTGCTGACGCCAGTTTCGGGGCGGAGCTATAAAGGGTTGTTTTCCAGCACTGCCAACCTTACGCGATCTCCATTTTGTGAAAGCTGCCGAGGCCGAGCCTTGTGTCGTCCCCAAGAACCTCAGAAGACACGAACAAAAGAGTCTAAAGCAGCCGACGGACCGCTAGCTGACCAAGTTATTATCCGAAAGGAAAGCAAATCTTATCGTATGTCCGCTATCCAGAACCTCCAAACTTTTGGTGAGTGGTTTTTGATCGAAGAGAGCAGTCGCAGAGGGTGGGGGAAGGGCGAGAGCTCACGGTGCTAACGTCCAGCTTCAGCTTGGGGCCGAGGCTTATTTCCTGTGGCGTAGTTTCATTTACCTGCTTTTTACCTAACTAATTCGATCAAAATAAAGCGTGAAACTGGAGAAAATAAATGGGAAATGTCTGCCCGGATGTGTTAACTTTGTGGAAAAACGCTGTTTAGCGGCCTTGCTAACGTCAAAACGGCCGCCGTTAGGCCCAAAAGCCGCTTCGAGCTACATATTTGTTTTCTTAGAAACCTTTGCCGCCTTTTTTTCTTCTTTTGTTTATTTACTGGTGGCGTTAAAATATCGGATAAATGTCTCGGGTGTGATATACCGCGGGCTCGGTGGTGCCGCTGAAGTCACCCTGCCATGACTCTGCTGTTATTTGGCAATGGTTAAGAGCTTGCTAGCCCGACCTGCTGCATCTGTGCAGCTCTTCATTTGAAATATGAACCCCCAGTGGTAAACACGGGCAGGATTTGGCAGCAGGACAGCCAATCTGTATGTAAATCAGCCGGGTGAGCTGCCAGCCTTATGTGTTCATAATTCCATTGTGTTCTGCTCTTTCCAGACCCCTTTGCTGATGCAACTAAGGGTGATGACCGCCTCCCAGCCGGGACAGAGGACTACATCCACATAAGAATCCAACAGCGGAACGGGAGGAAGACCCTCACCACTGTCCAGGGCATCTCTGCCGACTATGACAAGAAGAAGCTAGTCAAGGCCTTCAAGAAGGTACAGCCACAGCGCTGCTTTGTTCTGAGTTTGGAGGTGGTTCTGGTTGTTGCTGCTGCAGCGTTTTTGCTGATTGACATGTTTTTGTCTCCACAGAAATTTGCCTGCAATGGGACAGTGATTGAGCACCCAGAGTATGGTGAAGTGATCCAGCTTCAGGGAGACCAGCGCAAGAATATCTGCCAGTTCCTCATTGAGGTAGGTCTTCGTCCAGATGTTGCCCCTGATGTTTGTTCTCAAAGTTGCTGAGTGTAATTGGATCCCTTTGTCTTCTGTAGATCGACTTGGCCAAGGAGGAGCAGCTCAAAGTCCACGGCTTCTAGGAGCTGCTCTCGACCCACCCCCCCTCTCCTCAAAGGCCATTAAACTCCCCACCCCCGCTACATCTCTACCCCCTCCTATGTGCTGCTGTTGCTCTTCCTCCCCCCTCCCCTCTTTGCAATCCCACCAGCTCCTGTTAGCTAACACGTGAATTACCTCTGAAACAAACATGGGACTCTGTAACACCACCGCCCCCCTACAACACCAGGGGGCAGGCTCACTCTCACAAAGACACACCACTGCAGCTCCACACAACATCAGGGATGAGTGGTGATGACCCTCCCACACACTTCCACCTCCTCGTCCCTTTTGTTTATTTCCTTTTAAAATTTTTCTTTTAGGTCTTGTGCCACAGTACGGCGGCACAGTCTCATGTAACGTTTTTGTTTTGTACTCTTAAGGTGTTTCAATAAAACGATGAGTCTCCATATTTTGGAGTCGAGTGGTGTCATGGGGAACGGGGTGGGGGCTGGGTGTGCAGGAGGGTCCCAGTGTTTGCAGGTCGGAGGAGGTGCTGAGGATGTCTGTTAAAAGCAGAAAGGGGTTTCTGTAGTTGGCCAGCTCCAGATCTTTACCTCCTCTCGTCCTGCCTCATAAGTTGCCATTGTTTACATCCATCTGAGTGGAGAGCATTTAAGTGACCATCTTCACCACCATCCAGCAGATTTGGGCTTCTTGTTGGGTGCATTTTCTTCTCTTTGCCAATCCAAGTATCACACTTTGACTGACGCGAGGCCTGTAAGGAAGGTGGAGTCTGTTCACTGTGATCAGATGGCAAAGTTACACCAGGGTGGGAAATTTAGTCCAAGCTGGTTTCATTTCTTTTGGGATTCATTAGTGAGGGTTTCCTGCTCTGGTCCTCAACCAGCTTTCTGGTTCAGCCCCACAGCAAATTTGGTACTGAACCTGTGGTTTATGGACACTTGAATCTATTAATTTCCTGCAATGCAATAATTTATAAACAAGTTCAGATGTAGTGATGCTGAAATAATGGTTTAAAACGAACACAAAGCCATGGCCAGGTCGCACTGTGCTACTGTGATGGAGTGTTTTGCAAGTTCCACATTTGGTTCAATAAAATTTCTGCAGTTGATAAGCCTGTCATGTGTGGGTGCTTTTACTACTTCAGTTTGCAGCAGATTTGAGCTCTGAGGTGGAGAACACATCTGTGGACATGTTTAATGTGTAAAATAAGGATATGCTACTTTGGTGCTTTATTTCTGTAACTGCACAGCTGTTTAAAGTAGACTCGTCAAAGTATTTAATAAAAACAAGCATATTTGCTAGTGATGTGTAGATGAGGCCTCGTGAAGCGTTTCAGCACATTCCCCGAACTTCGATACTGTCGACAGTGTTGCTGTTTTGCTCCATACTGACACCTGCTGGACCTTAAATGTCATTGCAGGCAACTTACTTGAGACTCTCAACTAGGGGTGGGTTTTTATAATCGATTCATCGATTAAAATCGATTCTGGCTTGGATAACGTAAAATCGATTCATTAAAATCCTGAATCCTGAATCAAAATAATAGAACACATATTAATGAAAAATGACAATAAAGCTGTTCAGTGTCTGTATAGGCCGACCTGTGTTCATTCTCGGTGTGCTTGTCTCCTCATTTTCATGTTTGGCTCTGTAACGCCTAAACACTGAGGAGGTGCTTTTGTTTGTGTAAGAAAGCTCCGCAGAACAGATGCGACATTTAACCTGCATAACATGAAATAAATATTTTACACTGCAGGTCACGTTGCTGTTGTTCCTAGATTACACTGAAACAACGACAGACAAACAGTTACCTTATTTGCAGTGAAAAGATCAAAATGATCCCACACAGCAGAAATCTTTCTTTTTCTTTTGGGCTGCATTTTGTTATAGAGAGATATGTTTTTTTTAATCTTTGCGAGAGCCTTCTGTCACAGAGCACTTCTGACACTTGTCTCGACTCTCAATTTAAAACATTTAAAACTACAGGCTGAAGTCTTTCAGGTGTGTAAAACAGGCAGGTGTCACATTTCCTCTGATGGTGTAAAATTAACGAAAGGTCTGTGGCTGCTCCACACCGCTCCAGAGAATCATCCACTGGTGCTCCGTACTCCTCCAGCTGCTCATCACCGATGCGTCCAACCATGTAGTCAGAGTTTAAGCTGCATCTCTGCGGTTCATAAAAGAAGCCGGCACGGCGACACCGAGATCCAAAACTACGCTTCTCTTACAGTCGTGACACACCGAGGCTGCAGCTGTCAGCAGCTGTTTGTTGGTCAGTCACTGCTCTTAGTTTATCCACAGGAAACGAGTTTATGTTTGAAGGTCTCACTCTGCACATGCACGTATCTGCCAGGAGGGGGTGCTAAAAGATCTGCTTTCACACTGCACACAGTGTGTGTCATTTCCCTGAGGTCCACAGGACAAGCACTTTCAGCTTTTTAATTTCCCCAACATTTAGTAACATTTTGACAATAATCAAATAAAGTGTTATAACAAGCACAAAATCAGACCTGCTCTTTATTTCTTTATGTTAGGTGTCGTGATGATGTTGTGATAAGTGTAATTTGAATCTTCTTTCTCTTCTCTCCTTTGGTCACCTGCTGCTTTTGAGACTGTATGCTTCTGAGTTTTATTTATTTACTATAAATAATAAATAATGTTCAGCTGTAATGATGTAATACGTTAGCACTGCTGCCTGGGTTTGAATCCCCCATCTGGCTGGAGCCTTTCTCTATAAACCTCCATGACATTTACACCAGGATAAAGAAACAATAATATTATGAAGTGGTTACTGAAATCACGATAATGACAAGAAGAATCAGAGAAAGAGCTTGCATCCATGTGCTAATGAGAACATCGTCGTAACCAGGCGAGCAACACGGCGAGCGCTTGGTGTGTGTGCTGCTGACAAAGACAGTTCAGTTCAAACTCCAGCTCTCATTTCAAATCCACAAACATGTTAAATGATTCTACTTTTTTCATCTCAACAAAAGAAAGAAAAAACAACAAAAGGTTATTTGAATTTCTTTTATATTTCAAATCAGTCCAAGAGGGATGATCATTGCCGCTGTGTTCCCGAGATCCCCAAAATATATTTCTTTAACTCCAACTGATAAATATTAGAGGCGATTTTATGAAAGCAAATCGATTCAGTCCTGTGGGCACTGTGGTTGTGGTTGTTTTAGGGGTGGTGGTTGGCACTGGTGGCAGTCCTTTGCAGGTGACACTGAGGTCAGGGTTAGGGGTTTGTAGCTTAAACCTATTCGCTGGAACGTTGAAGACAATGTAATTACACAGCAAAGCAAGACACGAGTAGGCAAAGTTCTTCATGTTTCTCGTGCACGGGAGAGAACCGGACAGGCGCCGTTCCTTCGCTTGACCCCAGTCGCTCTCGTCCGCTCCCCCGTAACACTGCTCTTTTATTGAGGTTACATGAATATACATAGGTGCATTAACATATGACGTCTACATACAAACAAAGAGTACCTTGCCTGTGTGTGTGTGTGTGTGTGTGTGTGTGACCCCATGAACGACTTCCCTAAACCTGCTGGTCTGGAAGTCCAGCAGTTCATCTAAACAAAAGGCACTTAGCCTAAAACAGACATAGATACGTTTATCCTACCATAAAACAATAAGAGAAGGTACGAGCTCTCCCACGCTCCCAGAGTGCTCTGGAATACACACAAAGTTTGCAGACTATTAAGGATCAAACCTCTACCAATCTACAACTAATTATAAAACTCTAAGCATATATAAGTAGATATTTCTAAGCACAAATGATAATCAACAATACAAAACCTGACACGTTTTGTGTGTGCGTGTGGGGAGGTTAGCCTGGGGCACCAAGCAGGCTAGGACCGTCCCTGGGAGGCAGTCCTCAGCAGGAGACACTGAGGTCACTGTTGGTCCCAGTGGACCTGAACGTCATGAAGCCCGGCTGGTTGGAGGAGATCTGGGTCCTGATCCAGGTCTGGTACTGGGATACTCTGGCGTAGACTCCTGGAAGATTCGGCCTGGCACAACCTTCCCCAAAACTGACGACTCCCGCCTGAATCCAGCGACCGCTCTGCTTGATCACCATTGGACCTCCTGAATCCCCCTTTGAGAGCAGAAACATTTACTGTTAGCTGAGGAGAAGAAACTGTAGAAGGTGAAAATGTGCCAAACACAGGTAACAACAATCACCTGACAGGAGTCCTTTCCTCCTGCACTTAACCCGGCACAGATCATGTTGCCAGTGATTGATCCCACTCCATAGTTACAGTTACACTGCCTGTTTCCCACAACAGGAACCTCCACCTCCATCAGGTTGGGTGAAGGAGCGGACGCTAAGGCAAAAAAGTATAAAGCAGAAAAAGTAAAGTAGATGAAAGGTCTCCCTCATTTGATACCAGGATTATTGTGTGGCTGTAATTCCTTCCGTATCAAAAATATTTTTCTTGTCTAGTGATATTTTAACACTGGGGAATGACGCTTTGGCTGTGAAATGGAGAAACAACACCAGTATTCACATGGCGAGACAAAAATTGGAAAGATTCTAACGTAAAATTGGCCAAAAAATGAGGTGAGTGGGCAGGTTGGATGCACTCCTTTTGCAGGCCTGTTGACTGCAGTGGCTTGTTTTATCTCAAACAGCTAACAGATCAACTGCAGAGGAATGGCTTATTTGAAGGTCTCTATCACGGTTCTGGGTCATTTTGACGCAGCATTTTCAGTTTCTTGCATTTTGGTATTATTCTCTATGATTTATGTTCTGATTCTCTGGTTGTGCTGTTTTGATTGTTATTATTCTATGTTTCAGTTTAATTCTGGCTATGAGTTTAGTTCTTGTTCTTGTTCCCTCGTGTTTAGTGTAGGTGTCATGTCTGTGCCTATTGTGTGCTTCCTGTTTTACTTTGAAAATCTGTGTCTCATGTCAGTGTTTCCAATTTTGCTTCCCTTGTCTCGTTAGGTCTAATTCCTCCCAGCTGTGCTTCCCTCCTGTCTCCAATTCCCGGATTACTCGACTGGGTACTTAAGCCCTTTTAAAACATTTAAAAAAACAATGTGTTCCCAGTCATCAAACTCAGATTTAGAACATTTTAGCTTGCAGAAGAATTTTATTGCTTGAAGTATTTCTGAGCCATCTGAGAAAGCACACTTATTTCTTTCAGTGTGGAGATTTTTTACTCTAAAAGTAATCTGGTGTTTTTATGACCCACCTCCTTCTCTAGTACTTCCCCAGCCGGTGACCCAGCTGTTAACACCGCTGTAGAAGATGCTGTTTGAAGCTGCCAGGCAGACGGGAGAAATGTAGTTGTTGAAAGTCACCGGTGAGGAGAGCTGCAGGAGGCAGATGTCGTTGTCGTTGGTACCAGAGTTGTATTTTGGATGTTTGATGATCTTTGTTACAGTTCGAGATACTGCATTGGGATTGGATCCCTGTAGACTCTGACGGCCCAGATTCACAGTCAGTCCTCTCAGGTTGGTGCTGAGATCATCAAGGAGCACAAAACAGCATGCAGTTATTACGATGGCTAAAAAGAAATGATATTATTGATTCCTACTCTGTTAAATATTTATCCTGTTACCCCCCCTGAGCCCCCAGATTAGCACCTTTCACAGCGTCTTTAAATCTTGTTTAGAGTGCAGCTTCAGCCTCATTACTCACGTTTCAAAGCAGTGAGCAGCAGTCAGCACCCACTGACTGTTAATGAGGGATCCTCCACAGAAGTGGGACCCAGATCTTTGCAGACTGACCTGCCAGGGCCAGCTGCCAGCGCGGGCCGCCTGTCCTCCTACAATCTTGGTGTTGAGCTTTGGCTGACCACAAACTGAAGACCGACATTAAAACACAGAGTGAGCATTACTGTAGGAGCTGTAAACTCTCAGCACTACAAACTGCTGAGTGAGGACACAGTGATCCTGGACTAACAGCAGTAAAAAGTAATCTGATTTCAGGAGTTCACTGCGTTGCAAGTCTAGAGTCCAGTCAGAAACTAATATTCATCCTCATGATGTATTAAACATTACAAGTTAAAAGGAAACTTTATCTTACCATTCAGCTGTGACTCAGACTCTGAAAAACAGGAAAACATTTTGGTTAGTGTCACCTCAGCTATTTTGAGTCTTCAAACTGGACGTCTGGACTTTTGGTGCAATTCAAGCCTTTTGGAGCATTTTTAAAGACATCATCTGATCAATAACAGCGCTGCTGTGGTTTCAAGTCTTTGGTGTCTGGGAGTCCACGAACACATGATCTGCAGTTACATCATAAGTTTAAAGCTTATGGACGTGCTGCACATGATTACTACATGATTACAACGACCAAGAATTATTTTTAGGGGCTTGTTTATATTAAATAAAACATGATACAGAGCATCGCAGCACATTAAAAAGACAACAGCCTTAATTAACGCAGTGGACGATTGGACCCAAAAGTTGGGTTGATACGTCATCACTTATGTTACGATTCGATGTTGTCAGTGTTTTGTTTTAGGCGTGACTGTTATGGGTTTCCTGTTTTACTTTGAAGGTCTGTCTTATCTCAGTGTGTTCAGTTTAAGCTTCCTTGTCTCGTCAGTTCTGATTTGCCCCAGCTGTGTTTCCCTCCTGTTGTCCATTCCCTGATTGCTCGCTCTATGTATTTAAGCCCTGTGTTTCAGTTTGTCATGGTCGTGATCTCCCCCCGTGTTGTAAATAGTTTGTTGTATATAGATGTAAATAGTTGTCGATACTGTTTTTACTCGGTAGCTGTAGGGGTGAGAAGCCATTTTTCTTTGGGAACCTTTTCTCCTGTTTTTGGTTAGAGAGGCAGGTAAGACACCTGTAATATTTGTTTGGGGTTTTCTGTGAAGGTAAGCCAGCTGCATTTCATTTCTAGAGTTTTTGTTTGTTGTTTTGGCCATGCTCACCCTGATGCCTGCTACCTTTTGGGACTCAATAAACTGACTGGCTGTTGTGAAATCCGTGGTAGCTGTTTTTTGTTGGTTCGTCCTCCTTAAGAGCAGGGAGTGGGGGGGGGCATTTTTCCTTATTTTTGTTTTCCTTATGTCGCACGCCGGTTCCCTGGGCTGGGGTGTAACACTTAACAGATAACAACGAGGGTAACGAAAAGTCTAAATATGGCCACATCTGACTTTATGAGCTATAAGAAGAATTATTTCCTTGGTACTTAAACCGATTCTGAAGTACAATTTCACTAACTTAGAGGGTAACCGTGGCAGATCGCCTCAAAACAAATTTCCCACGCGTGGGACTAATAAAGGTTATCTTATCTGGAAACAAGTGTAATCTCCACATTTCAACTTTTTTTCAAAATAGATTTTCTAATTTAATCTTGAAAATTCGACTTTATTCTTAAAATGATCAGTAATGTTTTTTCCTAATGTGGCCCTAATACTCTGTAATTAAGTTCTAACTACATAATTATATCTAATAAAGTGACTTCTTACATTCATGTATATTATATCCAATATAAGCATTAGAAATATCCTGTCTCAGAGTGATGCTGAAAAACTTTATGCATTTATTACTTCCAGGCTGGACGACTGTGATTCATTATTATCAGGAAGTCTTCAGTTAATCCAAAATGCTGCAGCCAGAGTCCTGACAGGGACTAGAAGGAGAGAGGTTTCTCCTGTATTGGCTTCCCTTCATTGGCTCCCTGTCATGGGCTGGGACCCAGCATTTTCTGTTCATTTTGCATCATTGGCATGTACTGCAGAAGACATGCTAAGTTCTTGTTGTCTCTACCATTAGTTCGGATTTCAGTTGCCTTGTATTTTGACATTCTTTTATGTTAAGTCATCCAGTCCAGTCTTTAGTCCTTGTCGATCTAGATCCTGTTGTGTCGTCACCCCTTATGTTCCAGTCTGCCTTGTTCATGTTGTCAAGTCAGTATTACGTCTGCCTCCGTCATGTTTCCTGTTTTATTTTGAAAGAGTCTGGTGTTCTTTGTTCATTGTATTTAGTTTCACTTCCCCTGATCGCCCCTCGTGTGTATTTAGTGTGTGTGTACGTTTCTGTCTTTGTCAGAACGTCTGTGTCACCATGTCATAGCACTCATGGTAGTCACAGTAAACATAGTTATCGTGTTTAGTTTTCCCAGTGTAGGTTGCAGTTTAGTTTGTCACCCAGTTTGTATTGTATTCATATTTATCAGCCAAAATAAAATGGCTTGGCTTTGGTTTAACTCTCCGCTCCGTCTCCTTCTGTGTGCGCACCTGGGCCCTCGTTCTCGCACAGTCAGCTCCGCTGGCCGTGACACTCCCGCTTAAATCCAGAATTGAATTCAAAATCCTGCTCCTCACATACAAGGTCTTAAATAATCGGGCCCCATCTTATCTTAATAACCTTGTAGTACCATATCACGCCCTGAAATGTTGGTGATTTGATGATATATAAATAAAACTGAATTTTCTTATCACAACAAAAACAGCAGCTGAATGTCATCTACGAAGGACGTGAGCCACATATTTGAACTGTAATATCTCTTCTTGAGTATTAAGACTTAATATGTTAACATTATAAAAACATTATAAGTCTCAAGTTCTTAATATGAATTGGAATAAAACACGGAATCAAAGCTAAAATAAAATAAAGCAGCTGTGACACAGACGCTGATTGATGGAGAGCAGTTCAGCCTCTCAGCTGCTTCCAAACCAAACAGATCGTCACATTAATCTGTGTTTTAGCTTTCATCACCAAGATAAAGATGAAGCTAAAGCACAACACCAGTCCTCCTTTTCCTGCAGTGCCACTTTAAAGTGAAGCGCTGTGCTCCTGAGTGTTTTCACCCTCTGAGTCGTACCTGATGCAGGTGTGTGCAGAGAGCTCTTACCTTGGGTCAGGAGCATCAGCCCAGCAGCCAAACACATCACTTTGTAGAAAGCCATCGCTGTAAGATCCAAACCTCCAGACCTGCTGAGGCATAAATAACCTTCCTCTCTCCTCCTCCTCTCTGTCTGCATTAAGCACACCTCTCTCAGACACCTGTCTGACGACACACCCAACACCTCACTGCAGCTCACCTGATCCAGGAATTTCAGCTTCCAGGCAGCAATGTTGAACCTTTTTATTAATCCTTTCCAGCTCGATTTCTCTCCCAGTCAATCAGTACACGTCCTTTTCTCCTTCCTTGGTGTCCAGCCTCACATACGGTTCACTGTGAGCCTTTTCCTTTATCCTTGCCACCTCTCTCTTAGCAGCCAGCAGTCCGGTCTACTTCCTTCAGCTCCCTGACTCTCCCACTCTTCCTTTGAATGCTTTCCTGTACTTCCTCATCCTAACACCAAGTCCTCTTCAGTACACCAAACACCTTCTTGGATGTTTCCCTCAGCGCTTTCCCAGCTATCTGGCAACTTTTCCCTTCCAACCAGAACCTGAACTCTGTGCTACATTCTGCCTTCTTTAACTTCCACCATTTCATCTTCATCTCTGTCTTTCGCGTCCTCTTCTTGATTTTTATAGTCATCCTACAGAGTGCCATCAAAATCTCCCCTGAGGCCACCGTGCAGTCTTACATCTCAGATTGCAGGTTCTGCGTAAGACACAATTTAATTGTCCAGCAGAATTACTGGACTTGAAAACCTGATGCTGAACAAACTGAACTTCACAATTTAGCATTTCTTCTTGATATTTCATTCTGCTTTTTCTAACCTAAATAATAAATATATTTATTATTTATAAATATTTATATTTATTCTGCTCTTAAAAATTTGAGCATGTGCGAGTCAAAAAACAGTGAACCTGTCTCTTATTATTCGGCTGTAACTCTGATAACAACCAATCACAGAGTGGAGACAGCTGTCAGCATTGTCAGCATTTTCTTTAAACTTAACTTAAACAGCAACACAATAACGTCAGAAGAACAATGACCCAACTCTTAATTTTGAAATTATGACTAATGACTGAGAATGTAAAGTTCAAATGTCAGCACTGAAGGTTTGTTTAAAGAAGCAGTTTCTGTTTGTGCTGCATGATTCACTCAGAGATTATAAAGGACAGAAACACAACAGATCTGTTCTGTGAAAGAAAAAGTCCTTTCTGTGCTTCATTTATCTGCACTGACAGCAGGACTTACACAATAGGGAGTGTCAACAATAACCCTGCTCAGGAATTAACTGGTCAGCCTGCATTAGGTTTCCTAGAATTAACAAATGAACTGCATCCACCGTCAGTGACATAACGTGGAATTACAGTCTCCTAGTTCTCATCCCCCCCCCCCTTTTTTTTTGTATATGAGGGGTGGGGGGCACACTGGTGGTCTAAATACTAGAGACTGCGGGCAATATTACATTTCCTCTGCACATGCTCAGTAAGCCTGTGGAAGTGAAGTGCAGTTATCACACTTATGCAGAGATGCTCAAGGTTCAATCTAATTTTCTCATAAGGAAATTTGTTTTTGGATGTACAATATTTTTTTCTGCTGCCAAAACTTTGGATAACTGGGATTTTTATTTATTTATTTATTTTAATTCCGGAGGCCTTTGAAAGTGACAAACAAAGACTCACTGCAGGCTTGGACAGCTGATTGAAGGAGATGCTCTGTCCCCACTGCTGTTCTGCAAAGGCACGAAACCCCCTCAGTGAGATCGTTGACAAGACTGGCTACAGATACCGACTATAGAATCGAGCGATCATCATCAGTGTTTGAAGCCACGTTATGAACCAAATAAACTGTTCAGGTAAATTCACCCAGTCAGGGGATTGTAGCCTAGCTGACTGACTGGTTTTCTCCCAGGCTGACCATGAAAAACAGCGGCTGAGTGAACGCCTTTATTTGTTAATGCTGGTGTGCGTCACATCTATTGTGTCTATAATGCCTCTGTTTTGCTACGCTGATGCAGATTTGACGTAGCTACGTCTTACGAGTTATTCACTACCTGAACAGTTTAGGTGGTTCATAATGTGGCTTCAAACACTGTGACGTTTTTCCTCATTTGTACTGTGATCTTATTTTTATTTTCTGTTTTATTTTCTTCCATTTTTGCAGAAACCCTTATGTACCATCACACTGAGTATTAGAGAAACTGCATCTTTTGCAACTCAGTCCCTGGATGTAAGACCATCCTTCTGATTCAGGATAATCACGGGAGCACCAGCTAGCCTTCAGCCAACAGACACCATAATAATAATAATAATAATAATAATGGAGTGGATTTATATAGCGCTTTTCAAGGCACCCAAAGTGCTTTACAATGCCAC
Source organism: Copadichromis virginalis (assembly GCF_057382275.1). NCBI lineage: Eukaryota > Metazoa > Chordata > Actinopteri > Cichliformes > Cichlidae > Copadichromis > Copadichromis virginalis. Next base: position 35,133,545 of record NC_140621.1, on the reverse strand, counting down.
TATTCATTCACTCTCACATTCACACACTGGTGGAGGCAGCTACTGTTGTAGCCACAGCTGCCCTGGGGCAGACTGACAGAAGCGAGGCTGCCATATCGCGCCATCGGCCCCTCTGGCCAACACCAGTAGGCGGTAGGGTAAAGTGTCTTGCCCAAGGACACAACGACCAGGACAGAGAGCCCAGGGATCGAACCGGCAACCTTCCGGTTACAGATGCGATTCCCAACCCCCTGAGCCACGGTCGCCCCTATGGACCATACCGCACCATACCTTTGTTGTGTTATGCTCATGTCGTGGATTACTGGAATGCTGGTGGAACTGAGACACCTGTGATTTTCTGGATCTTTAGTTATTATTACAGTCAAGCAGAAACACTTTGACTAAACAGGTGATTTTAATTTTTTGTGACTTCTTTATCTTCAGGATTCAGGTCACAGGTGAGATAAGTGCAAAAAAACCAATTAACAATATAATAAAACATGAAGCACTCCTGTGTGTGTGGGAAGGGAGAGGGTGAATTTTTGAAAACTGGTTCTCAGGAAACACTGTAATGATAACATTATGTGAAAGATGATTTCCTGGAATAATACTTTAATGTCTGTCAGCAAACTGGATCTACCAGTAAGAGCACAGGTGAGTTTACAGGTATGCAGGAGTGCAACGTCATTGTGCCGGGAGAGGACCTGAAGATGAAACAATTCCTCTGGTTAAAGGAGACAATAGATGATAAACAAATGAATTCAAAAGAGATTGTATGAGAGTTTTTGTAAAAGGCTGGCAGGTTATTAAAAGCTCTGCAAGGAATTGGCTGCTTGATTATACACACCTGAAACACACAGCAGGTTTATCGACATTAAACAATAAGAACAAAGAATGTAACATGAAAAAACAGACGCTCCATCTTTTCTTTGAAATCCCAAACATTGCCATCACTGTCATTCTTAGTGAGAATAAACTTGGTATATATCTGTTTATGTGCTCATTTGGGGGCTGGTGAGGTTGAGAAGTCTTCAGTTAAATTTTAGCACCAAATCAGAACAGCAGTCACATCAAGGTGCTTTATATTGTCAATTCACTAGCTCCAAATGAATATAAATTAGTTGATGAAATAGCTGCAGGGTTTGAAAGTATAGTTATATGGGTAACCGCATTAATTATATCCATTACAATGTGCTGAGACTCTCTAACCTAACCAGAGACGCCATGGAGGGGTTCGCAGAGCAGCTGTGGCCGACCTCGCTGATGGGAGTGCAAAATCGAATGGGCCTGGACATGTTGTTGGCCGAGAAGGGAGGTGTATGTGCCATGTTTGGTGACATGTGTTGTACCTTTATTCACTGGTTGGGGTGAGAAGGAGAACAGGACAGAGGCAAGCGTAGGGAAAGTGAACGCCGAGTGGCCTCGCCACCCAGAGCAGAGGAAAATAACTGGTGGAAGGCTAGCGAAGCTGAACAGCTCTCGATAAGGTAGTTGAGGATTCCATGGAGTGGAGTGGATCAGCTCGGACAATTAGGAAGGAATGGCAGAAGAAGAGGTCAAAGGGAATTGAGAACAATGGGAATCTTAATAGGTGAATGAGCGGAACCCTGGATCAGGTAGCGACATGGCTCGACTTTGAACTGAAGCTCTGACAGAGAAGTATGCTGGATTTTGAGATTTGAGGTGAGGCTTGGAGGTTCGTAAGGCTTGCGTGAGCTTGTCTTTGAGTAGAAGATGGAGAGGGGGTGCTTAGCTGGTTAATTACTTCAGATAAGGTAGTGATAACTACTGTGCTTATTTCGGAAATGAACAGAAGTGACAGCAGCAGCTTGGGAAGGGTTGATGCATTGAAAGATCGTTTTTAGAAAAGTTGTCTAGATGCGGAGAAGCTGGCGTCCCAGTGGTAGAAGGATTCACTGCTGCTTTTGCTGTGATAAATGCAGAGAAACTGGCAACTCTATATTAGAAAGCTTGCTGCTGAGTATGCGAATGAGGGATAAAGAAGAACCAGGCAACTCGGTGCCAAAGCTTGCTACTGTATTAGCATAGGAGTGATAGAGGAAGAGAACCTGGCGTCCAGTTGCCAAAAGCATGCTGCTGCATTTTGCCAATATGGGATACAGGAAAGGGAAACTGGCGACTTGTTCGTAGAAAACCTTGCTGGTGCGATTGGATATGAGGGAAGGACCTAGCATCCTGGTGCCATGAAAGCATGTTGCTAAATTTTGCGAAGGATGGATGGAGGGAAGGGAAACTGGCAAGGTGTTGGTAAAAGGCTTGCGGCTGCTTTTGTAAATAAGGGATAAAGAAAAACCTGGCAACCCACCTCTGCCAGATGTTTATTATTAAAGTGGGGTCCGTTGTCTGATCTGATGGTTCTTGGTCCTTCATAACTTCATATCCCATTTGGTTTGCCCACCATCACAAGAAGATATCAGTATCCTTGTTGTCCTTTGGTCACCTCTCATGTCTGTAAAATCAATTTTGATGCCCTTAAAAGAGGCATCCAGTATTGGAAACCTCCCCTTTGAACACTGGTGCAGCTGCTTTGGGTGGTGTTCATTACAGGTGTTGCATTCCATCACATAGCTTTCCACCACAGGCCCTCCATGTTCTTGTGAGTTATTCTGCTCTCATGTGCAGCACCAAGTGCTTATTTTAACAATAGTTGAGAAAATGTTGCTGGGACAACTAACATCCTATCATGTGCTCTCCAGAATCCACTGTTCTGTGTTGCTTCTTTCTTCATCCATTTATTGATGTTGTAGCTGCTGCATTATCTTGATGTCATCTTCTGTCAGTGATGGTAGCGATTCTTCTGCCAGAACAACCATTTGTCCTTGATATCCTCTTTTCCTCCTTTGCCGCCCATGTTTGGTTCTTTTGATATCCTTTACATTTCATCACTGCCACTTCCCTTGGTAGCTCATAACAGTTCTTCCGATTGTTCTTTATGTTTTACTGGAGTATTGGCTGTAAATACAAACCCTCAGTCTTACCGATTAAGGTCCATTGACATGAAGTACTGAAGCTGAATAGATGCTTACTCTTTTTCCTTGTGGGAGTTGTAGTGCTTTGGTGAGAGCCACAATTTCTGCCACCTGAGCTAATGCAGGTTGTGTGATGATTCCTTGTACTAATGTTTCATTTGTCTCTCCATCATGGCTCTGACTCACCACAGCAGATTTTCACCCCTGTTTCTGTATACAATGTGAGATCTGGATGCTCCAAGGCAGGGGTGCTCAATCCCAGTCCTCGAGAGCTACTGTCCTGCAGCTTTTAGATGCATCCTTGTTCCGACACAGCTGAATCAAATGAATGGCTTGTTATCAGGCCTTTTCCAAACTTGATGGCATGCTGAAGAGGTAATCAAACATTTGATTCAGCTGTGTTGGAGTAGGGATGCATCTAAAAGCTGCAGGACAGTAGCTCTCGAGGACTGGGATTGAGCACCCCTGCTCCAAGGCCACACCTGGCCTGTATTCCCCTCTAAAGCATCCTCTTTCAGTACAGATCTTGGGCCTGGATCTGGTTGCTGTTGTCGTAGCTGTGGTTCACGCTCAGTCTGTGCTTGTGTAGCCAATGCAGCAGCCACAGCTTTTTGTGTTTCTTCTTTTAAGTCCACTAACACAGCCACCAATCTTTTAGCTTTAACTTTGTTCTTGTTAACCTCTGAGTCCTTTCCTGCAATCTGTTGCTTAAACAGCCTTTTGGTTCATTGTTTCATCTTCTTCTCTCTGTGTCTCCTGACAAGATGTTGCAAATGCTCTCTCCATAAGAAATCTGTCATAACACTCAGTTGAACCACTCCATCAAGCAAATCTTGTGCAGATCTTGGCTAACCAATTTCACACTGATTTCTTGCCAAGTGTAAGGTTGCTTCAGTCCTATCAGGCTGCACTCCTGTTGGATTTTCCCAGAGTTTGGCTACCCGGTCCAGATATTCAGTCAAGGTCTCATTGGCAATCCTTTAAATGCCCTTAGATCTTTCATTCCTGGGTACAGGGTTTCCATATGTTCCCACAGGGCATTACTGAAAGGGATCAAGGCAATCGCTATCATGGGTTCCAGAGCCAAACCCAATTCCTTCCAAGAGTCTCTGTGCACTGGGTACCCCTTCTGTTTGAAAAAGCAAGGCACAAATGTCTCCAATGGCAAGTATCTCTCCTTCTGTGTTATCTTCAAAAGTCAAAATCCAGGCTGGTGCTCCAGCAGATAAAGATGGCAATTTCTCACCAGTCCTTCTGTATCTCTGAGATAAACTGGTTCTCATATGGACTGGCACAACAAGCGACTGATATCTCTTCTTTCCATCCAGTCTGGTCTAGTGCATATGGCTACCTCTGCTGATAGATGCAGGTAGTTCTTGATAATCAATTTCATCCTCTGTGTCAGTTTTTATCCTCCTGGCTTCTTGATGTTACTGGTGAACCATGTGTTTCTTTCAGCTCCAGCTCTGATCCAGTTGTGTCCTCTTCTTCTATTTGTCCCACTATTTCAGCATTCAGCAAGCCAGTCTCTGTTTGTTTAAATTTCTTTGGTCAGTTTTGATTTTCCCTTGTACTGATGACGTCCCTCAGTTTTCTTAGAATATTTCTTACTGAGAGCCACAGTCTCCTCCTCCTCCTTGGTCATTGTCGTTGACTTCTTTTTGATTCTCAGAGTCTGACTCACTCATCCTCTTCTTTCTTCTGGTCTGCTGTTCTCCTACTGGAATCTCCTGATTTGTTGTTGGAGGAATCAGTATGGAATCTCCTTGTAGCTTGTCTGGAGGAAGGAAGGAATTATGGAAGGGAATATGGGAAGAGGAGGAGGGATCTCCTTCAGGCCAGAGCCCCAGCATACGTGTGCTTTCCTCATTCCTGACATCTGTGCAGTTTGAGTTTGCTTACCTGTGGTTACATCCTCTCTGGTAGTTATGTTAGACCAGTTTCTCATTAGCAGAAATGTGCAGTAACGCGTTATAAGTAGCGTGTTACTGTAATCTGATTACTTTTTTCAAGTAAGTAGTAAGGTAAGGCATTACTATTGTGAAACAGTAATTAGATTACTGTTACTTTCCCATAAGCACGCTGTGTTACTGCATTACTAAACCGTGATTTTGTTTGTGAGAGTGCGTCATGACTTAAGCGTGTGCGACGTCCATGGTAACAGACGTGTGCAGATCAATAATGGATAATATGGAGTGCGCAGGAGAGTATGTGTGCAGCGTTTAAATCATGGAAGTACTGACCTTACTTTGGGTTTGATTCCGTAAATAGTGACAAAAACATTAGCGTCCACTGTTCACTGCGTGGGAAAACGCGGACCACTCAAGGTGGCAAATGAGTATTTTGTCCACATCATCCTCTTCATGCATGTTGTCTTACTCCAAGCTGTATAGGCTCGAAAGCCTACTACCAATGAAGCATATTAGGTGATGTGCATCTCTGTAATGAGAAGGGGTGTGGTCTAATGACATCAACACCCTATATCAGGTGTGCATAATTATTTGGCAACGTCCTTTCCTTTGGCAAAATGGGTCAAAAGAAGGACTTGACAGGCTCAGAAAAGTCAAAAATAGTGAGATATCTTGCAGAGGGATGCAGCAGTCTCAAAATTGCAAAGCTTCTGAAGCGTGATCATCGAACAATCAAGCGTTTCATTCAAAATAGTCAACAGGGTCGCAAGAAGCGTGTGGAAAAACCAAGGCGCAAAATAACTGCCCATGAACTGAGAAAAGTCAAGCGTGCAGCTGCCAAGATGCCACTTGGCACCAGTTTGGCCATATTTCAGAGCTGCAACATCACTGGAGTGCCCAAAAGCACAAGGTGTGCAATACTCAGAGACATGGCCAAGGTAAGAAAGGCTGAAAGACGACCACCACTGAACAAGACACACAAGCTGAAACGTCAAGACTGGGCCAAGAAATATCTCGAGACTGATTTTTCTAAGGTTTTATGGACTGATGAAATGAGAGTGAGTCTTGATGGGCCAGATGGATGGGCCCGTGGCTGGATTGGTAAAGGGCAGAGAGCTCCAGTCCGACTCAGACGCCAGCAAGGTGGAGGTGGAGTACTGGTTTGGGCTGGTATCATCAAAGATGAGCTTGTGGGGCCTTTTCGGGTTGAGGATGGAGTCAAGCTCAACTCCCAGTCCTACTGCCAGTTTCTGGAAGACACCTTCTTCAAGCAGTGGTACAGGAAGAAGTCTGCATCCTTCAAGAAAAACATGATTTTCATGCAGGACAATGCTCCATCACACGCGTCCAAGTACTCCACAGCGTGGCTGCAAGAAAGGGTATAAAAGAAGAAAAACTAATGACATGGCCTCCTTGTTCACCTGATCTGAACCCCATTGAGAACCTGTGGTCCATCATCAAATGTGAGATTTACAAGGAGGGAAAACAGTACACCTCTCTGAACAGTGTCTGGGAGGCTGTGGTTGCTGCTGCACGCAATGTTGATGGTGAACAGATCAAAACACTGACAGAATCCATGGATGGCAGGCTTTTGAGTGTCCTTGCAAAGAAAGGTGGCTATATTGGTCGCTGATTTGTTTTTGTTTTGTTTTTGAATGTCAGAAATGTATATTTGTGAATGTGGAGATGTTATATTGGTTTCACTGGTAAAAATAAATAATTGAAATGGGTATATATTTGTTTTTTGTTAAGTTGCCTAATAATTATGCACAGTAATAGTCACCTGCACACACAGATATCCCCCTAAAATAGCTCAAACTAAAAACAAACTAAAAACTACTTCCAAGAACATTCAGCTTTGATATTAATGAGTTTTTTGGGTTCATTGAGAACATGGTTGTTGTTCAATAATAAAATTATTCCTCAAAAATACAACTTTCCTAATAATTCTGCACTCCCTGTATATACTTTGCAAAGAGATTTTTACACTTACACATGTCCACTGGCTGACCAGTGGGTGGCAGGGTATGGAGTGACACATCAGTGTCCAATGTAGTGGTTTATCTGCAAGTATACCATCAACACTGACACAAATACAAGAAAACAGCCTTTGAATAGCTGTAACTGTAGTGACCACTATATGTGAAAGAGTTAAAGCAATCACAGTCCAGCCCAGTTGGTAAATAATAACAAACACACTGTAATAAACTAATAAAAGATCAAAGCAACAATGTCAAAAATGAATTTAGAAATTAACCCAAAAAGAATCTGTATCAATACTCGATAAGAAATTAATGAAACAAAAAACTAAGATTCAATTTAACAATCAACTCAACAGGAATTATGTCAGAATCAAAGAAAAAAAATGAAAATGAATTTAGCAATTGACTCACGCAATTATTTATATATTAAACAGATACAAACAGGGGCAGCACAGTGGTTAGCACCATTGCTGCACTGTCCTGAGTTCAATTCCACCATCAGGCCGGGGTCTTTCTGTGTGGAGTTCTCCCCGTGTTTGCGTGGGTTCCTTCCGAGTACTGCGGCTTCCTCCCACAGTCCAAAGAGATGCTGTTTGTGGGGATAGGTTAATTGATTAATTCAAATTGCCCATAAGTGTGAATGCGGGAGTGAATATGAGTGCGAATGGTTGTCTGTCTCTGTGTGTTAGCCCTGTGGCAGACTGGCGACCTGTCCAGGGTGTACCCCGCCTCTCACCCTATGAAAGCTGGGATAGGCTCCAGCATCCCCGCGACCCTGAAAAGTATAAGCGTAAACGAATGGATGGATAAAAATCAATCAAAGAAAATCCATCCATCCATCCATCTTCATCCGCTTTATCCGAGGCCGGGTCGCGGGGGCAGCAGCCTAAGCAAAGAGGCCCAGACCTCCCTCTCCCCAGCCACCTCCTCCGGCTTATCCGGGGGAACACCAAGGCGTTCCCAGGCCAGCCGAGAGATATAATCTCTCCAGCGTGTCCTGGGTCTGCCCCGGGGCCTCCTCCCGGTGGGACATGCGTCTCGGGAGGGGAAAGCGGTGCTCTACCTGCACTGTGTATAGTGCTGGCGGAGCGCTGCTGACGTCGACTGAGAAAATTGTCAGGCGGTGGAAGGAATACTTCGAGGACCTCCTTAATCCCACTGACACGTCTTCCGAGGAGGAAGCAGAGTCTGGGGATGAGGGGAATGACCCGCCAATTTCCGGGGGCGAGGTCGCTGAGGCAGTTAAACAACACCTTGGTGGCAGAGCCCCTGGTGTTGATGAGGTCCGCCCCGAGTTCCTGAAGGCTCTGGACGTTGTTGGGCTGTCCTGGTTGAAACGCCTCTGCAATGTTGCGTGGAGATCAGGGGCAGTACCCGTGGACTGGCAGACCGGGGTGGTGGTCCCCATCTTTAAGAAGGGGGACCGGAGGGTGTGTTCCAACTACAGGGGAATCACACTCCTCAGCCCCCCTGGGAAAGTCTATGCCAGGGTGCTGGAAAGGAGAGTTTGTCCGCTAGTTGAACCTCGGATGCAGGAGGAACAATGCGGTTTTCGTCCTGGTTGCGGAACACTGGACCAGCTCTTTATCCTTTATACTTGAGGGTGCATGGGAGTTTGCCCAACCAGTCTACATGTGTTTTGTGGACTTATGGGGCAGGGATAGTTCAGTAGGTAGAGTGGTGGCCCCATGATCAGAAGGTCGGGGGTTCGACTCCACTGAACGGCTACCCTGAGGTACTCCTGAGCAAGGTACCGTCCCTACACACTGCTCCCCGGGCGCTGCATTGGTGGCTGCCCACTGCTTCACTGGGTGAATGGGTTAAATGCAGAGGAACTATTTCCCTATGGGGACTAACACATACACTTTACTTTTCTTTTTTGGAGAAGGCATTCGACCGTGTCCCTCGGGGTGTCCTGTGGGAGGTGCTGCGGGAGTATGGGGTGTCTGGCCCATTGCTACGGGCTATTCGATCCCTATACAACCGTTGCAAGAGCTTGGTTCGCATTGCCGGCAATAAGGCTGCCCTTTGTTCTGTTCATAATTTTTATTGACAGGATTTCTAGGCGCAGCCAAGTGGCAGAGGGCTTTCGCTTTGGTGGCCTCAGAATCTCATCTCTGAATTTTGCGGAATATGTGGTTCTGTTGGCTTCATCGGGTGGGAGCCTCCAAGTATCTCGGGGTCTTGTTCGCGAGTGATGGGAGAAAGGAGCCGGAGATCGACAGACGGATTGGTGCTGCAGCTGCAGTGATGCGGACGCTGCACCGGTCCGTCGTGGTGAAGAGGGAGCTGAGTGTAAAAGCGAAGCTCTCAATTTACCGGTCGATCTACGTCCCTACCCTCACCTATGGCCACGAGCTGTGGGTAGTGACCGAAAGAACGAGATCGCGGATACAAGCGGCAGAAATGAGCTTCCTCCGAAGGGTGGCTGGCCTCTCCCTTAGAGATAGGGTGAGAAGTTCGGCCATCCGGGAGGGGCTCAGAGTAGAGCCGCTGCTGCTCCACATCGAAAGGACCGAGCTGAGGTGGTTCGGGCATCTGACAAGGATGCGTCTGGGGCCCGATCGGGCACAGCCCGAAGAGGAGACATGGGCCCATCCTCCCGCAGGCCCACCACCCGCAGGAGGCGCCATAGGGGTCGGGTGCATTGTGTGCCGGGTGGCGGCCAGGAGCGGAGGCCCTGGCGGACTGACCCCCGGCTGCCAAGACTGGCAACAGGGACATGGAATGTCACCTGTCTGGTGGGGAAGGAGCCTGAGTTAGTGCGTGAGGTTGAGAGGTACCGGCTAGATATAGTCGGGCTCACCTCTACGCATGGCTTGGGCTCTGGAACCAGTCTTCTGGAGAGGGGCTGGACTCTGTCTCAGTCTGGAGTTGCCCCTGGTGAGAGGCGGCGGGCTGGGGTGGGTATTCCAATATCCCCTCGGCTTGCTGCCGGTACGTTGGGGTTTTTCCCGATGGATGAGAGGGTTTGTTCCCTGCGCCTTAGGGTCGGGGAATGTTAACTTGTCATCAATCAATAACAGAAATGAATCCCGAAATCAACTGATTAAGAACTAATAAAAAAATCAGTTAATTCAATTCAATTCAATTCAATTCAATTCAAATCAATTCAATTCAATTCAATTCAACTTTATTTAAATAGCTCAAAATCAGAATGCAGAAACAAATATATATATATATATATATATATATATATATATATATATATAAAGAAAACACACCAGTTAATTCTATAGCTTTTTCCTGATATCAGAAATCAACTTAAAGAAAACAGAATACAAAACCCAATTAGCAGTTAACTCTATAGTTGTTAACTTTTTACCAAACAAAAATAAGAGTCAGTTTAATATTTATCTTCTAAAATATCAGATTAAAAAAAAGGTCAGTTTAGAGTGTAATTTTCCAGAAACATTTAATCATTTATCAAACAAAAATGAAGTTCAATTTAGAATTTAACTTCAGAAACAATTACTCAAGAAATTGTTTTTCACTCTCTGGCTTCCGTAACAAACCTTGATCGTGTGATTGTAGTTATTTATGTGGTTATCATGTGTTTATTTCTTTACTGTTGAGAACCACTAGTGTTTATTAAAGGAGAATTCCCTCCTTCTTACAGTGACAATGACAATGATTATTCACCATCATGTTATTTAATCCATATTTTATTTTTAAAACTTAGCCTTTTACTTTAACCTCCTAGGACCTGGCGTGCACATATGTGGACATCATATTTTAGTTTATTTAGACCAAAATACTCAATTTACAAGGGCCTGTTAATCGCTTATGAGGACATTATACTGCTGCTGTTCTATCGAAATGTTAATATCCTCATATGTGGCTCTCATTTTTCTTAGAAACAAAGATCAGGTAAAAACATCTGGTAGTTCTTTGTTTTTACATTCATCAGGCTCCAATATGCCCGAATATCAAAGAGAAATTAAAAATACATGCTGTGGAAGAGTTTGCGTCTTAGGAGGTTAAGCTGTTTGAATTTCTCATTACTCACGCTCTTGATTTATTTCCTTGTTTGATCTTTATATACATCATTTCCTTGTTCTTAGTAAATCTCTATTTAACCTGTTTTTAATCTGACCTTTGACCTATTACTTTTTAACTTAAACATCACTTATAATCTTAACCTTTTTTGCACTTTATTACGAATGATTAAAAGCCGCATGCTCTAATTTTAGAAAGAAAATCAATTTTGTACTTCTACAGGCCGCACCAGATCTTAATCCGTAAGGTAACATAAACATGGTAACATAAACGTTATGGTAACATACAAAAATACATACTGCAAATGCTTTTTTTCCTCGAACAGTGCCTATAACACGACTACCTATAAGTATACGTAGGTATCAGTAACACACAAATTACATTGCTTATGGGTTTTTTTACGGAACAGTACACAAACAACATTACAACGTCTCTTAACAACCGGTAAAAATATATACCGTATATATACTACTTATCAATTTCATTGGTCTACTGTTACCAGGCAAAATGTTTTTGAACGCATGAAAAAAAATATGCATTAGCCGCACGTCAGTATAAGCCGGGTGTTCACAGTGTTGGACGGTTGATGGTTGTTTAAATTGTAGTGTTTGTTGGAAGTGTGTTGTTTGTAGTTGTGGTTGTATTTGATGGACGGTTGATAGTTGTTGGAAGTGTCGTGTTTGTAGATCTTGTGGTGTTTGTTGGACGGTTGGTGGTTGTTGAAAGTGTGGTGTTTGTTGAAAGTGTGGTGTTTGTTGAAAGTGTGGTGTTTGTTGGACGGTTGATAGTTGTTGGAAGTGTAGTGTTTGTTGGAAATGTGGTGTTTGTAGAGCTAGTGGTGTTTGTTGGATGGTTGATAGTTGTTGGAAGTGTAGTGTTTGTAGGTCTTGTGCTGTTTGTTGGACGGTTGGTGGTTGTTGAAAGTGTGGTGTTTGTTGGAAATGTGGTGTTTGTAGATCTTGTAGTGTTTGTTATAAGTGTGGTGTTCGTAGTTGTGGTTGTATTTGTTGGACGGTTGATAGTTGTTGGAAGTGTCATGTTTGTAGGTCTTGTGGTGTTTGTTGGACGGTTGGTGGCTGTTGGAAGTGTGGTGTTTGTAGTTGTGGTTGTATTTGTTGGACGGTTGATAGTTGTTGGAAGTGTGGTGTTTGTAGGTCTTGTGGTGTTTGTTGGACGGTTGGTGGTTGTCTGAAGTGTAGTGTTTGTTGAAAGTGTGGTGTTTGTAGGTCTTGTGCTGTTTGTTGGACGGTTGGTGGTTGTTGGAAGTGTAGTGTTTGTAGTTGTGGTTGTATTTGTTGGACGGTTGATAGTTGTTGGAAGTGTGGTGTTTGTAGGTCTTGTGGTGTTTGTGGGACGGTTGGTGGCTGTTGGAAGTGTGGTGTTTGTAGTTGTGGTTGTATTTGTTGGACGGTTGATAGTTGTTGGAAGTGTCGTGTTTGTAGGTCTTGTGGTGTTTGTTGAATGGTTGGTGGTTGTCTGAAGTGTAGTGTTTGTTGAAAGTGTGGTGTTTGTAGGTGTGGTGGTGTTTGTTGGACGGTTGGTGGTTGTTGGAAGTGTAGTGTTTGTTGGACGGTTGGTGGTTGTTGGAAGTGTGGTGTTTGTAGGTCTTGTGGTGTTTGTTGGATGGTTGGTGGTTGTTGAAAGTGTAGTGTTTGTAGTTGTGGTTGTATTTGTTGGACGGTTAATAATTGTTGGAAGTGTGGTGTTTGTAGGTCTTGTGGTATTTGTGGGATGGTTGGTGGCTGTTGGAAGTGTGGTGTTTGTAGTTGTGGTTGTATTTGTTGGACGGTTGATAGTTGTTGGAAGTGTCGTGTTTGCAGGTCTTGTGGTGTTTGTTGGACGGTTGGTGGTTGTTGAAAGTGTGGTGTTTGTAGGTGTGGTGGTGTTTGTTGGACGGTTGGTGGTTGTTGGAAGTGTAGTGTTTGTTGGACGGTTGGTGGTTGTTGGAAGTGTGGTGTTTGTAGTTGTGGTTGTATTTGTTGGACGGTTCATAGTTGTTGGAAGTGTAGTGTTTGTAGGTCTTGTGGTGTTTGTTGGACGGTCGGTGGCTGTTGGAAGTGTGGTGTTTGTAGTTGTGGTTGTATTTGTTGGACGGTTGATAGTTGTTGGAAGTGTCGTGTTTGTAGATCTTGTGGTGTTTGTTGGACGGTCGGTGGTTGCTGAAAGTGTGGTGTTTGTTGAAAGTGTGGTGTTTGTAGAGCTAGTGGTGTTTGTTGGACGGTTGATAGTTGTTGGAAGTGTAGTGTTTGTTGGAAATGTGGTGTTTGTAGAGCTAGTGGTGTTTGTTGGATGGTTGATAGTTGTTGGAAGTGTAGTGTTTGTAGGTCTTGTGCTGTTTGTTGGACGGTTGGTGGTTGTTGAAAGTGTGGTGTTTGTTGGAAATGTGGTGTTTGTAGATCTTGTAGTGTTTGTTATAAGTGTGGTGTTCGTAGTTATGGTTGTATTTGTTGGACGGTTGATAGTTGTTGGAAGTGTCATGTTTGTAGGTCTTGTGGTGTTTGTTGGACGGTTGGTGGTTGTTGAAAGTGTGGTGTTTGTTGAAAGTGTGGTGTTTGTAGAGCTAGTGGTGTTTGTTGGACGGTTGATAGTTGTTGGAAGTGTAGTGTTTGTAGATCTTGTGGTGTTTGTTGGACGGTTGGTGGTTGTTGAAAGTGTGGTGTTTGTTGAAAGTGTGGTGTTTGTTGAAAGTGTGGTGTTTGTTGGACGGTTGATAGTTGTTGGAAGTGTAGTGTTTGTTGGAAATGTGGTGTTTGTAGAGCTAGTGGTGTTTGTTGGATGGTTGATAGTTGTTGGAAGTGTAGTGTTTGTAGGTCTTGTGCTGTTTGTTGGACGGTTGGTGGTTGTTGAAAGTGTGGTGTTTGTTGGAAATGTGGTGTTTGTAGATCTTGTAGTGTTTGTTATAAGTGTGGTGTTCGTAGTTGTGGTTGTATTTGTTGGACGGTTGATAGTTGTTGGAAGTGTCATGTTTGTAGGTCTTGTGGTGTTTGTTGGACGGTTGGTGGTTGTTGGAAGTGCAGTGTTTGTAGTCGTGGTTGTATTTGTTGGACGGTTCATAGTTGTTGGAAGTGTGGTGTTTGTAGGTCTTGTGGTGTTTGTTGGACGGTTGATAGTTGTCTGAAGTGTAGTGTTTGTTGAAAGTGTGGTGTTTGTAGGTCTTGTGCTGTTTGTTGGACGGTTGGTGGTTGTTGGAAGTGCAGTGTTTGTAGTTGTGGTTGTATTTGTTGGACGGTTCATAGTTGTTGGAAGTGTGGTGTTTGTAGGTCTTGTGGTGTTTGTTGGACGGTTGATAGTTGTTGGAAGTGTAGTGTTTGTAGGTCTTGTGCTGTTTGTTGCACGGTTGGTGGTTGTTGGAAGTGTAGTGTTTGTTGGACGGTTGGTGGTTGTTGGAAGTGTGGTGTTTGTAGTTGTGGTTGTATTTGTTGGACGGTTCATAGTTGTTGGAAGTGTAGTGTTTGTAGGTCTTGTGGTGTTTGTTGGACGGTCGGTGGCTGTTGGAAGTGTGGTGTTTGTAGTTGTGGTTGTATTTGTTGGACGGTTGATAGTTGTTGGAAGTGTCGTGTTTGTAGGTCTTGTGGTGTTTGTTGGACGGTTGGTGGTTGTTGAAAGTGTGGTGTTTGTTGAAAGTGTGGTGTTTGTAGAGCTAGTGGTGTTTGTTGGACGGTTGATAGTTGTTGGAAGTGTAGTGTTTGTAGATCTTGTGGTGTTTGTTGGACGGTTGGTGGTTGTTGAAAGTGTGGTGTTTGTTGAAAGTGTGGTGTTTGTTGAAAGTGTGGTGTTTGTTGGACGGTTGATAGTTGTTGGAAGTGTAGTGTTTGTTGGAAATGTGGTGTTTGTAGAGCTAGTGGTGTTTGTTGGATGGTTGATAGTTGTTGGAAGTGTAGTGTTTGTAGGTCTTGTGCTGTTTGTTGGACGGTTGATAGTTGTTGGAAGTGTGGTGTTTGTAGGTCTTGTGGTGTTTGTTGGACGGTTGGTGGCTGTTGGAAGTGTGGTGTTTGTAGTTGTGGTTGTATTTGTTGGACGGTTGATAGTTGTTGGAAGTGTCGTGTTTGCAGGTCTTGTGGTGTTTGTTGGACGGTTGGTGGTTGTTGAAAGTGTGGTGTTTGTAGGTGTGGTGGTGTTTGTTGGACGGTTGGTGGTTGTTGAAAGTGTGGCATTTGTAGGTCTTGTGCTG
Source organism: Copadichromis virginalis (assembly GCF_057382275.1). Lineage (NCBI taxonomy): Eukaryota > Metazoa > Chordata > Actinopteri > Cichliformes > Cichlidae > Copadichromis > Copadichromis virginalis. Next base: position 35,118,514 of record NC_140621.1, on the reverse strand, counting down.
TTTGTTGCACGGTTGGTGGTTGTTGGAAGTGTAGTGTTTGTTGGACGGTTGGTGGTTGTTGGAAGTGTGGTGTTTGTAGTTGTGGTTGTATTTGTTGGACGGTTCATAGTTGTTGGAAGTGTAGTGTTTGTAGGTCTTGTGGTGTTTGTTGGACGGTCGGTGGCTGTTGGAAGTGTGGTGTTTGTAGTTGTGGTTGTATTTGTTGGACGGTTGATAGTTGTTGGAAGTGTAGTGTTTGTAGATCTTGTGGTGTTTGTTGGACGGTCGGTGGTTGTTGAAAGTGTGGTGTTTGTTGGAAATGTGGTGTTTGTAGATCTTGTAGTGTTTGTTATAAGTGTGGTGTTCGTAGTTGTGGTTGTATTTGTTGGACGGTTGATAGTTGTTGGAAGTGTGGTGTTTGCAGGTCTTGTGCTGTTTGTTGGACGGTTGGTGGTTGTTGAAAGTGTGGTGTTTGTTGGAAATGTGGTGTTTGTAGATCTTGTAGTGTTTGTTATAAGTGTGGTGTTCGTAGTTGTGGTTGTATTTGTTGGACGGTTGATAGTTGTTGGAAGTGTAGTGTTTGTAGGTCTTGTGCTGTTTGTTGGACGGTTGGTGGTTGTTGAAAGTGTGGTGTTTGTTGGAAATGTGGTGTTTGTAGATCTTGTAGTGTTTGTTATAAGTGTGGTGTTCGTAGTTGTGGTTGTATTTGTTGGACGGTTGATAGTTGTTGGAAGTGTGGTGTTTGCAGGTCTTGTGGTGTTTGTTGGATGGTTAGTGGTTGTTGAAAGTGTGGTGGTGGTGATATTGGTGGTGGTTGGCACTGGTAGCAGTCCTGTGCAGGTAACACTGAGATCACTGTTGGTCCCAGTAGACTTGAACGTCATGAAGCCCGGCCGGTTGGAGGAGATCTGGCTCGTGATCCAGGTCTGGTACTTGGATACTCTGGTGTAGACTCCTGGAAGATTCGGCCTGGCACAACCTTCCCTAAAACTGACGATTCCTGCCTGAATCCAGCGACCAATCTGCTTGCTCACCATTGGACCTCCTGAATCCCCCTTTGAGAGCAGAAACATTTACTGTTAGACAGAACCATCAGGGTTTATTAAGGGGGTGCAGTGAGAAGATGGCATGTAAGAGGAATGAACTGCTTATGCATTTCTGTGAGTTCCTTTCCCAACGAAAATACATTTGTTATTTTTTGTGCTTCACATGTTGAATTTGGAAACCTTTCCTGAATATAACCAGAGGTACGACTCAGAGGTCTTTTTGTAGAGCTGTCATGGTGGTGACTAGATCAGGGTTTTTGGTTCTATACTGCCCCTTCAAGAGCTGCCTTAAACTAGAGCACAGACAGTGAGCTGTGAGTGGGAGGCATTCCACAGAGATTCTGAAATGTGTCACGTGCGTGTGTTTAATGGTCATGTACTGTGAGAGCTAGCTTGCTGTATGATTCCTGTGTGTGTGTATTTGTCCTAACGCATAGCTTGTGTCAGTGACCTGGATCTGAGAGACCCAGGGTCCATGAGCAGTTATGGACCAATATAATATATGATGTATGTTTGCTGGACTGTGCTGTTCTTGTGCTCTCCATGCTTGTATGTATAGGCAAGTGGGTGTGTCTGTGAGTGTGGCTGAGCACAGGGTTTCAGGTAGGCTTGGTGGGTGTGTCCCATCTGGAGGCTGGCCCCACCTGCAGCTAACGAAGCCTCATCAGGGAGCTACTCAAGAGTGTGGCTGAGCACTCCTCGGCGTGGGATCGTTGCGTGAGACTCCACGTCAGTGTTCTTTGTGAGCCAAGTTAAGTGAGTGCATGCCTGCAGTGGTTAAGTGTCCTGACAGTTGCTTCCACTGGTTTTGGGTTAGTGACAATTCAAAACCTACCTTTGAATTTGTTAAAATATGGTATACTTTATATTCTGTTAAACATGGGACCCCAACGTGGGATCTCTCCCGATTTATTGTTAAATTTAAGCTTTTCTGAATGCAATCAGAAAATAAAAAACCCAAGAATCTTTCCTGTGTCCTGTCTCATTCCCCATGACTGAGCCACATATATGATTTCCTGGTTATAGTTAAAAAAACTGCATCTGTTCTATTAGTAAATTACACACAGCTCAATATGGTCTCTCTTAGCAGATCAGGTATGTTAAATAGAACTGACTGCATCTGTGTGCACCTGAAAAACTAAGAAGAATAATCTGTAAAAGGTGAAAATGTGCCAAACACAGGTAACAACAATCACCTGACAGGAGTCCTTTCCTCCTGCACTTAACCCGGCACAGATCATGTTGTCAGTGATTCTTCCCACTCCATAGTTACAGTTGCACTGCCTGTTTCCCACAACAGGAACCTCCACCTCCATCAGGTTTTGTGGAGAAGGAAGGGGCACTGAAGGGGTAAAAAAAAAATCTGTTTAATAAACAGCGTGTGACAGATTAAAGGTAGAAACCTGAACAGTAAACAAAGCATCGTTCCACTTCCAGGCATTTATTCTGGTGGTGAATAAGTTTTAACTCAAAGGATTTCCCACTTTCAGTGGTCACATGACAGAAAGCTGTATATATTGAACCACCAGACAAATCTGATTAAAAGTAAAAAAATATGCACAATCAGTTTTTAAAGTGTTTTTGACATTTGGTTCGTATCTCTATCTTTGATGCTTCAGACATTTCCCAAATATTTCAGTCCATGTTTCTTTTAGTGTTTATAAAGTCTGTTTCCCCTCCACGCGCACAGGTTTATCATCAAAAACGAAACTGCATGAGGCCAGTTTCTTTTTTACAAACATTTCCTTTGAGGTTGGCTCAGAAACTTGGTGTCTTTTCTATAAATTCATAAATCATAGTTTCTGAAACATTTAGGCTTCTCTTCAGCAACAGAATCATAAAATAAGCAGACAAAGGCTCCTTTATGGATACTTTGGAGAAGCTGTTTGTTTCCTGTCATCCTCAGACAATATTAATCTGTTCTAACCAGTGACCCACCTCCCCTTCCTATGTTGCCCCAGCCGGTGACCCAGCTGTTAACACCGCTGTAGAAGATGCTGTCTGAAGCTGCCAGGCAGACGGGAGAAATGTAGTTGTTGAAAGTCACCGGTGAAGAGAGCCTCAGGAGGCAGATGTTGTTGTCGTTGGTACCAGAGTTGTAGTTTGGATGTTTGATGATCTGTGTTACTGTCCGAGACGCTGCATTGGGATTAGATCCCTGTAGACTCTGACGGCCCAGATTCACAGTCAGACCGGTTGGAGTACTGCTGAGATCATCAGGAGCGACACGAACAGTGCACAGTTGTTACAATTGTTATAGACGAGAAAACATATATAAAGTTTGACTTCCTGCCCTGTTAAATATTTGCAAGTGATCATTTCATTTATATACCACATTTCATTACATGAAAATTCAATGTGTTCAACAGAAAATGAAGAAACACTTAAATTTTTTTTATATGTAAATGTAAATATTGATCCTGTTACACCCCCCCCCCCTCCCCCAGATTAGGACCCTCCATAATTTCTTTAAATCATCTTTAGAGTGCAGCTTCAGCCTCATTACTCACGTTTGAAAGCAGTGAGCAGCAGTCAGCACCCACTGACTGTTAATGAGGGATCCTCCACAGAAGTGGGACCCAAATCTTTGCAGACTGACCTGCCAGGGCCAGCTGCCAGCGCGGGCCGCCTGTCCTCCTACAATCCTGGTGTTGAGCTTTGGCTGACCACAAACTGAAGACCGACATTAAAACACAGAGTGAGCATTACTGTAGGAGCTGTAAACTCTCAGCACTACAAACTGCTGAGTGAGGACACAGTGATCCTGGAGTCTACAGTTCACTCACAAACTAATATTCATATGAAACTAAAGATTTATTAAACATAAAACTAAATCATTACACAAAGAAGCTTTTTCTTACCATCCAGCTGTGACTCAGACTCTGAAACACAGAAAACAAACAATGTTTAAACAAAAAATCTGCATTCATCTGTCTGTGGTTTGTTCATTGTCTGTAATAAGGCAAGGCAAGGCAAGGCAAGGCAAGTTTATTTGTATAGCACAATTCAACAACAAGGTGATTCAAAGTGCTTTACAGAGACATTAGAAACAAGAACAAATAAAAAGCATGATTTAAAATTGATTAAAACAAGCAAATAAACTAACTAACTAATTAACAAACAAACAAACAACAGTATATAAAATCAAAACAGATAAAATCAGAACAGTAGATAAAATCAGTAGTTAAATGTAAGTTTTGAAATTTAAGCTTAAAGTGTGGATTTGGTGCTTTATTCAAATGCAGCTGAGAACAGGTGAGTCTTCAACCTGGATTTAAATAAACTGAGTGTTTCAGCTGATCTGAGGCTTTCTGGGAGTTTGTTCCAGATATAAGGAGCATAAAAGCTGAATGCAGCTTCTCCGTGTCTGGTTCTGACTCTGGGAACTGATAAAAGACCGGATCCAGATGACCTGAGGGATCTGGAAGGTTCATACTGGGTCAGGAGGTCACTGATGTATTTTGGTCCTAAACCATTCAGAGCTTTATAGGCCAGCATCAGAACTTTAAAGTCTATCCTCTGACGGACAGGCAGCCAGTGTAAGGACCTCAGAGCTGGACTGATGTGGTCCACTGTTTTGGTCTTAGTGAGGACTCGAGCAGCAGAGTTCTGAATGAGCTGTAGTTGTCTGACTGATTTTTTAGGTAGACCTGTAAAGATGCTGTTACAGTAATCAAGCCTACTAAAGATGAATGCATGGACTAGTTTTTCCAGTGGGTCAGTCAATAGTCAATATCTGTGGTTAGCTAAAAGCATCCAGCAGTGAGTCAGTCCCCTTGGGGAGGGGCTGTAGCTGCTAGCTGTCTGTTTGGCTTTACCTGAACTCGACCTCTGGGCTGTTGGAGCATTTTTAATGACATAATCTGATCAATAACACAGCTGCTGTGAGGTTACTGTACTAACAGACCCTCCAACCCACATAGCAAAATTGGTATGGCCTGGATCTGGCCCATACACCGCAAAGAATGACGGCCCACACATGGGTCAGCACAAGGCCATTTGCAGACACACTGGTGGTCCTGTGCTGGCCCATCTGTGGACTACCTCTGGCAAACCTGATCTGGACCACCAAAGGGCCGTCATTGTTTGCGATACGTGGGCCATGTGTAAGTTGTGCACAGCCACGGGCCAGTTGTAGACAAACTGTGCTGGCCCAGAACAGTTTCAGCTCTGGCCCCAGATGTCAGAATAATGTGTACCTTAATCAAGCCATGTAATAACAACACGTGTCAGAATATGCAAAACAGTGCAAAAGTAACATGACACATGTTCAGACAGTGAATGGACTGACTCTTATATAGCATTTTTCTACTCTCCCGGATTACTTAAAGTGCTCTGTACAACATACCACATTCACCCAATCACACACTTTCTCTACACTGAGTGCTTCCTAACTACATTCACACACATTCACACTCTTGACATGTGGACTGAAGGAGCCAGGGATCAAACCACTAACCTTCTGACCAGTTAGTGAGCTGGTCTACCTCCTGAGCTACAGCCACCCGGTGGTAAACATGAGTAAACCGTCACTAGGTTTTGGATAAAGTGTACACTCACAAACCTGTCAAACCTGCATTTGAAACATTCTAGGATTTTGATTGGGTGTTACTGAACAGGAAAGTAATGTGTCTGTGTGATGCTTCCATACAGTCTGAGATAACTGTGCTGTTTTTCAGAAAAATAGGTGTCATTTAAAATCTTGATTATGTGACCAGTACGCTGCTTCCTTATGCTTGTGCCGTGGACACATGTGTCTGTAAGTAGTTCATTTATTATTCGTGGTTAGTTTTTGACTGTATTTCCAAGAGTTTGTTTTCTGCTTTTTTTATTTGGCTAGTTTGAAGGTGCTATTCTAAGTAAGCCAGCCTGTTAATTTCAAGTGTTCTAATTTTTCAGTAAGATGTTAATAAATTGAATGTATTATGAAGAATCTTTATATATATTTTTATATAAATATTAACATATATTTATGTGTTATGTTTCGTTTTCCCCAGTTTTACAGTCGTGGTTAACCATGCAAAGCAGTCAAAGGCTCCAGTGGGCGCTTCCTTCATCTGTTAAATGCAATTTCTGTAGCTAGTTGTGTGTGTGTTTGTATGTGGTTACCATTTACACCATTATCATTTTCGATTGGCGAGCTTTCCTCTTCTGAGAGGATTGTTATCATGTAGTTGTTTTCTGACAAAGATCAGTGAACTCTTTTCTTTAAAGTTTTCTGATCTTTTTGTGTGTTTATGTTTGTGCGTGTTCTCATCTCAGCTACTCAGTGTTTTTATAGTTTTGCTTTCATTTTCCACTCTCCACAATTACTCCATTGTTCGATAGAAAAGTTATAAACAACCATCAAATAATCATTAATAAACGTTTTTAGTTTTTTTTAAACATGTACACCCTCATGAATAAATCTCTGTGTATGACTCAAAACTGACTGATTAAATCATCAAAAAATAAATTGAATTGAAAATGAAAGTTAAAAACTGAATCAAAGCTAAAATAAAATAAAGCAGCTCTAATAACTGTGATACAGGGGCGACCTTGGTTGGGAAGCACATCTGTAACCGGAAGGTCGCTGGTTCGATCCCTGGGCTCTCTGTCCTGGTTGTTGTGTCCTTGGGCAAGACACTTTACCCTACCGCCTACTGGTGTTGGCCAGAGGGGCCGATGGCGCGATATGGCAGCCTCGCTTCTGTCAGTCTGCCCCAGAGCAGCTGTGGCTACAACTGTAGCTGCCTCCACCAGTGTGTGAATGTGAGAGTGAATGAATAGTGGTATTGTAAAGCGCTTTGGGTGCCTTGAAAAGCGCTATATAAATCCAATCCATTATTATTATACAGACGCTGATTGATGGAGAGCAGTTCAGCCTCTCAGCTGCTCCCCAAACCAAACAGATCGTCATATTAATCTGTGTTTAAGCTTTCATCATCAAGATAAAGATGAAGCTAAAATAAACCACCAGTCCTCCTTTTCCTGCTGTGTTACTTCCTGCAGTACCACTTTAAAGTGAAGCGCTGTGCTCCTGAGTGTTTTCACCCTCTGAGTCGTACCTGATGCAGGTGTGTGCAGAGAGCTCTTACCTTGGGTCAGGAGCATCAGCCCAGCAGCCAAACACATCACTTTGTAGAAAGCCATCGCTGTAAGATCCAAACCTCCAGACCTGCTGAGGCTTAAATACCCTCCCTCTGGCCTCCTTTTTGTCTGCATTAAACACACCTCTCAGTTTCCTGTCTGGCGACACACCCAACGCTTCAATGCGGGTCACCTGATCTTCCTCACATCAAACATGTTGTATTAAACAGGAATTTCGGCTTTCAGGCAGCAACCTTTTTACTGATGAGTAACTTATTTTTAGAATTAATTATTAATTTTACATCATGAAACCAAAATCCTGCTACAGACTGAAGTATTTTAAAAGCTGAATAATATAAATGTAAATGTTAAATGGCCTGTATTTGTGTAGCGCTTTTACTAGTCCCCCCTAGGGACCCCAAAGTGCTTTACACACCCAGTCATCCACTCATTCACACTCAGTGCCTCAAAGCTATGCTTTATATTAATAAGTGTCATATAATTATATAGCGTAGTATTAAGTGGACACGGCCCTGATAATAAAGGCCTTAGACTACGTGTCCTTTAGTGGTAGATTGTTGGAGACCCTCACCCACGCTTGTCTGCAGGAGTTGATAACAGGGAACCATCTGCCAGTAGAAATTTACTGGAAGGGAGTAGGGAAAGGTCACAGCCTCGCCAGAGCTGAGAAAAGATGTTGTGCAGCTAATAGACAATAACCTCTGAGTGCGCTGTGCAACGTGACTACTGAATGCCTGTGTAACACTGTTGTTAGGGGCACACCGCCATCACCAGATCCACGCAGAGTGTCATTCAGGACGCATCTCCCTTGTAGAAGTGATTTTGTGAGAGAATAAAGTGTAAAATGGTCTACTGAGCAGTGTGTTGTCTTCCATCAGATGCCTATGAGGAATCAAAAGAACAGTGAAGTGTTGATATTTAACAGTGTGCATTTATTCTCAGCCTCAAACGTCAGACCACAAACAAAAAGCCATCAGACTTCTGACTAAAAAGGCATCACACTAAACGCTCTCAGTCTTTATCTCAATCTCGAGTAGGACTTAAGAGGTGATAAGCTGCCAGGAAATACAGTGACAAAGCAAAGAATCTAATATGGGTGACATGAAAAAGGTGGAGCTGAGCAATCATGACTTCACTTAAAGCAACCTTTTCTATTTCCAAAACCCTGATGGACTCCCTGATTTTGGTTTGGGTCAGAAACTAAAACCCAGCATCCTCCTCTGTCACACCAACCCTCTGCATGTCCTCCTTAAGTACATTCATGAATCTTCTCTGAGATCTTCCTCTTCTCTTCCTGCCCAGCACCTCCATCTTCACCCTTTTGTCCAGTATATCCACCCTCCATCCTCTGCACATGCTCGAGCCATCGCTGCCTCTCTGCTGTCTCTATGATGGATTCATTTCTGATCCTGCCTTTTTCTCATGGCCACTGTCTCCAAGCCATACATCACAGCAGGTGTCACTACCATCTTGTAAACCTTCCCTTTCATTCATTTCATTTACCTTGTCCTGCCTACTTCCTTCATCTCCCTGATTACCCTTCTTTTTCTTCATTAGCCTCTTCCTTCGTATACTTTCTTGTATGTCCTCATTCCACCACTAAGTCTCCCTGCTCGCTTTCCTCTGTGTGGAGGATTCACCAAACGCCTTCTTGGCAGTTTCCCTCAGCAGTGCAGCTGCACTCTCCAGCTACCTGGTATCTGTTCCCTACAACACAGAACCTGAACTCGGTGCAACCTTCTTCCTTCTTTAACGTCAAGCATTCAGTCCTTGCCTTCAGCTGCTTCCTAGTCTTGATTTTTAAAGTAATACTACAGAATACCATCTAATGCTGGCTAGTCACATTCTTCCTTCTGTCTCCTTCACTTACATGCCCATTAAAGTCTCCTCCAATCACCCCTCTGTCCCCCCTTGGACACTTTTTACTAACGTTCATTAGATCGATGTAAGAAGTGCGTTTTTCTGATGTCACCTAATCAAATGTAGTTCAGTTTCATTGTGGCAATTATAATTTGCCCTGTCGTTTGTTCACTTAGATGTTAGATCTGCAGTGATATTATACTTTTTACAGTTAGTAAAGTCCACATAAAAATAACGGAGGTGGCCAGAACATTTAATTTTGCGCAATTTACAGTCCCAGATTATAATGAAGACTTCAGCTGACCTGCACAGGAAGAACAACGGCAGAACACCATCAGGTGAATGTCACCTGTCAACGTTCCTGCATGCTGATATTATTCTGATACTAATCTGTCAATCAGTGAACACCAACCTCACCCAAACTTTCACACTCTGTGGAGTGTACAGCGTTTTTTGTTTTCCAATGATTTACATAATTCAGTTCCTGTTTTCCTTTCAAATTTACACAGCAGAGAATTTTTAATAATAGTCTAACTCAGACCTTCCCAAAGTGTGTGTGTGTGTGTGTGTGTGTGTGTGTGTGGGGGGGGGGGGGGGGGGGGGGGGGGGGGGTATGGAAAGGGAGGGGGGGGGGGGGAGAAAAAACAAAACGCTTGAACACTGCTAGCACAGTGCGCCCACAGAAATGCAAAGCAGGAGATGAAGCATCGCTGAATGAATATATCTAAGCCAAAGACTGGAAAATATGGTGAAGCAAATCTTCCCTTTGGCTTCATCTGCACAAGTGCCGAGGTAGGTCTCCTGCAGAACTGGTTTTCCCTGCGTCGAGAGCAGCGCTGGGCTGTTTAAACCACGGACAAACAGGATCCCACAGCTGTTCATGCCCATATGGAAAAGAAATAGTAAAAACATATATGATTTACTCGTGAAAGTGGCCACTTTCTCATTACTTTCATATATTTTTTTTAGTAAGTATCCAAAACATACAAGTTTCATTGTATAATTTTTCAAGGGATCTTATATGTGGTTTCACTCTTGTATTCTTTTCATACAAGTTTCATACAAGACAGATAAAAACTTTATAAGATTTATATATATCTTTTCCATATGGGTGTTTTTGGACCCACTTTGCACAGAGAGGCATTTTTTGAAAAATGCATTGATAGCAACGTTGAATATTATTACACATACAGTAAAATAATCACAGCGTGACGCCTCTGCCTTTCTAAATGGAGGGACAGTAACTGCGTGTAAAACCTGCAGACAGTCAGATTAACAGTATTTTGTCTCTATCTGCCATTCTGCAATTCATCTCATGTAAACAATAACGCGGCCACAGCGTGTCGTGAATAAAGGCACATACCTTTGACGCTGCGTGACCAACTCTGTATTCCTCGTCCACACGTAAACGCAAAAAAGGAGTTTTAAAAAAATCTCCGTTTTCAGTTTCTTTGTTATTCTCATTTAAAATTTTCAGCTTTTATTAAATAATTATCTGAATCTTACAACAAACGATTGATAGATTGATGCATATATACCACGAAAACATTGTATGTCACTGTCACAACAGCGTTTGTTTTCATTCAAAGGCTTTATGGTTTTTCCTATAATGGCGGCCGGTCTCTAGTCAAAATGCCCGGGCCGATTTTTTTGTCCCAGTCCAGCCCTGTATGCAGCTCATCTGCAGCATGGTGTTACCTACATCCTCCTACTCAGAAGGCAGCAGTTCCTGGTTAGGTTTTGTATCATGATTGTAATTTAGGAGTGTTTACTATTTGTATACTTGAACACTGCTTGTTCTGGTGTCCATGTGGCTCAGAAATCGCAAAAGCTGATAGAAAGCACAAAAACAGCAACATTTTGGTCCTGAGTGGCCGACCTCCGCATCACCTCTGAGGTCTTCCTCTTGTCCTCCTGCCTGGCAGCTCCATCTTTATCATCTTTTGTCAAGTTAACCACCCTCCCTCCTCTACACATGCTCAATCCATCCCAGCCTGTTTGATTCTCAATTGTCCCACTGATGGAGGAATTTCCATCCCACTCACTGCCAGTGAACATCTTAACTTTAGCTTGACCTCCACAACTCCAGTGCTTCACAACAGGTCTCACTGCCATCTTCAAACCTTCCCTCTTGCTGCTCTCCTTCTGTCACAGATAACCTCTGATACTTCACCCTCAGTCTAAAACTTCAGGCTGAATTCTCTCAGGTGTTAAAACAGGCAGGTGTAACATTAAAACACAGACAAAGTCAAATTCCTCTGATGTTGTAAAATTAACAAATGGTCTGTGGCCGCACCACCCAGCTCCACAGAATTATCCACAAGTGCTCCGTTCTCCTCCAGCTGCTCATCACTGATGCATCCAACCTTGTAGAGTAAGAGTTTAACAGAATCTCTCTCATTAAAGAAGCCTAACACTGCATGTGCACAAATCCACCAGTAGGGGGCGCTGAAAGCTGTCTTTTCACACTGCACACGATTCAGTTTGTGTTATTTCCCACAGGACAAAGACGGTGTTGGCTTTTTAGTTTTTCCCAACATTTATTAACTTTCTCCCACATCGTTGTTTACATAGTAATCAAATAAAATACTAAAACTGACAGAAAATTAAACCTCGTGATCGTAACGAAGTGTAATTTGACTCTTTTTCATGCCCTGCAGTCAGCTGCTGATGTTGGGCCTGTGTGTGTTTGAGTTGTATTTATTTACAATAAATAATGCTCAGCTGTATACTGTCTCAACAGCTTTCCAAGGCTTTCCGAAGATCAGTTAGAATTTCCCAAATATGGGATAAATCTAGGCTTTGATCTTTTTTCATGTTATCTGGATATTTGTGTGAAACTTTTTATTGTGTGTTTATGTTTTATGTTCATTGTCCAAAGACAGTCGTAACCCGATGGTCATGGCCCTGGGTCTGGTGACCAAGTGTTATGTTTTTGATTATTAACATCCTTTGATTTACTGTTAGTCATGGTTCTGTTCCTTCTGAGTGTGTCATGTCCCTTATGTAGGTTAAATTCTGTCTCCATGTTTATTTATTCGTTTTCCAGTTACATCTCATGCTCCCTCTGTTTGTGAGTCTGTGGTTTCCTGTTTTATTGTAATAGTTCTGTGTGCTGTGTTAGTGTATTCTGTTTTTCTCTTTACCAGATTCCATCGTTACCCTTGGTGTATATATTGTGTATGTTTTCCAAGGTTTTTGTAGTGGTCTGGTTATTATTTTGTGTTTAGGCATTCCTCTGTTTAGTTTGAGACTTATGTTTTTTCCCTTTCTTGTGGATCTGTCTTAATAAACGGCACGCCTTCAATTAAATCAGTTACTTTCTCTTATTTGGGTACTCATCCTTGTCGCTGCATGCTGTCTGCTTTAGCAGATGTGACGCTGATAACTGGTGTTCATTTTTTAAAATAAAACCCTTGTTGCTTCATTGCCCATGTCAGTCATGAAAAGGACATTTTTTAATCTCAGTGATATTTACACCAGAATAAAAAAATAACATTATAAAGTAGAACTTCAGCAGAATCAGTGAAAGAGCTTGCAACCATTCTCCAATAATCACTCACTTTACTGCCACCATAACAGATCCAATACCAGAGAGAGGTCAGTATGTGTGCTGCCCTTAAAGACAGTTCGGTTCTGTGAGCATTAAGTGCTTAACATTGGCCCAGGACATGAGGTAGGGATGGTCATTGTCTCTGTGTTCGAAAAAATCCACAAATATATTTCTCTAAACCTGATAAATATCCTACTGATCTGTTCAGTTTCAGAAAAACATGAAGTTTAAACTGCTGGGCTACATTTTTATGTTCAGTGCAAGATTTAGAGGATTTCTTCCAGTCCAGCCTGAATCTTGGGCTCCAGGTAGTCGTCCCTCAGAGGTACAGAAACACATTTCATTAATCTGCTTTTTCTTAAATGTCTATAGTTTCTCATAATGAGGTCAGTGTAAGGACAAGGCCCCACTAAATATAGACAAATGTAATTCCTTCATGTCATTTGATCTGTTCAGCTCACTGTGTTATGCTCATTAACTAAATCGGGATTACAGAGGTTGTGTAAATAAAACTTCCTCAGTGGAAGGAACTCAACTCAACTCTCCAGGCTGCACAGCGTGAGCCTGAATTCATCACAACGAATGTCTCATAGTGCACATAAATCATTTGCATATTAAAAAAAAATACTTTCATTGTAATCAGTAGAACCCCCTCCAATGATTGGATTGGATGATGGCACTGTACTGCCCTCTGGGATTTGAAGTCGACCTCTCTGTCGGAGGGTCATGATGTTTGCGCTGAAGATTCATCCAGGAGTATTTCATGTATGAATGCCTGTTTTGATTATCCAGAATATCATTACTGAGCTCTCTGTAGAAATCCAATCAAGGCAGAATCAGATCAAAGATTGACAGGCAAAGCTCTAAACCTGTAAAGTCTCAACATCGAAGCTTGTTCACATTCATCTGTGTCCATCACATCATGTGAATCAAGTTTGGGTTCCCTAAAGGCAGAGTTGGAGACAAAAGGCGAAGCTGAGGAGATGGAAGAAGACAAAGATGAAGGAGTGAGCAGGACGACCCTCGCTGCTGTTGAACACGCTTTTCGAGTCAGTAGTAGTGGTAACCATTGTGGTGGTGTAGGTACTGCTGGTAGTGGTAGTGACGGAGACATTGGTGGGGTTGGCGGAGTTGGCACTGGTGATATTCAAGGCTGGAGACAAGAGTGACTTGACCGTCTCAGACAGGAAGGAGTCAAAGGTCCTCAGTCTGGTGAAGGTCATGACTGAGCTTCGTCTTCTCCCGGCAGAGGAGCTTGGAGCTGTTAACACGACCGCCTGGAACCAAGAGCCGCCCTGCTTACACATCAGCGGGCCGCCAGAATCACCCTGAACAAACAGACAGGAAAGTTAGTGTTTCAGAGTTTGAGACACTCTGTTTACTAGAATGTGTGTAATGTAATGTGTATGTGTTAGTCCCCATAGGGAAATAGTTCCTCTGCATTTAACCCATTCACCCAGTGAAGCAGTGGGCAGCCACCAGTGCAGCGCCCGGGGAGCAGCGTGTAGGGACGGTACCTTGCTCAGGGGTACCTCAGGGTAGCCGTTCAGTGGAGTTGAACCCCCAACCTTCCGATCATGGGGCCACCACTCTACCTACTGAGCTATCCCTGCCCAGTGAAAACCTTGGACCAAGATTATATTAACTACCTATAACTAAACGACCAGATTCAACTAGGTGTAAAAACATTTTAGACAGTTGTAACAACAACAACAATAATAATCAGAATACATTCACTCTAATAAGAAATTTAGGCTTAAAACAAACATACAAAGGCACTAAATTGCGGCTCGGGAAGTGGCTGAAGCAAAAACTCGGGTGTGGGAGAAGTTTGGAGAGACGGAGAGTTCTTGACAGACGGATTGGTGCTGCGGCTGCAGTGATGCGGACGCTGCACCGGTCCGTCGTGGTGAAGAGGGAGCTGAGTGTAAAAGCGAAGCTCTCAATTTACCGGTCGATCTACGTCCCTACCCTCACCTATGGCCACGAGCTGTGGGTAGTGACCGAAAGAACGAGATCGCGGATACAAGCGGCAGAAATGAGCTTCCTCCGAAGGGTGGCTGGCCTCTCCCTTAGAGATAGGGTGAGAAGTTCGGCCATCTGGGAGGGGCTCAGAGTAGAGCCACTGCTGCTCCACATCGAAAGGAGCCAGCTGAGGTGGTTCGGGCATCTGACAAGGATGCCTCCTGGGCGCCTCCTGGGTGAGGTGTTCCAGGCATGTGCCACCGGGAGGAGGCCCCAGGGCAGACCCAGGACACGCTGGAGAGATTATATCTCTCGGCTGGCCTGGGAACGCCTTGGTGTTCCCCCGGATAAGCTAGAGGAGGTGGCTCCGGATAAAGCGGATGAAGATGGATGGCACTAAATTAAATTAGCCTTAAATCTAATTGGCCCATAATGAAGACTGAGATTTCAAAGCTGGAAATTCTTACATGTTTATAAAGATTCCAAGCATTGTAAGCCCTGTGGAAATTGAAAATGATGAAACTATCCAAATTCATCACGTGGCTCTGATGAGCAGCTAAATCCACGGTCCAGAATAAACAACATGTCAGCAGACAGTGTTATAAGAAGAAGAATCCAGTCATTTACCTGCTGCAGTGCAAACACGTCTGTACAGATGCTCTCACTCGATGATGAGTTCCCACAGTTTACCACCGAGGTCTGAAACTGCTGCATAACTTCCTCAGCTAACATCATGAAAGATAAGAAAATCCTGATGTTTGACTAAAGAAACTGTAAGTGCAGTGGTCCACATGTGTAATCTGAGAGATGGACTGGTGCAGAGTCTGGGCAGAACTCTGTCAGCCTTCATGTTGCTGACTCACCTCCTCCTCTTCCAGGACTCCAACCGGCCGCCCAGCACGCCAAGCCCTCGGCGAAGGTTCTCCCGTTGTCCAAGCAGATGGGCTGGATGTAGTCGGTCAGGGTGGGCTGGGCAGATAGACGGAGGATGGCTATGTTGGTCCCGGTCGTGTTGCTCAGAGTGATATTTGTCACATTCAGCGTCACCTCAAAGGGGTTGGATCCATTTAGCTTCAGACGCCCCAACACGACAGTCCACTCGGACGCTACAGGGGAGCTGTGGGAGGAACGAAGCACACAAACATAAACTTCATCAGCTTCAAACAAGATCTACACCTTTACACTCAACTTCATGGGACCCAAGTTTTACAGATTTGAACCTGGTGACATTCAGGCCTGGTTCTAATTAAAGAGGTATATATTTAACTAGAAGACCCAGAGAGCTAATCAGTTAATGGTGAAGTTTTTCTCTTTGATTTAATTTGAAAAAAGTACAAAACACGTCACAGAAAATGTTGCTGATGAAAAAAACAATCTGAGTCGAAGCCTTGCTTTATCTTTATAGAGCTGCACATCAGGTTGCACTGTAAATGACAATGTACCCATGGACTAGTTTTAACACAGAATCAGCTTAAATGCTAACCATGTGTTGGACTGATCAGCTACATGTGTGGAAAGTGTGGAAGTGTGGCACCATCAGGTGATGTGGGCTGGCACTGAGATCATCTGATCTGCTGGGACTGTGTTCAGTTTTCATTTTTAAAGACTCGCTCATTTCCTTAAAGGGATGGTTACATTTTCAGTCTTTTGGGCACAGTTTTCACTGGTGGATTAATCCACAGTGGAATAAAGTTTGTTTACAAAATTTTGACTCAGTGGAAAGAGAGAGTGTTCAGTCTCAAAAAGATCTCCACCATGTTTTTTGACCACCATTGGTGGTTGTTCATCTGCATGTTTATGCTTTTAATTTAATTCTGTACCTTTACTTTAGATTTTTCATGTTGTAATCCAAACAGTGTTGAACAGCTGCAAACTAAACTTTTCTTCATGTTGTCTGTGAAGGTTCTCAGTCATCCAGGTCATCGTAGTCTAAGGAGCTTGGAAAGAAACGTGTCTGGACTTCTTTAAGTTGCTTGAAGATCTCTCATCCGAGAAGCTTCTTCAGTTCTAAGGTCAAATGGTGGAAAGTCCCAGATTCAAGTGTCCCCCCCAGAGAGGGACAACAGGACCCCCCTTTATCATGTTGGAGCTTGATGGTGATTTGATTCCTGCCAGTCTTGTCCCAGTAAAGGTTTTTAATAGTGATTATCAGAGCCAGCACTACCATTTTGGACGGTAGACAGATTTTTTAAATTCCACCTGAGCTAATCATCTTGGTATTGGCTCTGCCTCTTAGATCTTCGCTGTCAAATAGGGAAAATATGTTTCAACATAAAATGTAAATATGTGGTACAACTGGTCCGTGGTACAACTTTTGCTTGTGCTGTTGTTGGTCTGTCAGCCAGCTATGGAGAAGAATTCTAGACTACAAAGAGCTGAAGTGAAACTGAAGGTTTAAAACAATGAATAGTATCCACTGCAGCTGCTGTCTGTACCCTTTATGCTGCATTTTTTTCAAATCTTTAATGATTTTCTTGTGCCTCTTTTTGTGAACTCAACTGTCTCTTTGTCTCTTCCGGTTCTGGCCCACTTGTCAACTAATCAGCATTTGACTGATGCACAGTGTCATCAATGTCAACTGGACGTGAACACGACTGTGGTGGAGGGAAAGTCATGTCATTTACTCAGTCCCCAGAGGATGAACTGTATCATTGTCTGTCCAAACTTCAACTGACCTTGAGAAGCAGTTGGCGTTGCTCAACACTGAGTCCAAGGCCACCAGAGACCCATCACACACGTGACTTCCATTCTTCTGTAGGCTCGCCATCCACGGCCACGAACCAGCCACCACTGAGGGTCCCCCCATGTTGCGAGAATTCCTTGGAGCTTGTCCACAGACCAGTGCTGAAAAAATAAACAGAGGAAGACACAAAGAAATTTTAAAAACTTGGACCGCATGAACCCATCAGCTTGAGGTCAGGTAGGTTAGACCAAACCATTTTTTAATAAAGTGCTTTCATGATGGACACTCACAGTGGGGAGTGGTCGAAGGTCGCGTGGTTGTTGTAATGATGGCGGCTCTGTTGGTGGTTGTTGTGGTGGGGATTGTGGTTGCAGGTGTGGTAGTGGTGGTTGAAGGTGTGGTGGTGGTTGGAGGGGTGGTGGTGGTTGGCACTGGTGTCAGTCCTGTGCAGGAGACACTGAGGTCACTGTCGGTCCCAGTGAACGTGAACGTCATGAAGCCCGGCTGGTTGGAGGAGATCTGGCTCCTGATCCAGGTCTGGTACTGGGATACTCTGGCGTAGACTCCTGGAAGATTCGGCCTGGCACAACCTTCCCCAAAACTGACGACTCCCGCCTGAATCCAGCGACCGCTCTGCTTGCTCACCATTGGACCTCCTGAATCCCCCTTTGAGAGCAGAAACATTTACTGTTAGCTGAGGAGAAGAAACTGTAGAAGGTGAAAATGTGCCAAACACAGGTAACAACAATCACCTGACAGGAGTCCTTTCCTCCTGCACTTAACCCGGCACAGATCATGTTGTCAGTGATTCTTCCCACTCCATAGTCACAGTTACACTGCCTGTTTCCCACAACAGGAACCTCCACCTCCATCAGGTTTTGTGGAGAAGGAAGGGACACTGAGACGGACAAAAAAATCAAACAAAAATCTGCTCAAAATGTTCAACATTTATTGTCCTATCTGCTTGTGGAACATATAGGTGGTCAGCATAAGTTTGGTACCAGAATGATCTTGTAGCCACGATTCCTCATGTATCAACCTCATTTTATAATAACCTCATGTTTTAAAAGCCATCCATCCATCTTCTTCCGCTTTATACCTAAGCAGAGAAGCCCAGACCTCCCTCTCCCCAGCCACCTCCTCTAGCTTTTCTGGGGGAACACCAAGGCGTTCCCAGGCCAGCCGAGAGATATAATCTCTCAAGCGTGTTGTGCGTCTGCCCTGGGGCCTCCTCCCGGTGGCACATGCCCGGTACACCTCCCCATAAGGAGCCCAGGAGGCATCCTTGTCAGATTCCCGAACCACCTCAGCTGGCTCCTTTCGATGTGGAGCAGCAGCGGCTCTACTCTGAGCCCCTCCCAGATGGCCGAACTTCTCACCCTATCTCTAAGGGAGAGGCCAGCCAGCCTTCGGAGGAAGCTCTTTCCAACGCTTGTATCCGCTCTCTCATTCTTTCGGTCGTGACCATAGGTGAGAGTAGGGACGTAGATCGACCGGTAAATTGAGAGTTTTGCTTTTAAGCTCAGCTCGTTCTTCACCACGAGGGACTGATGCAGCAAGACCCCGAGATACTCAAACTCCTCCACTTGAGGCAGGAACTCATCTCTGACCCGGCGTGGGCACTTCACCCTTTTCCGGATAAGAACCATGGCCTCAGATTTGGAGGTGCTGATCCTCAATTCCGCTGCTTCACACTCAGCTGCAAACCATTCCAGCGCGATGTGGTTCTGTTGAAGCCAACAGAACCACATATCTGCGGAAAGCATAGTTGAGATTCTGAGGCCACCGAAGCGAAAGCCCTTCGCCACTTGGCTGCACCTAGAAATTCTATCCATAAAAGTTATGAACAGAATCGGTGACAAAGGGCAGCCCTGGAGAAGCCCATCACCCACTGGGAACGAGTCCAACTTATTGCCGGCTATGCGAACCAAGCTCTTGCAACGGTTGTATAGGGATTGAATGACCCGTAGCAATGGACCAGACATCCTATACTCCCGCAGCAGCCCCCACAGGACACCCTGAGGGCCACGGTCGAATGCCTTCTCCAAGTCCACAAAACACATGTAGACTGGTTGGGCAAACACCTATGCACCCTCGAGTATCCTTGAGAGGATAAAGAGCTGGTCCAGTGTTCCGTGACCAGGACGAAAACCGCATTGCTCTTCCTGTATCCGAGGTTCCAGCACCCTGGCATAAACTTTCCCCAGGGAGGCTGAGGAGTGTGATCCCCCTGTAGTTGGAACACACCCTCCGGTCCCCCTTGCTAAAAATTGGAACTACCACCCCGGTCTGCCAGTACAGGGGTAACCGCCCCTGATCTCCCTCCGTTTCTTTCCCTCCGTGGTCCTTGTCCCTAGTCTCTTGTCTCCAGTATCTTTGTGTTTAGTATTAGTTCCTGGTTTGGGTTTGTTTTTGCAAGTTTATTGTTTATAGAGGGTTTTTTTTCTGCAACTGCAACATTTTGGGTCCTACATCCTGACTGCCACAGCCATTTCATAACATTAACACTACAGAAACATGTATCGGATTGACTTTGTTCAGGAGCAAGCCGGTGGGATAAAACACTGTTAAATTTGTGATTGACATCACATTGACCAATCAGCTGAAGGGAAGAAAAATCGGGGCTAAATTCATACTTGTTGAAACCCACACACAAGCGAGGGCACGTCCAGCTTTTGCTTTGTATCTGTAAACAGACCTTAACAAAAAAAATTGTAACTTGCACACACGCACACACGCACGCACACGCATGCACGCACACACGCACACACGCACGCACACGCATGCACGCACGCACGCACGCGCGCACACACACACGCACGCACGCACGCACGCACGCACACACACACACACACACACACACAAACAAACTTCCTGTTTTACTTTGAAGGTATGTGTCATATGTCTTTGCGTCCTCGTTTCGTCAGCTCTGATTTCTCCCTGGATTCAAGTTTCAGTTTGGTTTCATCAGTTTCCCGGTTTAGAGTTTTCTTAGTTCCCTGTGTTTACTATCTCCGCTCCTGTTGAATCCTGCACTTCTTGTAAATAAAGCTCGTTCTCATCACAACCTCTGCCTGCACGGGTCCTCACCTCACCTCCACATAGCCTGCCTTGCCAGCCAGGACAATTTATAGATGCATGAACATAAAAATGTCAATGACCAACATGGAGAAATGTTTCATGAAGACATTGTAAACAAGGAGAAATGCGACAAGGCAAAGTGGAGCCTGGCAGAGTTGGAAGACTTTTGTTGAAGACTGGTACACAACTCACCACACAATGACTTGCTGCATATCATTTCTAAGTTGCTTACATTTGAATATAAAATGTATTCAGTAAGCAGGAAAAACTTGAAAAGTGATGGGCAGTGCTACCTGGCAATAAAAAGATAAGACAAGCAAGCTTGCAGCTGTTTCTGCATAAGTAAGACTTAACATCTGCAAAGAGAAAATCAAGATCATGGAAATAAATATAGCTGTCTCAGAAGTAGTAACACAGACATGGATTCCTTCCCTTACATTGGGAGTGTCATTAAAAGTTGGGAGAACAGACAAAGCAAAAGCCTTCTTACAGCTGAAGAACATCTGGAACCAGAGAATACAAGATTACCTCTCTGAACGAGAGGCCAAAGAATTTATGGCAACAAGATGCCTGAAAAGATACCAAGACGTTGAGATACAGATGGCATCAGACGGTTTGTTCTAGGCATTATTTTCTATTGAAGGCACAATTCAAATTTAAAAATGAAACATTTTAAAAATAATGTGTTTGCAGTCATCAGAATCTCTTTAGCTCACAGAAGAAGAATTATATTGCTCTAAATATTTCTGAGACAGCACTCTTATTCCCTGCATTATAATCAACTTTACTCTAAAACCAATCTGGTGTCTTTATGACCCACCTCCTTCTCCAATGTTGCCCCAGCCGGTGACCCAGCTGTTAACACCGCTGTAGAAGATGCTGTCTGAAGCTGCCAGGCAGACGGGAGAAATGTAGTTGTTGAAGGTCACCGGTGAGGAGAGCCTCAGGAGGCAGACGTCGTTGTCGTTGGTACCAGAGTTGTAGTTTGGATGTTTGATGATCTGTGTTACTGTTCGAGACACTGCATTGGGGTTAGATCCCTGTAGACTCTGACGGCCCAGATTCACAGTCAGACCGGTTGCAGTAATGCTGAGATCAGGAAACGAAACGATGCACAGTTATTGTGATTGTTAAAATGAAATGACATCTTTGACTTTCTGCCCTGTTAGCTATTTATCGTGTTACACCCCTGGTCCCCTGATGGGGAGTTTTCATAATGTCTTTATTCCACTAAATCTTGTTTAGAGTGCAGCTTCAGCCTCATCACTCACGTTTCAAAGCAGTGAGCAGCAGTCAGCACCCACTGACTGTTAATGAGGGATCCTCCACAGAAGTGGGACCCAGATGTTTGCAGACTGACCTGCCAGGGCCAGCTGCCAACAGGGGCCACCTGTCCTCCTACAATCCTGGTGTTGAGCTTTGGCTGACCACAAACTGAAGACCGACATTAAAACACAGAGTGAGCATTACTGTAGGAGCTGTAAACTCTCAGCACTACAAACTGCTGAGTGAGGACACAGTGATCCTGGAGTCTACAGTTCACTCACAAACTAATATTCATATGAAACAAAAGATTTATTACACATAAAACTAAATCATTACACAAAGAAGCTTTTTCTTACCATCCAGCTGTGACTCAGACTCTGAAACACAGAAAACAATAGTGGTAAAATTGACTGGCTGTGGTTAGCTGAAAGCATCCAGCAGAGGCTCCAGCAGAGTCAGTCCCCACAGACTCCCATATTAAAACGTTAGAGCAGAAATAAAAATGTTTACAGCCTGTGCACACAGTGGATGTTGTTCTACTAATACCACTACTACATTACTGCAGAGGCTGACAGTGTTATGTTCATTCATCCATCTCAGGGTCAGAGGAGAGTATGACACAGAAATTTAAAGAAATACAACACTGACTTCAGTTAAAGGTTCACATTCAAACACGACACAAACAGATGCACGCAATCAAAATATAGTTTTCCAAAGGTAGGTGTCCAACATCACCTCAGCTGTAGTAATTATTCTCATTTGTCCCATGAGTGGATAAATATTAGTAATGATACTAATGCATTAGTAATATTTATCCATAAGTCATGAGAACCTTAACATGTCTTCACATTCTTGCTATGGTATTTTAAAGTTATGTTTACTGAAGCCTACATAATTGTACCAAATAAAGTGACTTCCTTCATTCATGTGCAAGAGAAGCATTAGAAATATCCTGTCTCAGAGTGACGCTGAAAAACTAGTTCATGCATTTATTACTTCCAGGCTGGACGACTGCAATGAACTGTAAAAAAAATCCTGCTCCTCACATACAAGGTCTTAAATAATCAGGCCCCATCTTATCTTAATGACCTTGTAGTACCATATCACCCTATTAGAGCACTTCGCTCTCGCTCTGCAGGCCTACTTGTTGTTCCTAGAGTATTTAAAAGTAGAATGGGAGGCAGAGCCTTCAGTTTTCAGGCCCCTCTTCTGTGGAACCAGCTTCCAGTTTGGATTCAGGAGACAGACACTATCTCTACTTTCAAGATTAGGCTTCAAACTTTCCTTTTTGCTAAAGCATATAGTTAGGGCTGGACCAGGTGATCTTAGTTACACCGCAGGGCTAAGGTTTAAGATTTTGATGATTTGATGACATATAAAGAAAATTCTGATTTTGTTATCACCAACAAAAATAACTTTTGAATATCCAACTCACAACATATTTGTCACGCCGTTAGGCGTCTCATAGCAGTGCAAAAGGTACCTTTCCACATCCTCATGAAACACTCTGGTTTCTCAATTGAATCGAATAGAAGACATGCTTAGGGAAGAGGCTCTAGCGTCCATTCCAGCCCCAACCTTAACCACAACCTGAACCCTATCACAAAGTGTTTTCCAAAGTGATTCATGATCAAAAGTACATAATGCTTTGTTAGGTTGATTTTCATGCCACACGTAAAACCCATCTATAGATTCATTCCAACCCGCTCTCATGCCTCCTTACGGATCCCCACAAGGGACATGGGAGAAAAAAAAATTAACAACAAACTCGGGATCTCGCAAAAATTTTAGCTGCATTCTTCGGAGGCCGCCAACTCGAAGCCGACCCAGAGGTCGAGGCACGATGTGCCGGGAGAGCGGCTGTAGTAGGTATCGACCTCCCGTCAGCTTCGAGATGGTGGGTGTCAGATCTCCGAAAACGTCGGAGCACTTTTGCAAATATGTGATGTCTTGTAAACCGAGCTGATATCTGACGTTTACACAACTACAATTATGCTTCAAAATATCTTAAAAGTGTATTTTGTGACCCAGAAAGAGTAATATTACAACTAAGTAGCTGCCGCCATTGTTGGAATTCAACTTTTGCGAGATCTTGAAAAAGTTTCGCGAGATCCCGAGTTAGTTTTGCGAGCTCTCGCAAAAATTTTGTGAGATCTCGCAAAAGTCTGTCTTAATTTTTTTTCTCCCATGTCCCCTGCGGGGCTCCGTACCTCCCAACGCATAACATACGGATGAATTGTCACAGCCGTCGGTATGTTGCGTGCTGGGATGAATGTGTTGGAATGTACAATCTACAAAGGACTGTGAGCCACATATTTACACTGTAATACCTGTTCTAAGTCCTAAGTGTTGACGAATACCACCCATATTAGAAAATATGGTGAAGTAACCAAAAAGAAACTGAAAGGAACATAAAAAGGAATTTCAGGTATTAAGAGGGGAAAGTTTTTATTTCGATGTGCAGTTATTGCCAGTTATGTGACTTTGGGAGATTTTATTCCACTTTTCCATTTTTCCAGTGCCTTTCTTAATTTGATTATTTTCCCTTTGTCCACCCAGTGTGATATTCCCTCCTGCTTCGAAAAGTGAATTTTTAAATTCCAGGATTTCCTGCAGTGTCACTTTAAAGTGAAGCGCTGTGCTCCTGAGTGTTTTCACCCTCTGAGTCGTACCTGATGCAGGTGTGTGCAGAGAGCTCTTACCTTGGGTCAGGAGCATCAGCCCAGCAGCCAAACACATCACTTTGTAGAAAGCCATCGCTGTAAGATCCAAACATCCAGACCTGCTGAGGCATAAATAACCTTCCTCTCTCCTCCTCCTCTCTGTCTGCATTAAGCACACCTCTCTCAGACACCTGTCTGACGACACACCCAACACCTCACTGCAGCTCACCTGATCCAGGAATTTCAGCTTCCAGGCAGCAATGTTGAACCTTTTTATTAATCCTTTCCAGCAGTCCTGTCTATGTCCTTCAGCTCCCTGACTATCCCACTTCTTCTCTCTTCATCTGAATGCTTTCCTGTACTTCCTCATTCCAACACCAAGTCTTCTTCAGTACACCAAACACCTTCTTGGATGTTTCCCTCAGTGCTTTCCCAGCTATCTGGTAACTTTTTCTTACCACCCAGAGCTCTCCATCTCTTATTTTAGCTGCTTCCTCTTCTTCATGTTTAAAGTCTTCCTACTGACTGCCATCGAATTCTCCCTGAGACCAATGTGCAGTCTCATATCTCAGATTGCAGTTTCTACAAAAGATATACTTTTATCACCCAGCAACATCAGTTTCTTTATTTATTTTCTTTATGTCAAACACAAAATGTAACAAAAACAGCAAACATTTTGGTGTTCGTTAAAAGATTCTGTTCCACCCATCCATCCAAAGACAGGTTGTTTCTCTCATCAGTATGATAAATCCACTTATTTCATATGATTTGAATCAGGTTTTTGTGAATGAATGAGCTAGATACACAAGATGAAGATACACAACACATCTGTTCTGTGAAGGAAACAGATTCATTTCATATTTATCTGCAGTGACAGCGGGACTGACACAATAGGAAGTGCCAACAATGAGCCTGCCCAGGAATAAATCGGTCAGACTGCACCAGGTTTCCCCGAATGAACAAATGAACTGAGTTCACTGCCAGTTATATAACGTGAAAGTGTAGTCTTCTATTTCTCAGTGATAGCTGCAGTTTTCTTTATTTTGTAGAGGTGGCATGGGGAGACTGAGGGCAATATTAAATACTCTGCACATGCTCAGTAGGAGTGCAGTTACTTCCCTTATGCAGACGAGAACAAAACTGATTTTCTCAGAAGGAAATGAAGAAGACACCTTTGAGTCACAAAGACAATAGAGATTATTTATATTTTCTATGGTTATACTATATAAATAATAAGTGATTGGTCTAATTAGGTTTAGCTGTGTCTCCCTCCTGTGTGCCATTTCCTTGTTACCTTGTGTGTGTATATTTGGGGGGGGGGTCCAAATTCATGGGCTGCATCCTCCTGAGGCCGCATTTGTGGGCCGATTACATCACAGCGACGCGCCGAAGGCTGTCCAAATTCATTGACTCCTCCGAATGCGGCCGACAAATGCGTCCTCCTTTTCCCCGGATTTGAAGGATGGGTCGGGTGTGTCCTTCATGGTCCACCATATCCCAGAATTCATAGCGCGGCCCAGCCGATTCCAGTTTCCAACAATGGCGGCAGCTACTAAGTTTTAATATTTCTCTTATTTCTCTTTCTGGGTCACAAAATAAACTTTTAACATATTTTCAGGTGAGAAAGTAGCTGTGCAAACTTCAAATATCTGCTCTGTTTATCAAGACATCACATATTTGCAAAAGTGCTCTGACGTTTTCAGAGACGTCTGTTACCCACCAGCTCGACAGCTGACCGGGAGCTCGAGGGTCACACTAGAGATGTGAGTGAAGTTGGCCCCCCGCCTTCTTCAAATCCAACAAAAGTGGTATCAAACACTTGTGCTGGTTTATGCTGCAAATTTTTTTGTTTGTGCCGCTTTCACTTTAAAGATATCAACAAAAATTTCTAGAGGTCAACAGCCCCCCCCCCCCCCCCCCCACACACACATTAACGGAATCAAACAAAATTTATGACGAACGTTTGTGCTGGTTTGTGTTTTTATTGTTTTGGCTTGCTTTGTTTGTTCGTGAGTAAATCAGTGTGGCTGAGATCAAAGTTATTAGATTCGATTAGATAAAATAAAACTTTATTAATCCCTCGGGTGGGTTCCTCCGGGATTTTCACACAGCTGAATAAACGTCAAACAGAAAACTGATTAAACAGAAGTGTGAGAACGTCGAGAATATATGTCAGTGTACTTTTATATTTTAGACAGCAAGGAGCAGACGGACGAGTTTATTAAACTCCACCGACACAGCGGTGACGCAAATCTGAAGGCTCGACCGTCCAATTTCACAGCCGTTTACTTCCGGTCTATCCGACCTTCTGAGGACCCCTGCCCATGTAGACCCCGAAGGACGGGAGCTCAGGAGGATGCAGCCCATGAATTTGGACACCCCTTTTGTGTGTGTTTATCTCTGCTCTTTGTCCGAGCATCTGTTTGTCATGCCCTGTGTTACCTCAACCCTCAGTCTCCTCGCTTTTCAGGTTTAGTTTCATGTTTCTCAGTTTTCCCAGTTTAGGTTTTCCTTAGTTTCTGTTCATGCCACCCCTGCTTCTGTTTGTAACCCCTCACTTGTAAATACACTCACTCGGGGTAACCAGTGCCAGCTCTTGGGTCCACTTCTCTCTCTCTCGCCGCATGATTTGCCTCTGCAAATTGTGATGCCTTTAGTTTTCAGTACTGGTGTGCGTAACATATATTGTGTTCATATTACCTCTGTTCTGCTAATCTCAAGCAGATTTGGCATAGCTACATCTTACTAATTAGCCTTAACAGTGTAATGGTTCATAATGTGGGTTCAAACACAGTTTTTTCCTCATTTATACTGTAATCTTTTTAGGTGTTACTGATAATATCAATACAGTTCAGCTGATCCAGGGTGGTGGCATTGTGCTTGCTGGTGTGGATTACTGGAATACTGGATGGAACTGAGACACCTGTGATTTTCCTCCTCCTTATAAATACAAACCATCAGAAGCCCTTTGATTAAACAGCTGATTTAACTTGTTTTGGAAAAAAAACCCTGCTCTGTGACTTCATGATTCTTCGTGATTCAAGTCTGAACATCTACCCTGAAAATGTGTGTGTTTTGGGGTGGGTGGGGGGATTTTAAAAAATGGTTCTCATGAAATACTGTAATGGTAACATTATGTGAACATTTTATTTCTGAAAGCAAATAGCAAGCTCGATCTGCCAGTAAGTGATAACAAGAAGAAGAGGGAACATGTTTACAGGCACGCTGAAGTGCAGGTTCATGTTTGTAGTGCCAGGAATGGACCTGAAGGTCATAAACAAAGAGGTCAAAATAGATCTTATGACACTTTTTTGTAAATAAGCAGGTTATTAAAGACTTGAATCCAGAGCAAGTGAAGAGCTTGCACAAGCTCAGGTTGAGACACCTAAAACACAGGAGTTTTATTGAGATAGAAAAATGACAACAATGTGACACCAATAAACCAGGAAACAAAAAAAACATGAGCAGAGACTCCACCCTTTCTTTGCAAACCAGAACATTGCCATCACTGTCATTCTTAGTAAGAATAAACTTAATAATCATAATCAAAGGAGCTTGCAAAGAAAAGCGTCTGGACTTCTTTAAGTTACTTGAAGACGTTTCACCTCTCATCCGAGAAGCTTCTTCAGTTCTAAGGAACTTGGAGTAATTAGGACCCTACACCACCGGGCAGAACATGTTCCCTCTAAGCCTGAAGGAAAAAAGAAGGAACACACACATGTAAAGGAAGCACTCAAAACGTGCGGCTATCCTAAATGGGCGTTCTTAAAGTCACACACACACACACAAACTACCTACAAAGATAGTCTAAGGAGCTTGGAAAGAAAAGCGTCTGGACTTCTTTAAGTTGCTTGAAGACGTTTCACCTCTCATCCGAGAAGCTTCTTCAGTTCTAAGGTCAAATGGTGGAGAGTCCCAGATATAAACCTAGTGGGAGTGACCCCCCCACAGAGGGACAAAAGGACCCCTGATGATCCTCTAATCGCCTGAGCCAAGGTGTGAAACTGGGTGTGGGTCCCAATCAGCCAGAGTTTCGGGTGTGTTCATTGTGAAACCTGGCCCCACCTTATCATGCGAATTCCTGAGATCAGATGGCCCAGGATGTGAGTGGGCGTTAAGGCGTCTGGGAAGGATCTCAAAACTGGAATATAGATGGCAGAGAGTTGGTGTCGTAAACCACCGCCTCTGTTCAAAGATGGTCGCTCACAGTGGACATAGATGCTTCTTTCACTCCTCTTTCAAACCATCTGTCCTCTCTGTCCAAAATGTGAACATTGGCATCCTCGAAAGAGTGACCTTTGACCTTTAGATGCAGATGGACTGCTGAGTCTTGTCCTGTGGAGGTGGCTCTTCTGTGTTGTGCCATGCGCTTGTGAAGTGGCTGTTTGGTCTCTCCAATGTAGAGGTCAATGGTCAATGATCAATGGTAACTTTATTGTCCCTGATGGGAAATTGATTCGCAGTATGTCAAAACAAACAACAAACATACAACCAACACATCACGTACACTCATTAAAAAAAATAAAATAAAATAAAAAAATGCTGCACTATACAGCAAACACCACATTGTTAAGTCTGTGTTTTGGCGTTTTGTCTTTCGGGTGAACCAGTTTCTGTCTGAGTGTGTTGCTGGGTCTGAAATGCACCGGGATGTCGTGCTTGGAGAAAACTCTCCTAAGTATTTCTGATACACCGGCTACATAGGGGATGACAATGTTGTTGCGTCTGTCCTTCTTATCCTCCCTCGCTGGTGTCTGGTCTTCTTTTCTGTGCCTCTTTGCTGACTTTAAGAACGCCCATTTAGGATAGCCGCACGTTTTGAGTGCTTCCTTTACATGTGTGTGTTCCTTCTTTTTCCCTTCAGGCTTAGAGGGAACATGTTCTGCCCGGTGGTGTAGGGTCCTAATTACTCCAAGTTCCTTAGAACTGAAGAAGCTTCTCGGATGAGAGGTGAAACGTCTTCAAGCAACTTAAAGAAGTCCAGACGCTTTTCTTTGCAAGCTCCTTTGACTACAATGACCTGGATGACTGAGAACCTTCACAGACTTAATAATCATATTTTTCTTTAATATTTTTCAGGTATTGGTGAGGTAGAGTAGTCTTTTTTCAGTTCGATTTCATTTAAAAAGCACCAAATCACAACAACAGTAACATCAAGCACTTGGCAATAATGGGAAGGAAAACTTAACAGAAAGAAACCTCGAGCACACCCAGGCTCAGTCAGCCAGGCTGGGGGTGAATAAGGGGGAATAAGACAGGACAAAGACACACGGAGGAAGAGAGCCAGAGATTAAGAATAACTAATAATTAAATGCAGAGAGGTGTGTAGACACAGAGTGAGTGAAAAATTCACAACCACTGGTGCCGTCGTTGATTGGGTATCAATTAATTGACCCCCTCTCCATATGAAAAATGGGGCCAGCCCAGGACTACCAAGGTGTACCTAATGAAGAGGCCAGTGAAGCGAGTGTAAGTCATTCCCTAGTTAAAATGCCAGTTACTCAATTATTGTTCAAAAGGTTGAGTGTGTAGACTACACAAACGGTAAAACAACATTACCCTGAAAGATTTTTGTGAGTTATTGGTTTCAGTGCTATCAAACTCCAACTTCACCTCGAAAGATGCAGCGATGTGTTCCCCTGAGTAAGAGACGCTTTTTGTCTTTTCTCTGAGAATTCCTGTTCTTTCTCATCTTTCATTGATCTTCTTAAAATCAAAATTAGAATTAAATTTTAACATCTGCAGGAAGCTCCTGAGGATGTTTTACCAGTCGGTGGTTGCTGGAGTACTTTTCCATGCTGTGGTGTGCTGGGGGAGCAGCACAGTAAAGAAGGACTCATCCAGGCTGGAAAAACTGATCAGGGAGGCTGGCCCTGTGGTCGGCATGAAGCTGGACACTCTGGTGACAGTGGCAGAGAAAAGGACACTAAAAAACTGCTAGAATTATGGGCAATGCTGGGCATCCTCTGCACACAGTCATAAACAACCAGAGGAGTCTGTTCAGTGACAGGTTGCTTCAAAGACAAGAAACAACAGACTTAAAAACTCGTTTGTCCCACACGCCATCAGACTGTTCAACTCCTCTCTGGAGGGGAGGGGAGACAGGGGGACAAAGGAGGGGGGAACAACTAATCTGTACTAAGCTGTAGTGCCTCTTCACAGTGCAATACTTTTTGTTAATAACCAACGGTGTAATAGACTTCAATACTTGAAATGTGCAATTCCCTTGTATTCTTATTCCTATTTATTCTATTTATCCCTTTTGTATTCTCTTTATTTACACATGTCTCTGTATTTATATATGTGGACATATATAATATTCTGCTCACATTCTGTAACTTCTGTTGGTGCTGTGCTATTTGGAAACTGAATTTCCCAGAGGAATCCACCCGAGGGATTAATAAAGTTCTATTTTATTGTAAGCGCCAGACGTCTGCTTTATATTTTTATTTACGATTGAGTTCATGTTTGTTTTATAATTCATAGATTCATTACATAAGACATTTTTTCAGGATTAATAAATGTGAAAATATATGTGTTTACATAAAGTAATTTTAAGTCACTGTTTTGAGACTGGAACCTAAAAGGGGGTACCTCTCACTTTAAGTATGTAAGTGCAATCCGGTCGTTCAGTCTGACATCACTAGCCGTGTCTGGACCTAAACTCCGCTGCAGGTCCATATATCAAACGATCACTCAGCATTACTGAGAGTTGAAAAACTGTCTAAAGTCTTTCATCTTTAATAAAATGATCAGCGTTCTGCTCTACCAGGTGTAACAATTGAGTTTAACATCCAGGCATCCATGAAAACGGAATTTATGACGTTTAACAGAGTTAGAAGTTAGCAGGAAGTTTGCTCGCTAGCTTCTATCTAAATACAATATAGCATGTTCTGACTGCGGGGTTTTGGAAACAAATTAAAACGTACAGCTCTGTTATCACTTCCAACATAAATGAAGACAGAAAACTAAACAGCAGGGACGTTTGTAGGGTTACTGAAGTTTGGCTAGCTGGTATATAATGATGTGCTACGTGACCGCTAGCGACACAGCTATGTTAGCATAATATAAACAAGCTAACTTTTTTTCCACTCGATAAAAGTTAACGTGAGTGTTCTCGGTGGTCAGGAACAAATGTAATCGCATGGCAGGATGCTGTAAAAGGACCAAACTTCAGCCAGGAGAACAACTGAGATAATCCATCCACAATACGAGGTTAGTCGTTCATATACTGCTGCATGGGCTGGGCTGTAGTTACATCCTAAGGTTTTAAAAACTGAGCTTAAATAAATGATTAGCGGTAATTAGGGCTGCCACAAACGATTATTTTGATAGTTGACTAGTCACCGATTATTTTTGCGATTATTCGACTAATCAGATCATCATCCATTGGACGTAAAACGTACAGCTTATTGCACCAGCAGCATCTGCTCTTATATAACTATCATTAGCTTACAGCTTTAAGTGTTTAAGGTATGTGCTAACTAAAAATAAAGACAAGATGATAGTTTGTTTCAGTGAAGTTTAATAAACTCCTTGCTATCTAAAATATAACAGGACACCAGAGTAGATTCTCCAGCATCTCACACTTCTGATAATCAGCTGTCTGCTTGATGTTTATTCAGCTGTGTAAAAACTATAACTTTAATCTCAGCCAAACCGATTTACTCAGGAACAAATAAAATACTTAAAAAAAAAAGCCAAACAATAACATTTTTAAGTTATCTAAGTGACTCATATGTTTAACCTGAGTAGCGAAAGACGGCGGTGGGTTTGAAAACGATTTGCCGGGAGTCCGGTGTTCTCACGGCTCTAGTTAGCCTAGCCCCCGCCTAGCTAACGAGCTAGTGGGTAACAGACGTCTCCGAAAACGTCGGAGCGCTTTTGAAAATATGCGGTGTCTTGATAAACTGAGCAGATATTTGAGGTTTACACAGCTACATTCCCGCCTGAAAATGTGTTAAACGTTTATTTTGTGACCCAGAAAGAATAATAAGAGTAATATTAAAACTAACTAGCTGCCGCCATTGTTGGAAACTGAGCTGGGCCGCGCTATGAATTCTGGGACACAGCTTCTTCTTTGGGGTTTAACGGCAGCTGGCATCCTTGTACATGCAGTGCTGCCATCTTCTGTTTCAATCCGTTATTACACTCTTAAATCCTGCTACTTATTCCTGCGTCTTTTGTGATCTTACAAAGCTTCAAACGACACGTCGACTATTAAATCAGTCGTCGACGATTTTGATAGTCGACGTAATCGTGACTAGTCGACTAATCGTGGCAGCCCTAGCGGTAATAAAAGCCGAGGGAGGTCAACAGTGATCACTGACTGTTTTAGGAGCTTTTTGAGATTAAATAGAAGAAAATACAAAACATTAAACATGTTAACAACACAAAAGCCATATTAAACGCAGACTACTTTAGGCCCGGAAGTAGGATTCGTCACGTCATCACTTAACGACCGGATAGTAGCATGAAACCCTGTGTAAGAGGGAAGGGGCGGAGCATGGACAGAGAGGTTAGGAGTCTCACGGTTTTCTGACCGTGTGCACAGGTAGTTCTGGATAACTGTTACATCTTCAGTTTGTAATAAATAGTCTTCAAATCATAATGCAACTGGAAGCATTTCTTTTGGAAACCAGGAACACGCGTCAGCCATAGACTCCCTCTAAAACATCAGTAGTAGTGAGCAAGCTTCTTTATTTTAACGTGGCTCACATCCATGCATGTAAATATAAGACAGTATATATCACAATTTGGTTTAGACAGCCCCCTAGTTGTGAAGCTGAACTAACCCACATAACTCCTATCAACACAATCTTATCTCTCTCTTATCTAAAAAAAGTTTTTCCTAATTTTCAACCACAATCAGAATTTGCATTTTATTCTAATCATAAATCATCATCATAATCTGTCAGATTTGTACCACACGAAACAAATTTCATAACAAAATAATCGGTTTTAACAAAGCTGTGGACAGCTGGACGGTTTTCGCGCTCGCCTTTTTTGTTCCTGGTGGGCTCCCCTCTGTCTCCATAGTAACGCAGGCACCGCCATAGCGCGAGCGTTGTCTTGTTTTTGAGCAGTAGCAGTGCGGTGGGTCCAGAGAAACTGCTTTCTTCCACATTTAGCGATCAAACCTGACAAATGTGAGTTCACCGAAACTCTCCGCGCTCATGTTTGTTACCGAGAGCGCCGTGAACGCGCAGGAGGAGCTTCCGGTCTATTGTTTCGTTGTAAAACGTCTGTAACGTTTCAGGCTTTTAAATGGTTTTATTAACGGCAGCATCTTCAGTTTAACAGGTAACTGCAGTTAAACTGTAATTGCCAAAACGGATTCATCAGGAATAAAAACGTTTCAGAGCTAACGACACAGAACGAGCTAAAGATGACAGAATAATGTGAAATAAATAAATACATTAAAGAAGTATTGTAAACAAGGAACCAGCCAGAATCCTTTAGAGGGAAACAAAAGAAAAGTAAATGAGATAGAATCAGAACAACAGACAGGGACATCACTCAAAGCTCAGAAACGGCCAGACTTTAATAACAGCGTTAGACTTCCTTCCATTAAATTGGTTTCTGAAGCACTCCAGATTGGTAAAAAGCACTGAGGACAAACCTGGAGCTGATGGGCGTGGCTGCAGACCCGATTTTAACAGGTGGAGAGGTTTAGGAGGAAAAGCGACAGAAACCTCTGAGATAATCCTGTGTGGTTGTAGTGCGCGTGGCTCTCTGATGGGGGTGGCTCCGGCAGCACCCTCGTGTCCACAAACGTAGAAGAGCTGAGCACAGGTTTCTGAAATGCTTGTGGACGAGCCGCGGTGCTTCTGGCAGCTGATTTTCTCTGAAACAGAAGATAACGCAAAGTTTTTCCTGTGTCCTGGTGAAACTTTAAGTCTCTGTGTTTTCCTCAGACACTCCCGAGGCTCCTCTGACTTCAGAAAAACACAATGCCGGTGAGGAACCTTAATCCATTACTTTTTGTCAGAGGACGGCAGGTGTGACGCCTCTTCAGCTCGACTGTGTTTGATGTTCAGTTGGTCTTCTTCTTCAGGTGTTGCCTGTTTGGAGGCTTGCAATCCCTCTACCTGCAGTGCTGATGATCACTGTGAGTCTGTACATGATCGTCCTAGGGATTGGGCTCTGGATCCGATACTGCCTCAAGGTTGGTGCTCTGTTCATGCTTCTTACAGACCAGAAAACTAAGAAATGGTTCCCTGTGAGGTACTTAGCTTTGGTTTGACCCTTGCAGGGACCCGTCTTTGCTCTATGGGCTGTGTTTTACCCACTGTGCTGTCAGCTTTGAACTTATAATAAAATTCTCTGCTGGATTCATGCAGGTATAGGAAAATATACATGAAATGTTTCTATTGTAAAGCTGGCAGTTATCATTTTACAGCTTATGAACACTTTTATATCTCAGTAGTTCTCAGAAACATGCCTGTGTCTGCTTGAGCTGCAGTAGTTAACCCTGTGGGTTTATTCAGGTTGTGGCTGTGCAGGCAGGCATGCACTTTTACTGTTCCCCTGATTCTGAGAGATGCAGTTTATAAAGTGTAACACAGACGACTGGACTCTGGAGAAGATCATCCGACCCAGCTGTGGAAGGGTTATTTATTCAGCATTTAAAGAAGCTTGTATTTGAGGTTACAGCGTGACGTCCGGGGTCTAGCAGGATTCTGACTGAGGTCATGTGACAGATTTTTGCATTTCTGTGTGCCTTTAAGGACTACTGTTCTTTAGAGTGCAGTGAATGCTGTGCAGACCTCTCTGTGTGCGAGCAGTGCATCAGACTGGGTGAAATGTGCGACTGCCGCCTGCCGGCTGTGGGACCATTCCTGGCTGAATCCTGCTCTCCGGCTTCTGTAAGTAAACCAGCAGCACTGGCGGTCACACGAGCTCCGGCACAGAAACCATCAGCTCACGTTTGGAAACACTCTCCTCAATGTTGGTGTAAAATGTGATAAAACACTCAGACACATTCAAACAATGATGCTGATGAGGTGGGCAGAAGGTTCATTTTACAGTGAATAATTATATAAAATAAATCAATGATAGTCATTAAAAGCAGAGCGATTAAAAACTGACGTAAATAAAATGAAGCCTCACTGTTCCTGTAGTGGTCACATCAGGTGCCACTACCCCTAAACCAAATGAGATTACTGGAGACAAACCAGCAACCCTTCACTTTCTCAAACCACTTTGGAGACACTAATCCTGGTGATCTCAGATGTTATCAGTAATGACATGGTGTATTGATAATGTCTGTGAACTGGGAAGCCAGTGACCCCATTCACAGTGAGGTGAACATTTGGTGCAGAGCTGTGTGTCAGCTGTCGCCAGAAAGGAAAGGTTCCTCAGAGGGTGCTGGACCGCCCCACCGTGACTGACAAAGGTTTGCAGATCATGTAAATGTTAAACAACACTGCATTTTCCATATCATGCTGCAACCCACAAAGAATTTGAATCAGCAGGCTGTTAAACCCACAGCTGACCTCTGAACTCTGTGCTGCTGTAGAAAAAGCTGCTTCTTGTTGTTGCCTTATGTGAAGAAAGTGAGCTTACATATGATCAAGATTGTCAGCTGTGTTAGCTGATCAAAGTGTATCATTAATGCAAAATGTATAGTTTGGTTTGCATTAATAAAATCAGGAGGTATGCATCACCACACGCCTCATGATCTAAGTGTTATTGTCAGGGTTATAATGGTAAATTAAAATAATGAATGTGTGTGGGTAAAACAGCTTCCTGGCTGCAGGAGAAGTTCACCTGCTGGGACAGGTGAAGCTACACAAGCGTGCTTGTTGGTTTCTGCGGGTTCTTCGGGACACAGCAGGTGCTGCCGTTAAATCCTTGCCCAGAAAGTTAGTCTCCTGTCTGAGCTGCTGTGTTTTTCTTTCCTACAGTGCTCCAGGTGGGACTGTGCCTGTACCTGCCAGGTTCCTGACTGCGACACCTGCAACTGTTTATGCTTCGAGATCAGGATGAAGTAGGAGGCGAGGATGGAGGTGCTCATCCACCGAACTAATTTTATACTTGTTATAGCATTTACAGCGGAGATGGAGGTGGCTACACACAGAACCGGCCTTACACCTTCTCTTCTGAGTCATTCACTGACTTTTTCTCTTTGACTTTTTGAGACTGAACATTTTTCTTTCATTGCCAGAGAATGGGTTGCCTTGCCACTGATAGGCTAACCGGCAGCTGTATGCTGATATATTTCTTCTGTAAATGTGGCTCCATAATCACTATGGTTGGCTGGCCTTTTCTATACACTAATTTCCGCTAATTTAAGAGACTACCCACCACCACCATCACATATCCTCCTCTACATTTACTATAATTACTGCCTTTGGACCATCTGTGTGTTCATCTGAGTAGCTGCATCGATCTTACTCGGATCACACAGAGCTGACTGAATGGGCAGGTTTTCGCTTCCTTCCTGATCAGGGTCCGCCCTTGGTGGATTGTGATAATGTCGACTGTAGGTCTCTAAAACGGTGCTATTATCCCTGAGCAGCGGGTCTTGGATTAAAAGCATCAACGCCAAAAGAGACCTTGTGCCTTATGAAACGGCCTGAGGTCACGCCGAGCTGATGTCTGTTTTGCTGAAAGTTCCTTCAGTACCTTGTTTTTGACGAATGGTTTATTAAATCCACATTTACACCACAGAAGCTTCTTTTGGTTTTATCTCCTCCCACTAAAACCTCCCTCCTCGGGAAGTAGCTACAAAGTTACAGCTGAGTTTGCACACAGTGCCATATGTACATGAGCATGTTCAGGGATTGTACTCCTGTTTATGTTTCCAGGACTACTGCAAACAGGAAGGATTTCCACGTCATCTCAAAGCAATAAAACAGACACATTTTGTGTTTACCCCACAATTTTTTTTATTCTTTCATCCCTCATATCAAACATTTGTTTTCCACATGTAAATTCTTTATTTCATTTTATCTGTTTAGCAGATATTTGCTGACTTCTGCTCACTAACTAAGATTTGTAGTCAACCTCTCCATCAGGTGTTCCAGATGTTTGTGCTGATGATTCGTCCAGCAGAATGTATGATTTGATCCTCCACAGCTTCAACACTGAGCTTTCTTTAGATAACCTGTTAAGAATCAAGTCAAATTTTTGCAGGCACAGCTTTACGACTGAAAGTCTCAAGGTCGAGGCTTGTTCACATTCATTTGTGTCCGCGACATCATGTAAATCAGGTCAGACTCTCTACAGGAAGAGTTGGAGACAAAGGGAGAGGCTGAGGAGGTGGAAGATGGCAAATGTGTAGGCCTGAGCCGGACGACCCCCGCTGGTGTCAAACACACTATTTGAGTCATTTGTAGTGGTGGCCATAGTGGCGGTATAGGTGCTGCTGGTAGAGGTAGTGATGGGGGCATTGGTGGGGTTGGCAGTGGTGTTGGAAGCCGGAGCCAAGCGCATCTCAAGGGTCTCAGTCAGGAAGGAGTTAAAGGAGCTCACTCTGGTGAAGGTCATGACTGAGCTTCGTCTCCTCCTGGCAGAGGAGCTTGGAGCTGTTAACACGACCGCCTGGAACCAAGAGCCGCCCTGCTTACACATCAGTGGGCCGCCAGAATCACCCTGAACAAAGAGACGGGAAGGTTCAAATTTAAAATTCAGAATTATTTGGGTGCCAGGTTGTTCCCTCTAATAAAAAAATGTAAAAAGGCTTAAAAATAACACAAAATAGAGAAGCTCTTTAAAATGAAATCTAATTGGCCCATAATGAAGACTGAAACTTCAAAGCTAGATCTGCTTTATGTTTGTACATGTTTCTAAAGATTGTAAGCACTCTGGAAACTCAAGATGATGAACTATCCAAATTCAACATGTGACTGTAATAAGCAGCTAAATCCAAATTAAACAACATGTCAGCAGACAGTGTTATAAGAAGAAGAATCCAGTCATTTACCTGCTGCAGTGCAAACACGTCTGTACAGATGCTCTCACTCGATGATGAGTTCCCACAGTTTACCACCGAGGTCTGAAACTGCTGCATAACTTCCTCAGCTAACATCATGAAAGATAAGAAAATCCTGATGTTTGACTAAAGAAACTGTAAGTGCAGTGGTCCACATGTGTAATCTGAGAGATGGACTGGTGCAGAGTCTGGGCAGAACTCTGTCAGCCTTCATGTTGCTGACTCACCTCCTCCTCTTCCAGGACTCCAACCGGCCGCCCAGCACGCCAAGCCCTCGGCGAAGGTTCTCCCGTTGTCCAAGCAGATGGGCTGGATGTAGTCGGTCAGGGTGGGCTGGGCAGATAGACGGAGGATGGCTATGTTGGTCCCGGTCGTGTTGCTCAGAGTGATATTTGTCACATTCAGCGTCACCTCAAAGGTTGGACATGTCTGTCTGCTGTGGCTCATCCTGTGCTGTTCCACTGGCTGACAGTTGGTGGCAGTAAAACAAAGTAAATGTAGAAATGTGCCAACAAAGTCTGAGACACAAATTGTATAAAAGGATTGATTTTGATTGAAATAGACTAATATATAGTTTCCAACTGGTTACACATAATCTTTCTTTCTTGTTTTGAATTGTCTCCACAGACTTAACCTTATAGAAGAATATGCTTATTCTAGATACTTGTGAGACAGCACACTTGTTTCCTGCATTAAAGTGATTATTTCTCTAAAAATGAACGGGTGTCTTTATGACCCACCTCCACTTCCTATGTTGCCCCAGCCGGTGACCCAGCTGTTAACACCGCTGTAGAAGGTGCTGTCTGAAGCTGCCAGGCAGACGGGAGAAATGTAGCTGCTGAAAGTCACAGATGAGGAGAGCTGCAGGAGGCAGATGTCGCTGTCATCGGTATCAGAGTTGTAGTCTGGATGTTTGATAAGCTTTTAATAACATTTAGGTTAATGTTTGCATTAGCACCATAAAGTGACAAATCAACCGTTTGGTGGAGCACTTTAAAAAAAAAAATCAAACATTAAATTTCATTCATCTATCACATGTCAAAAAAATATGCCTTCCTAAAATGATTCTCAACCGTTTGGTTTAGCAGGTTGTTAAAGGGTTAAAGAGCCATACTCCCTTCTGCACAGTACCTTTGTCTCAGCAGGTTCTTTGGCTTGTTCTGGCCATCATGTGATCAGTGTATTTTTGGAAACTGTTATGTAAAAGATGATTTCCTGGAACAATGCTTTCATGTCTGTCGGCAAACTGGATCTACCAGTAAAAGATTAGAATCAGAATAAGGAACAGTTAAGCACAGGTGAGTTCACAGGTATGCAGAAGTGCAGATTCATGTTTGTAGTGCCAGGAGAGGCCCTGAGGATGAAACAATTCCACTGGTTAAAGGAGACGATAGATGATAAACAAATGAGGTCAACAGAGATTGTATGAGACGTTGTTTATATAAGTAGGTTATTAAAGGCTGCCAAAAAAAAGGTTATTAAAGTGCAAGTGAAGAGCCGGCGCTTGCACACGCGGAGTTTGACACACCTGAAACACACAGCAAGTTTATTGAGATGAAAAAGTAACAACAAAGAATGTAACATACATAAGCAAGTTTCTTAGTAAGAATAAACTTGTTACGGTTTTGTATGTTCACTCGTTTTAGGGGGTTAGTGAGGTAGAGGAGTGTTTATCTGGAATGGAACACAAGGAGGGAAACAAGACGCAAGGGCTCACACAACATATATAAACAGACACACAGGGCAAAGACACAAGAGGGAATCTAATAATCAAGTGAGAAAACTCACAATAAAATACCTAAGATCATAAATGAACCTGAACCTAAGCTTCAGAGCCCTTGCTGCTCATGCCTGGTTCGAGCCTTGCTCTGAAACTATGCCTCCCCCGAGCCTGCCAGCAAATGTGGCCACACTGCCTCCAGCGACCCCGCCACCGTCATCCCCTCAAGGATGGAACTCATACCCGGGCCTCGCAAATCTCCCTGGGAATCTCCAAACCAGACACCCGGCAAGTCTTCAGGGTCCACCGCCTCACTTATGCCCATTGTTACGTTTCGGTGTTGTCAGTGTTTTGTTTTTTGCGTGACTGTCATGTATTTCCTGCTTTACTTTGAAAGTCTGTGTTATCTCAGTGTGTTCAGTTTACGTTTCCTTGTCTCGTCAGGTCTAATTTGCCCCAGCTGTGTTTCCCTCCTGTGGTCCATTCCCTGATTGCTCCTTCTATGTATTTAAGCCTTGTGTTTCAGTATGTCATGGTCGCGATCTCCCCCTGTGTTGTAAATAAATAGTTTGTTGTAAATAGCTGTGAATGGATTTGTCAATACTTTCGTTTTGGGATTTTGGTGGAGAGCCTTAGTGTTTTTTTTCTCGTGTGTCTTTTCCTTATTTTTATTTTCTTGCGTTGCACGCCGGTTGCCTAGGCCGGGGTGTAACACCATCGAGCAGATATTTCACGGCTGTAAATACTTGGAGATATGTGGATGTTACCAGTCATCATCGTTCCCCCAGTCAAGTACATTGAGAGAACACACCACTAGTATTTAATCAATCAATCAATCAATCAATCAATCAATCAATCAAAGCTTTATTTGCCACGTGCAGGTTGCACACACACAACACAGACATTACATGGGGATACAGGTCAGAGATCGGTAGCGTTACAGAAAAACACTGAAATATACACTACAATGGGAAAGTACAAGAGGAAAAAAAGAGAGCTCTGCTCATGCTGGGCTCCTGGGAGGACAGCATGAGAACAGAAAACAAAAAAACTCCTCTGCACAAAGAAGCACATAAATGTCCACAGCACAACATTATGGAGCACGCGACCAGCCACAGGGTCGGGTGGGGGGTGAAGAGTAATCCGAAGCAAACACAGCAGCCATCCTGCCCAGCGCTACCATTCCAGCGCGGGCTCAGACTCGCCGTGTTCTCAGGAGGGAACAAGATTCGAAGGCATTTGGAAAGGGAGGGGGGATGAGTGTGTGCATATCACTGTATATGTATGTGTGTGTGTGTGTCCATAGTTCAGCTGAGACAGTGTCCTTCGCCCTGCCAGGCTAGGTAAAAACAGTCTTCCAGCCAACCCAGGTGGCCTTGCATGGAATGAGAAGGTACAGACTAAACAGTCGTTATCAGGGTGTTTTTGTTGGGCTCCAGCCTTGAGACCGCAGCTGGCGCCGAATGTATGGCACTTTTTCTATTTGTTCCAGAAATAAGCTCATGAAATTTAAAAAGGGAGATCACGTGAGATTGTCTCAAGTTAGAGGTGTGTTTGATAAACGCTATGAACAGACTTTCACGGATGAAATATTCACTATAGACCAATGCATACCTAGGGATCCTCCGGTTTGTAAAATCAAAGATTACGATGGGGAACTAATTATCTGTGGTTTTTACGAGCATGAGCCACAGAAAATCAATGTGGTTGTGGGTAAGCTGTATCATATAGAGAGCATTCTGACAAAACGTAAACAGAGGGGGCAAATGTATTTCCTGTCAAATGGGGAAACTGGCCTGAAAAGTTTAATAGCTGGATTAAAGCCAGTGACCTTAAAAACCTAAAATAAAAACCTTCCACCTCATTTCATGCTGGTGACATGACTCTCAGGTCTCAAGGCTTTTACGTAACACTACCTTCAAACGCTAGCCTAAATGTATTTAAAAATAACACGAGTAGCAGTTTCCGTGAGGATCTCGCCCAGTATCTCTATCTCGATGGGCCCTGGGAGGTGGCTGTCATTAAAATTTCCTATCCCTATACATGGTTCAATCTTCCAAATGATATGGCATACTTTGAATGGAGGAAAAAGAGTGATGCAGAGCAGAAGCCCGCTGATGTTGATAAGCAAAAAATATTTTTTTATGGTTTTTATGAGGATCCTAACATGCTGAGATCACAGATTGATGATGCCTGCCTTAGACGTATTGAATTTGATATTTTTCTCAAATATAACCCAATTCAGAAAAAGTCTGAATTTTCATCTGGTGGAATATATCATCTCAGAGTTTGGTAATGGCATGCCCGGGTTCTCAGGTGCTCCGCTTATTTCTGGGTGCGGGTTAGCATCTATTTTTTCAAAATTCTTCCAATTTG
Source organism: Copadichromis virginalis (assembly GCF_057382275.1). Classification (NCBI taxonomy): domain Eukaryota; kingdom Metazoa; phylum Chordata; class Actinopteri; order Cichliformes; family Cichlidae; genus Copadichromis; species Copadichromis virginalis. Next base: position 35,076,293 of record NC_140621.1, on the reverse strand, counting down.
TAACTCCTTTCGTAAAGCGGGGTCTCAGCTGCCAAGAACATACAGTGGCTTACAAAAGTATTCGGCCCCCTTGAACTTTCCCACATTTTGTCACATTACAGCCACAAACATGAATCAATTTTATTGGAATTCCACGTGAAAGACCAACACAAAGTGGTGCACACGTGAGAAGTGGAACGAAAATCATACATGATTCCAAACATTTTCTACAAATAAATAACTGCAAAGTGGGGTGTGCGTAATTATTCAGCCCCCTTTGGTCTGAGTGCAGTCAGTTGCCCATAGACATTGCCTGATGAGTGCTAATGACTAAATAAAGTGCACCTGTGTGTAATCTAATGTCAGTACAAATACAGCTGCTCTGTGACGGCCTCAGAGGTTGTCTAAGAGAATATTGGGAGCAACAACACCATGAAGTCCAAAGAACACACCAGACAGGTCAGGGATAAAGTTATTGAGAAATTTAAGGCAGGCTTAGGCTACAAAAAGATTTCCCAAGCCTTGAACATCCACGATGGAGTGCCCATGTTAGCATGTACATGGTCTGTAATTCTGGCTCTGAGAAAGGCCCTGAGACGGACTTGACAGCCACTTCTAATTGTGATGATAATTCATCAAGTAGAATTTCACGTCCAATTTGATCCTCCACAGCTTCACCACTGAACTCTTAGATAACCAGTTACAAATAAACTCAAAGATTAGCAGACAAAGTTTTAAGCCTGTAAAGTCTCAAAGTCAAGCTTGTTCACATTCATCTGTGTCCATCACATCATGTGAATCAAGTTTGGGTTCTCTAAAGGCAGAGCTGGAGACAAAAGGCGAGGCTGAGGAGATGGATGAAGACAAAGATGAAGGAGTGAGCAGGACGACCCTCGCTGCTGTCAAACAAACAATTCGAGCGAGTTGTGGTGGCCATGGTGGTGGTGGTGACGGAGACATTGGTGGGGTTAGTGATGGTGGTGTTGGAGGCTGGAGACAAGAGTGTCCCCAGCGTCTTCGTCAGGAAAGAGTCAAAGGAGCTCACTCTGGTGAAGGTCATAACTGGAGCTTCTCGTCTCCTCCTGGCAGAGGGGCTTGGAGCTGTTAACACGACCGCCTGGAACCAAGAGCCGCCCTGCTTACACATCAGCGGGCCGCCAGAATCACCCTGAACAAAGAGACGGGAATTCAATTTAAAATCAGAAAATCATATCTAATATTATTTGGTTGCCATGTTTTTCCCTCTAATAATGTTTTTTAAAGGTTTAAAACAAAGATACAGAGACACTCTTAAATTAAATCTAACTGGCCAAAAATGAAAACTGAAATTTCAGAGCTGGAACTTCTTACATGTTTCTGAAGATTGTAAGCACTCTGGAAACTCAAGATGATGAACTATCCAAATTCAACATGTGACTGTAATAAACAGCTAAATCCAAATTAAACAACATGTCAGCAGACAGTGTTATAAGAAGAAGAATCCAGTCATTTACCTGCTGCAGTGCAAACACGTCTGTACAGATGCTCTCACTCGATGATGAGTTCCCACAGTTTACCACCGAGGTCTGAAACTGCTGCATAACTTCCTCAGCTAACATCATGAAAGATAAGAAAATCCTGATGTTTGACTAAAGAAACTGTAAGTGCAGTGGTCCACATGTGTAATCTGAGAGATGGACTGGTGCAGAGTCTGGGCAGAACTCTGTCAGCCTTCATGTTGCTGACTCACCTCCTCCTCTTCCAGGACTCCAACCGGCCGCCCAGCACGCCAAGCCCTCGGCGAAGGTTCTCCCGTTGTCCAAGCAGATGGGCTGGATGTAGTCGGTCAGGGTGGGCTGGGCAGATAGACGGAGGATGGCTATGTTGGTCCCGGTCGTGTTGCTCAGAGTGATCTTTGTCACATTCAGCGTCACCTCAAAGGGGTTGGATCCATTTAGCTTCAGACGCCCCAACACGACAGTCCACTCGGACGCTACAGGGGAGCTGTGGGAGGAACGAAGCACACAAACATAAACTTCATCAGCTTCAAACAAGATCTACACCTTTACACTCAACTTCATGGGACCCAAGTTTTACAGATTTGAACCTGGTGACATTCAGGCCTGGTTCTAATTAAAGAGGTATATATTTAACTTCATGAACTCCATGCAGAGCAGAGCAGCATCCATGACCACAGGTGTGACATTACCTCAAGAACAAGGCTGGGAGGGGTTAAAGTGTGGCTTGCCGATCCACCGTAACCACTGGCAAAACACCGGTTAGACATAGTTTGTTTGAGAAAGAAGTCTCCAGAAAATGCTGCCATGAAATGGACCACAACACGCTGAATCAGTTGTAAGAATGAGGACATGTTCAGTTTTAAAAAGATTTACGCCATATATATATATACATATATATATATATATATATATATATATATATATATTAAATAAAATCTGTTGAATTAGATTTTGAATAAGTAAATGAGTCTACTGCTCACTATGAGCTCTATCAATCAATAGCATCATGAAAAATGTCTAATCCCCAGCAGATCTTTAAAAATTTTAACCAACATCCCACCAAAGTGTGTAATAGACACGTGCAGAAGCTGCAGGACTACCAGGGAGAGCACTGCCAAAAAGAGAAAAGTTATGAGCAACCAAGGAAGGTGTGTAGCTAGGTGGCTAATATGTATTTACATGTAAATGTGTCTGTTTAAATCCTTTCCTGTAATTATTTTCATGCTGGCTTGAAACAGCTTAGTGCGGTCATGGCTCAAAGAGTTGGCAGTTCGTCTTCTAACCAGTCTGCCCCAGGGCAGCTGTGGCTACAACTGTAGCTGCCTCCACCAGTGTGTGAATGTGAGAGTGAATGAATAGTGGCATTGTAAAGCGCTTTAAGGGTCTCGAAAAGCGCTATATAAATGCAATCCATTATTATTATTATTATTATTAGTGCAACTTCTTAATGTGTGTCCTATTACACGCCTCACCAAGATACTGGGGTCATCTTTTATAAATGTACACTATGGTACCTAAACCATCTATGCAGTTTAAAGAATTAAATTACCAGGAAATGAAGTACACCACAGAAAAAAAATGTGGCCTATTAGGGCCAGAGTGCCATCATGACTGAAAAATCTAAACAGCCTTCAGATTTACTGAATATTTCCTAGTCCGAGGCAAATTAACTGTATGATCATCCGGCCAAACTACAGCTCCAACTCACCTTGAGAAACAGCTGGCGTCACTCAGCACAGAGTCCAAGGCTACCAGAGTCCCACCACACACGTGATTTCCATTTTTCTGCAGGCTCGCCATCCACGGCCACGAGCCCACTGACGCAAGCAAGGTTCCCCCGAAAATGTGTGAATTCCTCGGAGCTTGTCCACAGACTACAGCTGAGGACAAAACCAGAGGCAAACACAAAGAAATCTTAAAAACTTTAACCACATGAACCCATCAGTTCAAGTTCATGTAGTGTATAATAGACTCAAGGTTAGAATGTTTTCTTTAATAAAGTATTGTCATGATGGGTCCTCACGTTGGGCAGTGGTCAGATGCAGCGTGGTTGTTGGAAGTATTGTATTTGTAGGTGTGGCGGGGGTTGCTGGGGGGGTTGTGGTTGTTGGATGATTGGTGGTTGTTGGAAGTGTGGGGGTTGTAGTGGTGGTGGTGGTGGTGGTGTTAGTAGGTGTGGTGGTTGGCACTGGTGGCAGTCCTGTGCAGGAGACACTGAGGTCACTGTTGGTCCCAGTGGACGTGAACGTCATGAAGCCCGGCTGGTTGGAGGAGATCTGGCTGTTGATCCAAGTCTGGTACTGGGATACTCTGGCGTAGACTCCTGGAAAATTAGCCAAGGCGCAACCTTCCCCAAAACTGACGACTCCCGCCTGAATCCAGCGACCGCTCTGCTTGATCACCATTGGACCTCCTGAATCCCCCTTTGAGAGCAGAAACATTTACTGTTAGCTGAGGAGAAGAAACTGTAGAAGGTGAAAATGTGCCAAACACAGGTAACAACAATCACCTGACAGGAGTCCTTTCCTCCTGCACTTAACCCGGCACAGATCATGTTGTCAGTGATTGATCCCACTCCATAGTTACAGTTACATTGCCTGTTTCCCACAACAGGAACCTCCACCTCCATCAGGTTTTTTGGAGAAGGAAGGGACACTGAAGGGGTAAAAAAACAAAATCTGTTTAATAAACAGCGTGTGACAGATTAAAGATACAAACCTGAACAGTAAACAAAGCATCGTTCCACTTCCAGGCATTTATTCTGGTGGTGAATAAGTTTTAACTCAAAGGATTTCCAACTTTCAGTGGTCACATGACAGAAAGCTGTATATATTGAACCACCAGACAAATCTGATTAAATGTAAAAAAAAAAAAAAGAGGCACAATCAGTTTTTAAAAGTGTTTTTGACGTTCTGTTCGTATCTCTATCTTTGATGCTTCAGACATTTCCCAAATATTTCAGTCCATGTTTCTTTTAGTGTTTATAAAGTCTGTTTCCCCTCCACGCGCACAGGTTTATCATCAAAAACGAAACTGCATGAGACCAGTTTCTTTTTTACAAACATTTCCTTTGAGGTTGGCTCAGAAACTTGGTGAATTTTTGACTTTTCGAGGACAGTGACGTCATCAGCGAGAGACCGGTGACCAGCATCGCGGAGCATGACGTCCGAGCGGCACTGAGGAGAGTGAACACAAGGAAAGCGGCGGGGCCAGGCGGCAACACCGGCCGTCTGCTGCGCTGCTGTGCTGACCAGCTAGCAGGTGTGTTCACTTACATCTTCAACGAGTCCCTGGCGAAGTCTGTGGTCCCCACATGCTTCAAAAGATCCACCATCATCCCTGTACCCAAGAACAGCAAACCCTCATCCCTGAACGATTACCGTCCAGTTGCACTGACCTCGGTAGTAATGAAGGTGTTTGAGAGGCTGCTGAAGAACATCATCTCCTCCTCCATCCCAGACACCACAGATCCGCTGCAGTTCGCCTACAGATCCAACAGATCCACAGAGGATGCCATCGCCCACGTCCTACACACCACTCTCAGCCATGTGGACAAGAAACAGGGTAACTATGTGCGAATGCTGTTTGTTGATTACAGTTCAGCGTTTAACACAATAGTGCCCTGCAGACTGTTCACAAAGCTGAGGGATCTGGGACTTAACAGCCGTCTGTGTGCATGGGTGTTGGACTTCCTCACTGGCAGAACTCAGGTGGTGAGGGTGGGCAGGTGCTTCTCCAACAGCATCACCATCAACACAGGAGCACCTCAGGGATGTGTCCTCTCGCCACTGCTCTACTCCCTCTACACTTCAGACTGTGTGGCCACCCATGGCTCCAACACCATTGTGAAGTTTGCTGACGACACAGTGGTGTTGGGTGCCATCTCCAACAACGATGAGGCGGCCTACATGGATGAAGTGAAGAATCTGGCATCGTGGTGCCAGGACAACCACCTCCAGCTGAACGTCAGCAAGACCAAGGAGCTGGTGGTGGACTTCAGAAGGGGTCAGCACAGAGACTACAAGCCCATTATCATCAATGGAGCTCCAGTGGAGAGGGTGCAGTCCTTCAAGTATCTTGGTGTCCACATCTCCTCAGACCTGACATGGGCTGCCCACATTCAGGTCCAGACCAAAAAGGCTAGGCAGCGCCTGTATCACCTACGACAACTGAGGAAGTTCAGGGTCTCTCCAAAGATCCTCAGGATTTTCTATACAGGCGCTGTGGAGAGCATCCTCACACAGAACATGACATCGTGGTTCGGGAACAGCTGTGTGAAGGACCAAAAAGCTCTCCAGAGAGTGATCCGTACAGCAGAACGCTGCTGCAGGATTGCTCTCCCCCCGCTTCAGGACACCTACACCAGGAGATGCCGGACTAGAGCAGCGCAGATACTGAAGGACCCGTCCCATCCTGGCAACAAACTGTTCCAACTTCTGCAATCTGGTAGAAGGTTCCGCATCTTCCGGGCAAGGACAGAGAGACTCAAGAGGAGCTTCTATCCCCAAGCCATCCGTGCCCTAAACACACACACCCGCCCTCTCACATCATCTATAACTGACTGAGTCAGGACTCTTCCAGACACTAAACCCAAGCACAATGTACATTTCAATTCCTTTAATTTTAAATATGTTGATATTGTCTATCCTGTAAAATAGTCATATATCTATTCATATTAATGTACAGAATTCACCTGCTTGCTGCTACTACTGCACATGCACAATGTGTATATATATATATATATATATATATATATATATATATATATATATATATGTATATATATATATATATATATATATATATGTATATATACATTCTTCCTCTACACCCCCCCCCTAACGTTTTTGCACATGTCGAGATGCGTGTCAGGCTACATTTCACTGTGTGTTATACTTGTATAACTATGCATGTGTCAAATAAAGAACCTTGAACCTTGAATAAATTCATAAATCATAGTTTCTGAAACATTTAGGCTTCTCTTCAGCAACAGAATCATAAAATAAGCAGACAAAGGCTCCTTTATGGATACTTTGGAGAAGCTGTTTGTTTCCTGTCATCCTCAGACAATATTAATCTGTTCTAACCAGTGACCCACCTCCACTTCCTATATCGCCCCAGCCGGTGACCCAGCTGTTAACACCGCTGTAGAAGATGCTGTCTGAAGCTGCCAGGCAGACGGGAGAAATGTAGTTGTTGAAAGTCACCGGTGAGGAGAGCTGCAGGAGGCAGACGTCGTTGTCGTTGGTACCAGAGTTGTAGTTTGGATGTTTGATGATCTGTGTTACTGTCCGAGACACTGCATTGGGGTTAGATCCCTGTAGACTCTGAAGGCCCAGATTCACAGTCAGACCGGTTGGAGTACTGCTGAGATCATCAGGAGCGACACGAACAGTGCACAGTTGTTACAATTGTTATAGACGAGAAAACATATATAAAGTTTGACTTCCTGCCCTGTTAAATATTTATCCTGTTACCACCCTCAGCCCCCAGATTAGGACCCTCCATAATTTCCTTAAATCATGTTTAGAGTGCAGCTTCAGCCTCATTACTCACGTTTCAAAGCAGTGAGCAGCAGTCAGCACCCACTGACTGTTAATGAGGGATCCTCCACAGAAGTGGGACCCAGATGTTTGCAGACTGACCTGCCAGGGCCAGCTGCCAACAGGGGCCACCTGTCCTCCTACAATCCTGGTGTTCAGAGACGCCTTACCACAAACTGAAGACCGACATTAAAACACAGAGTGAGCATTACTGTAGGAGCTGTAAACTCTCAGCACTACAAACTGCTGAGTGAGGACACAGTGATCCTGGAGTCTACAGTTCACTCACAAACTAATATTCATATGAAACTAAAGATTTATTACACATAAAACTAAATCATTACACAAAGAAGCTTTTTCTTACCATCCAGCTGTGACTCAGACTCTGAAACACAGAAAACAAACCATTTTAAAACAAAAGATCTCCATTCATTGTTCTGTGATTAGTTCACTGTCGTTAATAATAGTGGGAAAGTTGATTGTCTGTGGTTAGCTATAAGCATCCAGCAGAAGCTCCAGTAGTGGCTGTAGCAGTGAGTCAGTCCCCATGTTGGAGAATTTTAATGACATCATCTGACCAATAGCACGGCTGCTGTGAGGCGACTCTACTAACAGACCCTTTAAAATCTTGATTATGTGACCAGCTTTGTTTATGCTGCCACCTGTTAATTAATTGAATGTATTTTGGGAAATTTTCAACTTGTATACATATTCATATATATTTATATGTACTGTATGTGTTGTTTACTCCATTAGTTTTACATTTGTGGTATTTCTTCATTAACAGACGGATGACGGCACCCACTGGACTCCATTCCAATAATTCCAACTAATCATTGACCGAGCAAAGCAGTCAATGACGCCAGTGGGCAGCTTCATCCATCTGTTAAACGCAATCTTTGTAGGTATGTCTGTGAATGTTCTCAGTCATCCAGGTCATCATAGTCTAAGGAGCTTAGAAAGAAAAGCGTCTGGACTTCTTTAAGTTGCTTGAAGACGTTTCACCTTCATCCGAGAAGCGTCTTCAGTTCTAAGGTCAAATGGTGGAGAGTCCCAGATTTAAACCCAGTGGGAGTGACCCCCCACAGAGGGACAAAGGACCCCCTGATGATCCTCTACCAGTTGGAGCGTCCCCAGACGCCTTAACGCCCACTCACATCCTGGGCCATCTGACCTCAGGAAATCACATGATAGGGTTTCACAATGAGCTCACCCGAAACCCTGGCTGATTGGGACCCACACCCGTTTTTACACCTTAACTCATGTGATTAGGTAGAGGATCATCAGGGGGTCCTTTGTCCCTCTTTGGGGGGAAACTCCTACTGGGTTTAAATCTGGGACTCTCCACCATTTGACCTTAGAACTGAAGAAGCTTCTCGGATGAAGGTGAAACGTCTTCAAGCAACTTAAAGAAGTCCAGACGCTTTTCTTTCTAAGCTCCTTAGACTATCTTTGTAGGTAGTTTGTGTGTGTGTGTGTGTGTGTGTGTGTGTGTGTGTGTGTGTGTGTGTGTGTGTGTGTGTGTGTGTGTGTGCGGGGTTACCTTTTACACTGTTAATGTTTTCGTTCTATAGACTGGTTTTACCTCCATTTCTGAGAGGATCGTTATCGTGCTGTTTGTCTCGAAAGAGTTTCCTGATCTGTGTGTGTGTGTGTGTGTGTGTGTGTGTGTGTGTGTGTGTGTGTGTGTGTGTGTGTGTGTTGGTCTGGGCTGCACACACAGTATTTTCATCTTCCACCCTCCATCATTTCATAGAAAAGGTCTTTCCTCACCGTAGTTTGGACACAAATGATGCGGCACCTTCTCAGAATCTAACGCACTTCCTGCACTGAGCTATGATGAATGAAACCTGTTATCACATCTTTAACTGGCACGACAAACTGCTGCGCATCGCCGTCACACTTTTCATTTAAAAAACGTCTCCAAAGCTCAGAGATCAAACATCCTTTTGAAACGTCTCAGTCAGTTAAGCTGCAGCTAATAATCCCATGAATGACTGAATTAAAGAAATAAGACAGCCAGCTTTCCCCTTAAATATATTTCCAATTAAATATTAAAGACACACATTTTTTAAATTTTAACTAAAGTGATACAACGTTTCAGTCCACATTGTGCAGACTGAGATATGATCATGAAAGCAGATCTAAAATATTTACTAAATCTGACACTCGACACTTAATGTCACTAAATAATGACGGGGTAGCTTTAATTTTATTGACAAATATTTATAAAACAAACTTTTATTGTTGGAGGAAATTAAAAATAATCCTCTCTGTTTCTTTTTCAGATGACATTAGTGTGATTCATGTAGTGAAGACAGCAGCTGCAGAAAGCGGTCATACGCACAGAGAGCAGTTTTAAAGTTATAAACAACCATCAAATAATCATTAATAAACATAAAGATTCAAACCTCTCATGAAGAAACTTTTATGAGAGGTTTGAATCACAGCCAAGTTTGAATGAAGCTTTATTGACCAGGACAGAAAGTAAAACTGCTACTGAAGAATCAGGAGAACATTTTTAAATAAAACATGTATTATATATGACATTTATATTATTATATCATGTGATCATGAGCTCTGAAACACGATATATGTACATGTACTGGAACTCAGTTATTGATCTGAAATGTTTAAGCTTAATCAGGTTAAGGTGATATCCTCCTTTGTCACACATTTAGATCCTCATGAATAAATGATGTGTGTCAATCAAAGCTGACTGAATAAACCAACAAAAGTTAAGGTGAAATAAAGAAGTTAAAACCTCTCAGCTGCTTCCAAACCAAACAGATCATCACGTTTATCTGTGAACCTAAAATAAACCACCAGTCCTCCTTTTCCTGCAGTGTCACTTTAAAGTGAAGCGCTGTGCTCCTGAGTGTTTTCGCCCTCTGAGTCGTACCTGATGCAGGTGTGTGCAGAGAGCTCTTACCTTGGGTCAGGAGCATCAGCCCAGCAGCCAAACACATCACTTTGTAGAAAGCCATCGCTGTAAAATACCTGCAGACCTGCTGAGGCATAAATAACCTTCCTCTCTCCTCCTCCTCTCTGTCTGCGGTGCATCCCACACCAACACCTGTCTGACGACACGCCCAACATTGCAGCTCACCTGATTTTCCTCACATCAGACACAGTGAAAAAGCAAAGAAGCCAATGTGGGCGACGTGAGAGGGGTGACTCGGAATAAGAGGAATCATGATTTCACTCCAACAAAAAAACACACAATCTTTTCTATTCCCGGTAACCTGATGGACCTCCTGCGTAGAGTCACGCACGGATTTATTCTTGGGTCAGAAACTATGGTCAGCACCTGAGTTTCTCCAGTGTCTGCGTGGCAGCCTTAATGCATTTTATCTGCATCCCCTGATTTCCTGAAGTCATTTTGCTTCAGCTGATCTTGAGAAGCTCAGTACTATTCAGCAGCACAATCAGAAATACGATGTAAGCTAGCTGTTCATCAGTGTACCAAAATTTTTGCTCATTAAATCAGGCTTTTGGCACAACTGAGGCTCTTTCAGGATTTTAAGATAACGTATCAATTTATAGAAAAGGAGTATTAAAAGTTGTGTTAGCTGGACTCTCAACACTGATGCTGTTTTAGACTGACATGTGAATAAAAGCTGTAATTGGTAACTCTACATTGCTCATAGATGTGAGTGTGACTGGTTGTCTGTCTCTATGTGTTAGTCCTGCAACAGCCTGCGACCTGTCCAGGTGTACCATGGAGCCCTGGGATAGGCCCCTGTCACCCTGAAAAGGATAAGATGGATGGAACATAAGCGTGTCCTCTACTTCTAAGAGGAAAAAAAAGAGGTGGACCAAGATTGGACTCTTGAGGGACCCCGCACGTGAGTCACTGGTCATAAACCCATAAACTATAAACCTGTTGTCTTCTTCCTCCTGCTCCCTTTAGAGGTCACCACAGCAGATCATCTGCCTCCACCTCCTCCTGTCCTCCTATCCCAGCATCATCCTCTGTCACTCCACCCCGCCACATGTCCTCCTTCACTACATCCAAGATTCTTCGCTCACGTCTATCTCTTCTCCTCCTGCCTGGCAGCTCCATCTTCATCGTCCTCTGTCCGGTATATCCCCCCTCCCTCCTCCTCTCAGATCATCTCAGCCTCTCTGACTCCCCCCTCCATGAGACATTTCATTTTGTGTCCTTTACAGTCCCAGATCACTATGAGACCTTCAGCTGACATGTACAGGAAGAACAATGGCAGAACATCAGCAGGTGAATCTCACCTGTCAACATTCCTGTGTAATGACATTAGTCTGATACTAATCTGTCACTCAGTGAACACCAACCTCACAGACATCTTTCACACACTGTGGAGCGTGCAGGTTTTTTCCCTGATGCTTCAGATAATAAAGATTCAGATTTCTTTCCAAATTTGCACAGCGGAGGAATTTGAATGATACTTTATTTTATCTAAAATCAGGTCTGAACACATCCACTCGCACAGTCTTTAACTACGTCACTCACGGAGAGAGTCCCTAAAATAGCCTCCAGGTTAATCCCGGGGCGCTCGTGTTAAAGTTAGTGTGAGAAACAACAGTCAAAAAAAATTCGGCATACACTCACCCTCTCATTCCAGTGAGCTACCCCGGGGCGATCGTGGCTCAAGAGTTGGGAGTTCGCCTTGTAATCGGAAGGTTGCCGGTTCGAGCCCCGGCTCGGACAGTCTCGGCCGTTGTGTCCTTGGGCAAAGACACTTCACCCGTTGCCTACTGGTGATGGTCAGAGGGCCCAGTGGCGCCAGTGTCCGGCAGCCTCGCCTCTGTCAGTGCGCCCCAGGGTGGCTGTGGCTACAATGTAGTTTGCCATCACCAGTGTGTGAATGTGTGTGTGAATGTGTGTGTGGATGACTGGATATGTAAAGCACTTTGGGGTCCTTAGGGACTAGAAAAGCGCTATACAAATACAGGCCATTTACCATTTGCTCACCCACTGTGCTCTTCCACATGTGCTCTGCCCTCTTATCATCTTTTCTTTTTTCCTACCTCTGGTGGTGTCTGAGAGAAAAGGTGAGGAAGCACTTGAACTCATCCTTTTTTCTCATGGAGTAGATTTTGCGATAGAGCTTTTTCTCAGCAGCTTCTTTGGTTTGTTCTGGATGGAGACAGATCATGTGATAGGTGTAATTGATAAGGCCAAACAGTTCAGGGGCTGATCGTGTAGCCAGCGGTGGCGATGAAGCTGGTCCAAATGCCAACTTTGTGGGATGCAGCCGCATGTACATAACTGCAGACCATCGGGCAGTTTTGCAGGGCCCAGTGTACGGGGCTTGGCAGAGGCAGGACCGGGCGGTTCACTGACCTGTGGGGGAATGGCAGCCACAGGCGGTGGAGCTGGTGATGGTGGAACTGCAGGCGACGATGTGGAAACTGTTGATGGTAGAGTAGGAGGTGGTTGAACGGACTCAGAGCCAATAGCGGACACAAGGTTGTGCTGGAGCACACCTGAACTGAAAGATGTGAACAAACACTGGGCTTGCGCTGAACTGCTCTGTGATTGGAAGTCTGTGATCGGACCTTGGCGTGTCCATCCTAAGCAGGTTTTGACCACAGCAGAAGAGCCATATGGACCATGGCTAACTGGTGCAGTCGGCGTGATGAGGCGAGTATGATCTGAGCCTATGAGCAGTAGTCGAGCTGCTTTGTTAACAGCTGATAATGAGATGCCTTGAAGATGTTTGTAATTCCTTTGGAGAGAGAATACGGGTGTTTCTCTGGGTGTGCAGTGGAAGAGATCCTGAAACTTACAGAAAAAATCTGAATAGTTTCAACATGTTGACGGACAGGTCTAAGTGACAAATTCTCAGCTTTCCCAGTTAGGTGGCTGAGCTGCTGATGTCAGAAGCATGGTACGTTGGGAGCCATCATCAAATACTGCATATGTCATATGCCATTACACAGGAGCACTTTCACAACTTTTAATAGTACAGTAGGACAGTCAACAGTATATCAAAATACAACGTCCTCACTACAGGATTAATTTCAGTTCTAGGTCTCTGATTTACCTCGCACAGGATCTGTAGATGTCGTCCCATGCAGGTGACACATGCTTTCCTCAGATCACACTTTGCAGCCTGATGAGTCCTAGCACAATGCCAAAACCGTTTGTTCCTCTTTACCCGGTTTATTTTCTCATCCTTTGTCTTGTGAATAAACTCAGGACACTTACTGATGCGGTGTTCAGGTGAGCAGCAGCACATGTAGCCTTAATCGTTAGGATGGGTTGTGATGCCTGTACAGGATCATCAGATGTATTTGCCCTATGTAATATTGTTGCAAGTGGAGAGGTGTACTTACAGGCAGCTCGTGGCTGGCTGAAGGACGAAACAGGACTGTCCTTTCTTGGTTGACACCTGCACTCCATTTGCAACCACGATAAGAAAGGTAAGTTATACGTCATTTCTCCTTGTTTCCTATAAACATGCCGTTTAAAGCGACTACAATGCTCTGCAGGCAACTGTTCAAGCAGGCGATCAACATAGGAGCCACAATTTAGTTCTGTCCATCCTTGATCACCCGTGGTGCTAAGCAAACCAACTAGAGCTTGTACACGAAGACCAAAGTTATTTATTTCGAAGTTATTTCGGATTTCATCTTCTCCGGTTGCTGCTTTACAGGAGGGTGCTGCCTTTGTTCAGGAATGCAAATGAGAGGTTGAGCGGGGTCTTCATCTAGAGCACATGTGTCAAACTCAAGGCTCGTGGGCAACACACGGCCCGGCATTGTCATGGTCTGGTTGGGCACCTGCAGGTCTCAGACAGCGGCTCCTCCTCCTTTAGGCGGAGTCCGGTTGCCCCTCCCTGGCTGACCACCTGTGAGCAATCGTGCCAGCGGTATATCAGACCTGCGCTCTCAACCACTCATCGCCTGAGTATCTGCTATTCCCATGTTAGTTCAGTGGAGCATCCTAAACCTTGTCTTAACGCCGTGTGATGACTGACCTGTCTTTTCTTGTCCTCAGCGATAGCACCCGGAGTGGAGATCTTGTTCCCCTCGCTCCCGTCCTCCTGGACCTGGGCCGCCAGCTGCTTACACAACGTGGCCTGCCGGCCCACCGCTCACCTGCCTGCCTCCCCACGCCTCGACCGCTTCCGGGTTTTCCGCTCCACCTGTCCCCTCCATCTGAAACCAAGTAAGGCAATTCAATTCAACTGCGGAGGATTATTGGTTGTCTGCTGGATCCCTCTGATCGTGATCTCCTCTTGTTCCAGTGCCCCCGGCCCCTACCTAGTCCTGTTTCTACCTCCCCGCTGTCCCCGCTGTTCAGCCGTCTCCTAGAGGTGTCTAGGTCGCCCTCATTATCACAGACGAATCCTACGCGCCACTAGTGTGGTGGCGTCGCTTTGTGTTTCACCTTTGTTTACCTGTGGGCGGAAATAAATCATTTGTTTTCTGTCACCTCGCTTCCGGGTTGGTTTCTGCGCCTGTGTCCATCCCTGTTCCCTCGTGCCGTTGAGCCGTGACAGGCATACATTCATATCCGGCCTGCGAGATCATTTTATATAGATTTTTTATTACTGTTATGTATGGCCCGGCAATATGCGGTGCTAATAACACACAAACAACAGATCCCATAATGCAGTGCTGCAGCCTTCTTTGCCGAACACTAGGCTACCTGGGAACATTCCCGCATCAATCAAGTCAAACTTCAGTTATTGCGAAGCTAGCTGCTCACAATGGCGAAGAGAAAAGTTGATTCTGAAAACAGAGCCTTTCAGCACCGGTGGGAGACTGAATATATGTTTACAGACATTGCTGGTAAACAGTTTACCAGCAGTTTACATTGCTGGTAAACTGGTAAATCACAAAGTGAAGCTGTTGTGAAAGCAAATTTTATTGTAGCAGAGGAGCCAAATCAGCCCGGTACCGCTCTGAAGAGCTGCATGATGAAGCTGTGCGACGTCTAGTGTCCAGACAAAACAAAAAGGGAGATCAGTTTGAGAACAGAAAAAAAAACACCTCTGCACATGAAAAAACTCTTAATACACCAAAGAAACACATGACAAGCAACAGGGGGGGTAAAGGGTGCAGCATCGGAAGGGAATAAGCGTCGAAGGCATTTGGAAAGGGAGGGGGGATGAGTGTGTGCATATCAGTGTATGTGTCTGTCTGTCTCATGTTTCCTGTTTTATTTTGAAGGAGTCGTGTGTTCTTTGTTCATTGTATTTAGTTTCACTTCCCTTGTCCTGTCATTAGGCTCATGTAAGTCAGCTGTTCCTCCATGTGTTCCCACTTCCCCTAATCACCTCCTGTGTATTTAAGTCCTCTGTTTTCAGTGTGTCATTGTCAGGTCGTTTGTTGTCCTTTGTGTCATGCTTGCAGGTTCTGTGCTCTAGGTATTTTTGTGTCCATGTTAGGGTTCATGTTTTGGGTTTCTATGTTATCTTAGCTCTCCCAGTTTAGGTTATTGTTTAGCTTCTCCTCTGCCTTTTGTTTTGTAATGTTTTCACCAGCCTTAATAAACAGCTCGCTTTCTGTTAACATTTAAGTTTTTGTTTCATGGTGTCCGCATTTTGGGTCCTTTTCATAATACATACAGTCTGCCTCTGCCAGACTGTGACAATGAGTTTTTTTGTGGAGTGACAAACTGGATCTGCCAGTAACAGATTAAAAGCACAATAGAGTTCAAGAGTTGAATGGGTGTATGCAAAAGTGCAAATTCATGTTGGCAGCACTGAAAGTAAGAAAACATCCACTGGTTAAATGAGATGATAGATGATTTGAAAAAAATCATGCTAAATGATCCTAGCACGACAGCTGGCAGGTTATTAAAGCCTCTGCACACGCTCAGTTTGACACAGCTGAAACAAGAAAAAAGGTTCTTGTTAAACTTGGTGCATTTTTCTGTTTAATAATTATTTTGGGGGGTAGTACAAGCTGTGTCTCAGTTTCTGTGGAGAAATGTGAACACATGTGTTGAGCACTTTGAGTATTTCAACGACACATTGCTGCTTTGTGCTATGAAAACGCAACACACCTTTGTTATCACAGTACTGTACTTTACAGGCTCCAGCAGATCAGGATAACAGTGTTTATGACACTTTTAGGTACACCTGTTCAGCTGCCTGTTACGACAGACAGTCGCATGGTTGCAGTTCAATGCATTTAGGTATGCAGATATATGAAGATGACCTTCTGAGGTTGAAACTGAGCATCAGAATGAGGAAGAAAGGTAATTTAAATTTGAACGTGGCATTGTTGTTGGTGCCAGACGAGCTGAGTGTTTCAGAAACACGAGTCATCAGACTGGTTCAAGCCGTTGGGAAGGCAGCTGTAACACAAACAAGCACTCGTCAGTACCAAGGCGTGCAGATTGCACAGTACAGAAAACCTTGATGGGCATCTTTCACCTGATGTGTCTCATCGCCTCCACCGACATCTGCCCTCAGCCAAGCCATCACCTTCACTGTTGCCAGTTTCTGGCCTGCCAGTCTGTCCCTTGTTGGGATTTAAATATATAATCTGAATGCCTATTTGATGATTATATTGTTTTATGGATAAGAGAGGCCCAACTCTGAGTACAGTCTGTGCCAAAAAGTACTGACAGGAAACTGCATGCTTTTGCAGAGAAAATTCAATTCAATCTTATTTATATAGCGCCAAATCACAACAAAAGTCACCTCAAGGGGCTTCATAGATACAGAGAAAAACCCAACAATCATATGACCCTCTATGAGCAAGCACTTTGGCGACAGCGGGAAGGAAAAACTCCCTTTTAACAGGAAGAAACCTCCAGCAGAACCAGGCTCAGGGAGGGGCGGGGCCATCTGCTGTGATTGGTTGGGGTGAGAGAAGGAAGACAGGATAAAGACATGCTGTGGAAGAGAGACAGAGGTTAATAACAGATATGATTCAATGCAGAGAGGTCTGTTACAGGGAGTGCAGAATTATTAGGAAAGTTGTATTTTTGAGGAATAATTTTATTATTGAACAACAACCATGTTCTCAATGAACCCAAGAAACTCATTAATATCAAAGCTGAATGTTTTTGGAAGTAGTTTTTAGTTTTAGCTATTTTAGGGGGATATCTGTGTGTGCAGGTGACTGTTACTGTGCATAATTATTAGGCAACTTAACAAAAAACAAATATATACCCATTTCAATTATTTATTTTTACCAGTGAAACCAATATAACATCTCCACATTCACAAATATACATTTCTGACATTCAAAAACAAAACAAAAACAAATCAGCGACCAATATAGCCACCTTTCTTTGCAAGGACACTCAAAAGCCTGCCATCCATGGATTCTGTCAGTGTTTTGATCTGTTCACCATCAACATTGCGTGCAGCAGCAACCACAGCCTCCCAGACACTGTTCAGAGAGGTGTACTGTTTTCCCTCCTTGTAAATCTCACATTTGATGATGGACCACAGGTTCTCAATGGGGTTCAGATCAGGTGAACAAGGAGGCCATGTCATTAGTTTTTCTTCTTTTATACCCTTTCTTGCCAGCCACGCTGTGGAGTACTTGGACGCGTGTGATGGAGCATTGTCCTGCATGAAAATCATGTTTTTCTTGAAGGATGCAGACTTCTTCCTGTACCACTGCTTGAAGAAGGTGTCTTCCAGAAACTGGCAGTAGGACTGGGAGTTGAGCTTGACTCCATCCTCAACCCGAAAAGGCCCCACAAGCTCATCTTTGATGATACCAGCCCAAACCAGTACTCCACCTCCACCTTGCTGGTGTCTGAGTCGGACTGGAGCTCTCTGCCCTTTACCAATCCAGCCACGGGCCCATCCATCTGGCCCATCAAGACTCACTCTCATTTGATCAGTCCATAAAACCTTAGAAAAACCAGTCTTGAGATATTTCTTGGCCCAGTCTTGACGTTTCAGCTTGTGTGTCTTGTTCAGTGGTGGTCGTCTTTCAGCCTTTCTTACCTTGGCCATGTCTCTGAGTATTGCACACCTTGTGCTTTTGGGCACTCCAGTGATGTTGCAGCTCTGAAATATAGCCAAACTGGTGGCAAGTGGCATCTTGGCAGCTGCACGCTTGACTTTTCTCAGTTCATGGGCAGTTATTTTGCGCCTTGGTTTCTCCACACGCTTCTTGCGACCCTGTTGACTATTTTGAATGAAACGCTTGATTGTTCGATGATCACGCTTCAGAAGCTTTGCAATTTTGAGACTGCTGCATCCCTCTGCAAGATATCTCACTATTTTTGACTTTTCTGAGCCTGTCAAGTCCTTCTTTTGACCCATTTTGCCAAAGGAAAGGACGTTGCCTAATAATTATGCACACCTGATATAGGGTGTTGATGTCATTAGACCACACCCCTTCTCATTACAGAGATGCACATCACCTAATATGCTTAATTGGTAGTAGGCTTTCGAGCCTATACAGCTTGGCGTAAGACAACATGCATGAAGAGGAGGATGTGGACAAAATACTCATTTGCCTAATAATTCTGCACTCCCTGTAATACATAGTGAGTGAGAAAGGTGACTGGAAAGGAAAAACTCAATGCATCATGGGAATCCCCGGCAGCCTACGTCTATTGCAGCATAACTAAGGGAGGATTCAGGGTCACCTGGTCCAGCCCTAACTATATGCTTTAGCAAAAAGGAAAGTTTGAAGCCTAATCTTGAAAGTAGAGATAGTGTCTGTCTCCTGAATCCAAACTGGAAGCTGGTTCCACAGAAGAGGGGCCTGAAAACTGAAGGCTCTGCCTCCCATTCTACTTTTAAATAATCTAGGAACAACAAGTAGGCCTGCAGATCGAGAGCGAAGTGCTCTAATAGGGTGATATGGTACTACAAGGTCATTAAGATAAGATGGGGCCTGATTATTTAAGACCTTTTATGTGAGGAGCAGGATTTTGAATTCTGGATTTAACAGGAAGCCAAAACAGGAGAAATCTGCTCTCTCTTTCTAGTCCCTGTCAGGACTCTTGCTGCAGCATTTTGGATTAGTTGAAGGCTTTTCAGGGAGTTTTTTTGGACATCCTGATAATAATGAATTACAGTCGTCCAGCCTGGAAGTAATAAATGCATGAACTAGTTTTTCAGCGTCACTCTGAGACAGGATATTTCTAATTTTAGAGATGTTGCACAAATGGAAGAAAGCAGTCTTACATATTTGTTTAATATGTGCATTGAAGGACATGTCCTGGTCAAACATGACTCCAAGGTTCCTCACAGCGTTACTGGAGGCCGAGGTAATGCCATCCAGAGTAAGAATCTGGTTAGATACCATATTTCTAAGCTTTTCAGGGCCGAGTACAATAACCTCAGTTTGATCTGAATTAAGAAGCAGAAAGTTAGCGGCCATCCAGGTCTTTATGTCTTTAAGACATTCCTGCAGTTTAACTCATTGGTGTGTGTTATCTGGCTTCATGGACAGATAGAGCTGGGTGTCATCTGCATAGCAGTGAAAATGTATGCTATGCCTTCTAATGATGCTGCCTAAGGGAAGCATGTATAATGTAAACAGAATTGGTCCTAGCACTGAACCCTGTGGAACTCCATAATTAACCTCAGTATGTGAAGAGGACTCTCCATTTACATGCACAAACTGGAGTCTATTAGATAGATATGATACAAACCACTGCAGCACAGTACCTGTAATACCTACAGCATGTTCTAATCGCTCTAATAGGATATTATGGTCGACAGTATCGAACGCTGCACTGAGGTCTAGCAGGACAAGCACAGAGATGAGTCCACTGTCAGAGGCCATAAGAAGATCATTTGTAACCTTCACTAAAGCTGTTTCTGTGCTGTGATGAGCTCTGAAACCTGACTGAAACTCTTCAAATAAACCTCTGCAGATGATCTGTTAGCTGTTTGACAACTACTCTTTCAAGGATGTTTGATATGAAAGGAAGGTTGGAGATTGGCCTATAATTAGCTAAGACTGCTGGGTCTAGAGATGCTTTTTGAGTAAAGGTTTAACTACAGCCAGCTTGAAGGCCTGTAGTACATAGCCGATTATTAGAGATAGGTTGATCATATTTAAGATCGAAGAATTAATTAATGGCAGGACTTCTTTGAGCAGTTTTGTAGGAATGGGGTCTAAAAGACACGTTGATGGTTTGGAGGAAGTAATTATTGAAGTTAACTCAGAAAGATCAATTGGAGAAAAAGAGTCTAACTTAACATCAATGGTACTAAGAGTAGCTGTAGATAATATTACATCTGTGGGATGATTATTGGTAATTTTTTCTCTAATGATAAAAATGTTATTTGTGAAGAAGTTCATGAAGTCATTACTAGTTAACGTTAAAGGGATGGTTGGCTCAAAAGAGCTCTGACTGTTTGTCAGCCTGGCTACAGTGCTGAAGAGAAACCTGGGGTTGTTCTTATTTTCTTCAATCAGTGATGAATAGTAAGATGTTCTGGCTTTGCGGAGGGCTTTCTTATAAAGCAGCAAACTATTTCTCCAGGCTAAATGATGATCCTCTAAATTTGTGACACGCCATTTCCTCTCCAGATTACGAGTCATCTGCTTTAGGGTACGTGTTTCAGAATTATACCACGGAGTCAGGTACTTCTGATTAGAGACCTTAGTTTTCACAGGAGCTACAGTATCCAGAGTCGTACGTAGTGAGGAGGTGAAATTATTAACAAGATAATCGACCTCTGTTGGGGTAGCGTTCAGATAGCTGCTCTGCTCTGTGTTGGTACAGGGCATTGAAGATGATAACAGTGGGTGGATTATATTCTTAAACTTAGTTACAGTGCTTTCAGAAAGACATCTACTTTGATAAAGTCTACTCTCCACCGCTGTGTAATCAATTATTGTAAATGTAAATGTTATCAGGAAATGATCAGACAGCAGAGGGTTTTCAGGAAACACTGTTAAATGTTCAGTTTCTATGCCATATGTTAAAACAAGATCTAGAGTGTGATTAAAGTGGTGGGTGGGTTCTTTTACATTTTGAGAGAAGCCAATTGAGTCTAATAACAGACTAAATGCCATGTTGAGGCTGTCATTTTTAGCATCTACATGGATGTTAAAATCACCCACAATAATTATTTTATCTGAGCTCAGAACTAAATTAGATATAAAGTCTGAGAAATCAGACAGAAACTCTGTGTAAGGTCCAGGTGGACGATAGATGATAACAAGTAAGACTGGTTTCTGACTTTCACAGCTGGGGTGGACGAGGCTGAGCATCAGGCTTTCAAATGAATTAAAAGTCTGTCTGGGTCTTTGGTTGATTAATAGGCTGGTGTGAAAAATTGCTGCCACACCTCCCCCTCGGCCTGTGCTTCGAGGTTTCTGGTAGTTAGAATGACTCGGGGGTGTTGATTCATTTAAACTAACATAATCATCCTGCTGCAACCAGGTTTCTGTAAGGCAGAGTAAATCGATTTGTTGATCAATTATTAAGTCATGTACTAACAGAGACTTGGAGGAGAGAGACCTAATATTTAATAATCCACATTTCACTGTTTTACTCTTTGGTTCAGATGTGGATACTGTATTGTTCTTTCTTTGTGATTGTTTATGTTTAAGTTGTTTGTTGCTGGTTTTTAGTTTGTTTTTTGTCTGTTTGGAAGCTGACACAGTCTCTATGGAGATGGGTTTTTGGGGGGGTAGCAGGAGGAGAGAAGCTGCAGAGAGGCGTGTAAGACTGCAACTCTGCTTCCTGGTCCCAACTCTGGATAGTCATATTTTGGGGGGTTTAATAAATTTGTCCATATTTCTAGAAATGAGAGCTGCTCCATCCAAAGTGGGATGGATGCCGTCTCTCCTAACAAGACCAGGTTTCCTCCAGAAGGTTTGCCAATTATCTATGAAGCCCACATCGTTTCTGGGACACCACTCAGACAGCCAGCAATTTAAGGAGAACATGCGGCTAAACATGTCACTCCTGGTCTGATTGGGGAGGGGACCAGAGAAAACTACAGAGTCCGACATTGTTTTGGCAAAGTTGCACACCGATTCAATATTGATTTTAGTGACCTCCGATTGGCGTAACCGGGTGTCATTACTGCCGACGTGAATTATGATTTTACTGAATTTACGTTTACCCTTAGCCAGCAGTTTTAAATTTCCTTCAATGTCGCCTGCTCTGGCCCCTGGAAGACAATTGACTATGGTTGCCGGTGTCTCCAGCTTCACATGTCTGAGAACAGAATCACCAATTACCAGAGTTTGACCCCCGGCGGGTGTGTCGCCAAGTGGGGAAAAACGGTTAGACACATGAACGGGTTGGTGGTGTACCTGGGGCTTCTGTTTAGGACTATGCTTCCTCCTCACCATCACCCAGCCGCCCTCTTTCCCCAGCTGCTTGGGGTCTGCCGGGGAACAGCTAGCGGGGCCTATGCTATCTTCGGCTGCACCAGCTACAGGGGCCTGGCTAGCTATGGGTGAATGAAGGGTGCGAAGCCGAGTCTCCAATTCAGTAATCCTGGCCTCCAGAGCTGCAAATATGCTACATTTGTTACAGATATCATTACTGCTAAAGGAGGCCGTGGAGTAACTAAACATCTGACACAATGAGGAAGAAAGTGCAGGAGGGACAGGGACAGAAGAGGCCATGCTGCTAACGAGTCGGCTACGAGCTAAGCTACGCTAGCGAAACAGTACAGAGACAGTGAGTGAATACTTTGGCTATAAATTAGGTAGTGAGTACACAGAAAGTGTGCTTCGGATGAAGTACGTGAAGATTATACTATGAAAGAAGAATGTATTTAAAAGTTGTTAATAAAATTGCTAAGCAAATAAGCTACTCAGAAACACCACTGTGTTTGAGCAGGAACAGGAAGTGATACTCTACCGCAGAGCCAGCGAACACCAAGAGTCAGTAATTAATTACTGATTACTTCCCCAAAAAAGTAATCCCGTTACTTTACTGATTACTTATTTTCAAAAGTAATTAATTACTTAGCTACTTAGTGACTTTTTAAAAATACAATTTACAACCTGAACAGGTGATAAAGCAATAGATCTTTCAGCCCAATTCTACTTTTTCTGCATAATCCATCATACAACATGTAATCAAATGGAAAAGTCTGTTTTTAAAACTTGTTTTATTAGTTTTAATCTTTTAACTTTATGCATCAAGCAAAAATTTTATTATATGCAACATTCTCTGACTGGAAGAAATTTGTTTAATATTTAAACCTATTTTCTGCACATTCCACCACATAAAAATATATATATATATATATATATATATAT
Organism: Copadichromis virginalis; assembly: GCF_057382275.1. Classification (NCBI taxonomy): domain Eukaryota; kingdom Metazoa; phylum Chordata; class Actinopteri; order Cichliformes; family Cichlidae; genus Copadichromis; species Copadichromis virginalis. The sequence goes on along the minus strand of NC_140621.1, from coordinate 35,053,114 downwards.
ATATATTTGTGTGTGTTTACACTCGCGCTTTCAAATAGATGCAAGTAAAACACAGCAGAAAATAAATAAAGGCAAAGACTCAGCGGTCCTGTTGCTCTATTTTCACCTGTAAAGCAGGAGTGAGGTAGGCGGAGGTTTACCCTGGTGCAGGTGTGCCGCGGTCAGTGGAAGAATCCGTGAGTTTCTCTGTGAGTTTCCCATTACGTCGTAGCTACTCGGTGCTTGTTTGGAAGTTTAGGGGTTTTTTTCGCTGTAAAAAGAAGTTTTCTTCCCACGCACAGCGGACACTAATGTTTTTGTCACTTTTTATGGAATCAAACTCAAAGTAAGGTCAGTACTTCCACGCTTTAAACGCTGCATGCTCATACTCTCTCTGCACTCGATATATATTCCATTGTTGATCTGCACACAGCTGTTGTCACGAACGTCGCACTCGCTTACATCACTGTCGTGAGACATTCTCGCAAAAAAATCACGGCTTTAGTAACGCAGTAACGCAGCGTTCCTACGGGAAAGTAACAGTAATCCAATTACCGTTTTTGCAATAGTAATCCCTTACTTTACTCGTTACTTGAAAAAAGTAATCGGATTACAGTAACGCATAACGTGTTACTGCCCATCTCTGGTGCCTACACACAGCCTCTACATCACACTGTCAGGGTCTGTGGTTGATTAATAAGACGGAGTGGAGTAGAGGCATGTAAGACTGCAACTCTGCTTCCTGGTCCCAACTCTGGACAATCATGTTTTTGAGGGTTTAACAGGTCTGACCAGATTTCTAGAAATGAGAGCTGCGCCATCCAAAGTGGGATGGATGCCATGTCTGCTAACAAGACCAGGTTTTCCCCAGAAAAATTCCCCAATGATCTAAAAAAAAAAACCCCCAAAAAACATCCCACAATGAATATATGTATCGAAAACAAAGAAAGACATAGGGTTTTATATATATATATATATATATATATATATATATATATATATATATATATATATATAAGGGGTGCAACGATATTCGTATCGATATTGTACCGTTCGATACAGTGCTTTCGGTTCGGTACGCATATGTATCGAACAATACAACATTTGTAATTTATTTTATCAACTTTCCTTCTGACGATGCTGTCTGTGTTGAGCGCTCAGTGAATCTGCGTTCGACTACTCCGCCTAGGGTCGACAGTGCAGCCTAGGCGGAGTAGTCGAACGCAGATTCACTGAGCGCTCAACACAGACAGCATCGTCAGAAGGAAGAGCGCAGGGCAAGCTAGCGAGACAGAAGTTAAGCTCTCCTTACAACATGGACCTCCCCCACCCTCATTCAGATCTGGCGTTTGGAATTATTTTGGTTTTCATGTGACGTATGACCCTGAAGGTAAGCGAGTCATGGACTAAAGTAAAACAGTATGTTGGATGTGCCATGCAATGCTCAATTACATGGGTGGGAACTAGTGTGTTAGCGCAGTTAGCTCGTTAACGTGTTGGCCGTCTAGCCCCATGCACGGGGCGATCAGCGGTAGCTCGTTAACGGAGATTTGCCGTGTTGTGGCGTTAAGGTCATTTCAACGAGATTAACCTGAAAGCACTAGTGGGAACACAACGAATATGACTGCACATTTACGCCGACATCATCGTAGTGCAAAGACAAGTGGAAGCAGAAAAAAAACAAGCAAGCATGCTACTAACTTTAGCCGAGTCATTTAGACAGCTGTTTAATATGCTGCTGAGAATATAGCCCAGAAGAAGCGGATAGTATAGCTTTTATTTTGGAAAGAGACATTTCTCTGTAATAAACTCTCTTTTCCAAAGATGAGTGATTCCTCAATCAGATACCATTGAAACATAGAAATGTGCATTTGCTCGCAATATCGCTAGCCCAACGTCCCGGGGCTAGTGATTTTTTCAGTCGGGGTACCAAAATCTATCTCTGCCCTGCCCGTCGGGCTATTGTAGGAAGGAAAAATATATGTCAATGCTTTTGCATTCTTTCGGAAATGTAGCTGGGTAATTATGTCATTGGCATCGGTGAGCCACTGTCAATATGTGACATATTGAAGTCGCGTTTGAATTTGCGCTTGTTTTTTTGCTTTCACTTTGCAATCGTGCGAACTGTGTATAGAGAGCGACAGCACTGATCTGTGAGTGATGATAATTTGTGCACCAATTCCTCTGACATCGTCTTATTAATCGTTAGCTTACTATGCAAACATGACAAGTGAAATCTCCCGCAGCAAGCTTAAACATGTGAGAGGTTGATCGCGCAGAGAATCGCTGAGTGAGTGTGTGTGTAAAAGCAGCAGGATTTATATTTGACTACGATGACCTGGATGACTGAGAACCTTCACAGACAGATATATATTTTAGTTCTGCTGAGCCAAATAAGACAGGTCAGGGTGAAGAAGTGACAGCCAAAGAAAAGCTTACCACAAATCAGACTATAAGGCAAAAAGAAAGTGCAGCTTTATGGTTTCATGGACAAAATTATTTCTGTGGCTGCAATATGATGAGCTAAATAACCAGGGCTGCACATAAGTGGTCCGCAGGTGCGCATTCGCTGTCAAAATAAAAAACACGCACAAGGGTTAGGGTTAAATTTAAAAACTGTACTTTTGAGTTAAAATATATATTTATAATTTTAATAAATGACAAATTAAAAAGGCATGAACATTTTTTTTGTATCGAAAAAATATCGAACCGTGACACCAAAGTATCGAACCGAACCGAACCGTGAATTTTGTGTATCGTTGCACCCCTAATATATATTTATTTATTTATTTATTTATTTATTTATTTTTTGCATTTACTGGATATTTATTGTTTTTCCTTCAAATTACACATTTGTTTTCCACTGCAGTTCAATAGTTTGAGTACTTAGCGTTGTGGCCCAGACACGAGGTAGATGAGGAACAGCCCGATCATCATCCTGCTCCTGAGAGCTCCAAAATATGTTTCTTTAAATCAGATTAATTACGACTGCAGGATATGCCATTAGCAGTATTTGTGTTACAATTTTGTTAGAATTACACAACACTCCTGAAAATGAATGAACGATTTAGAAACACCATTCACCGTTATTACCTCAAATATATAGATATGTATGTAACAAGTGCAGATAATGAACTGCTGGGATAAATTTTCATGTTCAGTGCAAGTTTAAAGGAATTCTTCATTTTTATACCAAAGTTTAGCTCCGACGCCTGGTGCCACCATCACATTAGAGCAGGAGTAAAGTGAACATAAATAATAAAGACATGGAGCTGGAAATCAGAAGAAAGATCTTCTTTACAGAATAAAAAATTATTAATCGGTTTTATTCATCACTCGAGCACATGGGCATTAGTTCGAATAAAAGACAACTTAAATTTGGTGGGAAAGTAAAACTGTTTGCAAAAAAGCAGCTACCTGTGCACAGGTACGTAGTTGTTCATGTTATTCATCTGCAAGTCGTCTGGCAAACATCTTGTCAAGTCTGGGGTACGTATATAATCATAAACAAGTGTACAGTACACACTATGAGTCAGAATTCATGATAAAAATGCTGCGCCTCAAAAATGATATGGCACGCATTACACAACTAGCTTAATTTTCTTGGTAGTGGTACACTAAAGTTACCCTTAGCTTACAGTAAACCTGCCCAAACGTCACCACTGAGCTCTAGATAACCGATTGAGGCAGAATCAAGTCAAAGATTAGCAGGCACAGCTTTAAGCCTGTAAAGTCTTAGAGTCAAAGCTTGTTCACATTCATTTGTGTCCATCACATCATGTCGATCAAGTCAAACTCTCTACAGGAAGAGCTGGAGACAAACGGTGAGGCTGAGGAGATGGAAGAAGACAAAGATGAAGGAATGAGCAGGATGACCCCCGCTGCTTTGTGATACGGGGCGTGAGGTAGTTGTGGTGGTGTTAGAGGCTGGAGACAAGAGGGTCCCCAGCGTCTTCGTCAGAAAGGCATCAAAGGTGCTCACTCTGGTGAAGGTCATGACTGAGCTTCGTCTCCTCCTGGCAGAGGAGCTTGGAGCTGTTAACACGACCGCCTGGAACCAAGAGCCGCTCTGCTTACACATCAGCGGACCGCCAGAATCACCCTGAACATACGGAAAGGGTCAGTTATTATTATAATCTATAATATTCTACGTATGATGGTTAAAATGCCTTAATCGTAACCATTGAGTATAGGTTGCAATGGAAATATTAAGCCGTCTACACATAATTCACTGTGAGTTTTTGTTTCTCCCGCACGCTGTGAATGTATCATTAATATTATCAGTTGGTGGTTGTAGCTGAGATTCAGAGGTTTCTGTGGATACACACATGCCAATATTTATATAAAGAAACTTGACTGCACAGAGGTTTAAACTGCAGCTAAGCCCCTTTGCGCTTGGCCTCAAGACATATTACATTATTTATCGTGTTTCACAATATAGCCAAAAAATATCACAATATTATATTTTCCTTGTATTGCCCTAGTCAGAGCATTTCAGGATTCATTTTGTTTTGAAGGTGCTCTTCAAATCTGACCACTCAGCTTCCATATTGAAATGGGCACCTAATTTATGTATTTTCTAAACTATAGGTCATCGGGACATAAAATCTACATGTACACAGTCATCAGTCAGAGCTGCTAAAAACACTTTAAAATCTTCCAGCTAAAGGTTTAAACAATTTTAAAGAGTTTTATTCAGTTTCTGAACATTTGGAGAAATCAGAGAACTTTGTTTAAAGCTTTGCTTCTGAAAAGCAGCTAAATCCAAGATCCAGAATAAACAACATGTCAGCAGACAGTGTTATAAGAAGAAGAATCCAGTCATTTACCTGCTGCAGTGCAAACACGTCTGTACAGATGCTCTCACTCGATGATGAGTTCCCACAGTTTACCACCGAGGTCTGAAACTGCTGCATAACTTCCTCAGCTAACATCATGAAAGATAAGAAAATCCTGATGTTTGACTAAAGAAACTGTAAGTGCAGTGGTCCACATGTGTAATCTGAGAGATGGACTGGTGCAGAGTCTGGGCAGAACTCTGTCAGCCTTCATGTTGCTGACTCACCTCCTCCTCTTCCAGGACTCCAACCGGCCGCCCAGCACGCCAAGCCCTCGGCGAAGGTTCTCCCGTTGTCCAAGCAGATGGGCTGGATGTAGTCGGTCAGGGTGGGCTGGGCAGATAGACGGAGGATGGCTATGTTGGTCCCGGTCGTGTTGCTCAGAGTGATATTTGTCACATTCAGCGTCACCTCAAAGGGGTTGGATCCATTTAGCTTCAGACGCCCCAACACGACAGTCCACTCGGACGCTACAGGGGAGCTGTGGGAGGAACGAAGCACACAAACATAAATTTCATCAGCTTCAAACAAGATCTACACCTTTACACTCAACTTCATGGGACCCAAGTTTTACAGATTTGAACTCGTTATGTCAACCTGTAATGGCTGTGTTAAACCTCCCCACCTTTCTTCAAGCATAATTTGCAAACACAAGCTGGGGAGAAGATGAGCCATATAGAAGGGAGCATTCCTGACATCAGTGTCATCCATGCAGAACTGACATTAAGTCAGCATGAAATACTGACTTAAAGAAATGTAACTGAGGAGTGGGGCTGGAAGTGCAATACAAAGGTGCTTGCTGATTCGTAGCAACTGTGTATAGACTAGTGCTTAATGCATACTTTTGCTCTATTTTGGGCCTAAAACGTAGCCTATGCATGTGGCCCGCATCTATCGTTCATACTCATGTATGGTGGGTCTGAGTTGTTTGGTAATGTTGCTGCTGAAATACTAGCTCTTGATGGAGTTTGTTGATTCTCTTCCTGTAGATTTTGAAAGGGCACTGGGAAGAAAAAGTAACCAGAAATGCATAGGAGAAAACAAAGGTAGCAAACGAGCCAATCACAGTCATTCCAGTCTGAGTGAAAGCATAATCATATTTCTATGGAGGTGTACATCAGGTTATGCTGTAAAATATGATATACCTACAGACTACATTTAACACAGAAGTATAAGTGGTTCTTAGAGCAGGACATCATAAAACACTACCTGTATAATACACTATACCTGGCTAATTTTTCAGGAGACAGACACTATCTCTACTTTCCTCTTTGCTAAAGCATATAGTTAGGGCTGGACCAGGTGACCCTGAATCCTCCCTTAGTTATGCTGCAATAGACGTAGGCTGCTGGGGATTCCCATGATGCATTGAGTTTTTACTTTCCAGTCACCTTTCTCACTTACTATGTATTAACAGACCTCTCTGCATTGAATCATATCTGTTATTAACCTCTGTCTCTCTTCCACAGCATGTCTTCATCCTGTCTTCCTTCTCTCACCCCAACCAATCACAGCAGATGGCCCCGCCCCTCCCTGAGCCTGGTTCTGCTGGAGGTTTCTTCCTGTTAAAAGGCAGTTTTTTCTTCCCAGTGTCATCAAAGTGCTGCTCATAGGGGGTCATATGATTGTTGGGTTTTTCTCTGTATGATATATACATATTATATATGTACAATATAAAGCGCCTTGAGGCGACTTTTGTTGTGATTTGGCGCTATATAAATAAAATTGAATTGAATTGAATTAATTTATACCATGGATTACTCCAGTGGTTCCCACACTTTTTGTACTAGGCCCCCGTGTGTTTTACAAGAAAACGATTAAAAAAATACAAGTGAACTGCAATAAATTACAGGTAGTAATAAAATTAACTACTAACTCTTTTACGCTATGTCCACACCTACATGGGTATTTTTGAAAATGCAGCTGTTTCATCCACACTCAAACTGTCATGGCATTTTGAGTTTCTTATGTTTTGGTTTGATTTTGTATTATGGGTTATTCTTTATCTCTGTCTTGTTGATTATTATTATTTATAGTCTGTGGTTCTTGTGCCCTCGTGTTTAGTATTGCTTTAGTCTTGTGTTTAGTCTGCGTCTTTGTGAACTGTTTCCTGTATTGTTTACATGAGATGAATTACAGAATGGCAGATAGAGACAAAATACTGTTAATCTGACTATCTTTTTTAAGTTTTACACGCTTACATACACACACGCAGTTACTGTCCCTATATTTAGAAAGGCAGAGGCGTCACGGTGTGATTATTTTACGTGCAGTTGTTTTTTCCTGTGTAATAATGTTCAACGTCTTGATGCATCTCAATCATCCAGGAAAGTAAGTCTCCAAAAGTTGATTCTGTTCATCTGGACGTAGAGTTTTGTGGGAGAAATGTTTCGTCATCATCCAAGTGACTTCTTCAGTCTCAGCTGACTGCAGGTTTCCCCAAATCTTATAAACAGTACATTTGCATCATGACTGAAACCAGCCCACTGAAGGAACAATGGGCTGGGAGGTCAGTTCCTTAATCATAAGTATGCAAATTCTCTCAAAGACCGCTAAGGCCGGAAGTGCGAGGCTTGTGAAATGGGACGGTCTAGCCTCTGTTGCGCTGCCCAGGTTGCCTAGCAACCATGATACTAACAGCTGGAAACGTGTCATACAGCTGTGTTTGACAGAAATGAAGGAGAAAATCTTTTGTTCATTTGTTTGTTTCTACATGAGCTTTGATCATTCTCTGTGAGATTAAGCTCAGCTATTGAACGGCGTATATTTTAAAGTAAAGGCTTTAAAACCAAGTTAGTACAAACGTCACTAATGTCACATGACTTTGCCGACATGTGGCCAACAGTAATGTTCAATGTTCTTCGTTATTAAACATTTGCACATAAATAAGTGACATAATATTCAGCACTTAGTTTACTAAGTTACTCTTTGGGCGCCCCTCATCCGGCGTTTTTTTTTCAGCAAAATTATCCACACCCACCGCTGCGCTATGCATTCTGGGATACGTTGGGCTACGAAGTCTACACCGCCACAGCCTTAAAATTCAGGGAAATGAAGGACGCATTTGAGGGCCGCATTTCGAGCAGCCTTCGAATTGGGACAGCCTTTGTCGCGTCGCTGTGACGTAATCGGCCTTAAAATGCGGCCTTTAAGGCTGCAGACCCTGAATTGGGATACAGCCTATGTGTGTGTGCGTGGTTGTGCTCCGGGCTACAGGCACGTCAGGCCTGTGGATGACTGGCCACGCCCAAGGAGGATGCCACACACCTGCAGCGGATTAGCGTCGGCGGAGGGTATTTGCGGAGAAAGTATTTACGGCTCTCGGTGTTTTGTTTTGCGTGGAAACCAGGTCCAAGTGGCTCTTTGGGTGTTGCTGACCCCTGTCCCAGCCCATTGTTCCTTCAGTGGGCTGGCTTCAGCCATTATGCAAATGTACTGTTTATAAGATTTGGGGAAACCTGCAGTCAGCTGAGACTGAAGAAGTCACTTGGATGAGTGACGAAACGTTTCTCCCACAAAGCGCTACGTCCAGATGAACAGAATTAACTTTTGGAGAATAATGTTCAACATTGCTATCAATACATTTTTCAAAAAATGCCTCTCTGTGCAAAATGGCTTCAAAACATAAACAACTGTGGGATACTGTTTGTCCTTGATTTGAACCGGGGGAACAAATCGTGGCAGGATCAGCCTGATGTTATTTGTATCCCACTGTAACTTTACTGTATAAAGAGCAAACATCTCCAAAATGTCAGGAGTAGTTAGTCGTTACAAGAAGTGTTTGTGAACTAAAAATCAAAAATGTGGGATCCTGTTTGTCTGTGATTTGAAGAGCCCAACATGTGCTCCCGACGAAGGAAAAACAATTCTGCAGGGGAGACCTACCGTGGCACTTGTGCAGGTGAAGCCAAAGGAAAAATATGCTTCAGCAGATTTTCTAGTCTTTGGCTTAGAATGAAGTTGGTTTGGAAACATATTCAGCGATGCTTCATCTCCTGCTTTGCGTTTGTGTGGGCGCCCCGTCCAAAACCTGTCCATTATGCTAGCAGTGTCCAAGCGTTCTTTTTTTTCCTTTTCATACCGCACCCCCCTGCAATGGCTCTGCACCCCCCTATTCCCCCCCCCCCCCCCCCCTTAGGGAGTGGGCCCCACAGTTTGGGAAGCTCTGGATTAGTCTATGCCAGGTAAAAAGTGTCACATTTAACGTGAAGCTGGATTTAAGTAAAAAGTGTTTAAAGTCTCCTCCGCCCCCTCGTAGGGTTTCCCATGGCAAATTGGTCCTGAGTGAGGGACCAGACAAAGAGCGATTCATAAGACCCTTATGAGGAAAACATCCAGGGAACAGTTTACCCTGCCCTGGAGCCAGGCCCTGGGAGGTTGCCCGAGGGCGAGCGTCTGGTGACTGGGCCTTAGTCCATGGGGCGCGGTTGGGCACAGCCCAAAAAAGGGACATTGGCGCATCTTCCTGCAGACCCACCACCCACAGGAGGCACCGTCAGGGTTGGGTGCAATGTGTGCCGGGCGCCGGCCAGGAGCAAAGGCCCTGGCGGTCCGATCCGCGGCTACCAAGACTGGCAATTGGGACATGGAATGTCTCCTCTCTGGTGGGAAAGAAGCCTGAGCTAGTGCGTGAGATTGAGAGGTACCAGATAGATATAGTCAGGCTCACCTCAATGCATGTCCTGGGCTCTGAAACCAGTCTCCTGGAGAGGGGCTGGACTCTGAACCTGAGCGGTGTTTTGTTATTGGACTTAACGAACACCATGTTCGAACATAAGAGTGTCCATAAGTGCACGTGGCACCAGGACACATCTGGTGGTAACCCCTGAACCAAATGGAGGACACCTGAGGTGAGGGGAGCCACCAAACTGAAGGCTTGGTTAGCCTGTGGAACTCTGGAGGCAGCTGATAGGTACCGACAGGCCAAGCAGAATGCGGCACGGACAGTGGCAGAAGCAAAAACTCGGGTGTGGGAGGAGTTCGGAGAGGCCATGGAAAAAGATTTTTGGACTGCCTCGAAGAGATACTGGCAAACTGTCAAGCGACTCAGAAAGGGAAAGCGGTATTCTACCTGCACTGCGTATAGTGCAGGTGGAGTGCTGCTGACTTCGACTGAGAAAATCGTCAGGCGGTGGAAGGAATACTTCAAGGACCTCCTCAATCCCACTGGCACGTCTTCCGTGGCGGAAGCAGAGTCTGGGGACAAAGGGGATGACCCGCCAATCTCTGGGGGCGAGGTCACTGAGGCAGTTAACTTCTTGGTGGCAGAGCCCCTGGGGTGGACGAGGTCCGCCCCGAGTTCCTGAAGGCTCTGGATGTTGTAGGGCTGTCTTGGTTGAAACGTCTCAATGTTGCGTGGATATCAGTGGCAGTACCCCTTGACTGACACCCACTGGGGTGGTGGTCTCCATCTTTAAAAAAGGGGAACGGAGGGTGTGTTCCAACTCCAGGGGAATCATACTCCTCATCCTCCCTGGGAAAGTCTATGCCAGGGTGCTGGAGAGAAGAGTTCATCCATTAGTCGAACCTCAGCTACAGGAGGAACAATGCGGTTTTTGTCCTAGTTGTGGAACACTGGACCAGCTCTTTATCCTCTCGGCGCATGGGAGTTTGCCAAACCAGTCTACATGTGTTTTGTGGACTTGGAGAAGGCATTCGACCGTGTCCCTCGGGGTGTCCTGTGGGGAGTGCTCTGGGAGTATGGTGTGTCTGGCCCTTTGCTACGGGCCATTTGATCCCTATACGACCGTTGCAAGAGCTTGGTCTGCATAGCCGGCAATAAGTCTGACTCATTCCTGGTGGGTGATGGGCTCCGTCAGGGCTGCCCTTTGTCACCAATTCTGTTCATAATTTTTATGGACATCATCAGTTGTATCATAATCTAACCCATTGGTTCCCAAACCTTTTTGCTGGGCCCCCCTTTGTTTTACGAGAAAACTGTTCGCGGCCCCCCACCACCTAAACATTATTATTTGTATCCCACTGTAACTTTACTGTATAAAGAGCTAACATGTCAGGAGTAGTCAGCAGTAGTAGTCTGGAACCAGAGTCAGGTTCCAGACTCTGGTTAGATCAGAGTCTTCAACCCCAGTGGCAACTCACCTTGAGAAACAGTTGGCGTTGCTCAGCACAGAGTCCAAGGCCACCAGAGTCCCACCACACACATGACTTCCATTCTTCTGCAGGCTCGCCATCCACGGCCATGAGCCAGCTGTCGCCATTGAGGTTCCTCCCAAAATGCCAGAATTCTTCGGAGCTTGTCCACAGAATATCGCTAAAGAGAAAAACCAGAGGCACACACAAAGAAATGTTAAAATCTTTAACTATCATTTCAGGTCAGCAAGTTTAGACTTTATGAAAGCACACAAGTTCATCCTAGGATGGTTTTAGAGGTAAAGAAGCTACTTGGGTGTGAGGTGAAACACTTTTAAAAAAACAAAACATTTTTATTTAATGTTAAAAAATAGCATCTATCACTGGAGAAAATGTGATTTTTGCCTGTGTATACTATCAGTTAAAGTTCTTAGAAAAAATGAATCCCAGTAGTTGGAGACTGACGGTGTTGGAGAGTAATGGAATACATGTACCGGCTTTACATATTTAAAATAAAAAATATGAGTAACTGTATTCCGTTACAGTTACCATTTAAAAAGGTGGTACTAAGAATACAGTTACATTGTTGAAATAAATGGATTACACAGCGGTCTTCTCCTGTTTCATATGTTAGGCTATGCCCTCTTTATTTTTGGTAATTCCACACCAGTGGAAACCTAAACAAAACACGCATTAAGAGGCTCTAATGCCTGGGTCTCAATCTCACGGCCCATGTCACCCCTACTTTACCTTTACTTTTAAGTATTATTCAAAAAAAGCTACGAGCCCGACATGAACCCGACGTATTAGCCAGAGGTCCCTTTACTACGGTTCAGAGCCGTGGACCATATTAGCATACTAGTTTTCTACACGAGATCGCTGCAAAAAGTGCAGCCTTACCTATTGTCCACCATGCTGTTACTCGTTTTATATTAAGATTTAAACATCTAGTTGGTGTTGGTGTGGTGAGTAACCTTCAGTAATAGTAATAAATCTCACAGCAATAGTACACTCATGTAGTTGACATGAGTGTACTATTGCTCTCTCTGCTAGGACTAAGCACTTCACTCTGTTTCAGTTTCAGTTGAAACTGCTTACAGAGCAGAAGTGCAACCGTTAGTGAGAGACTGCTAGCTACTAGCTTAGCATAAACAGGAGGAAAGAGTTGATTGTGGGCTTTAACAAAGGCTGACATCCCACATCGGAGGGTCAGCAGGACAAAATTCCCAGGCATCTACATCAATGAAGGGCTTTCCTGGACTCTGAAACCCACACACCTGGCCGAGAAGGGGCTCAGCACAGCAAGCACTTCCTCAGGAGGTTGAAGTAAGTGAGGAACTCTTCCTCATCCTTGCTGCCTTAGGAGGAATCACTTCCTTAGAAGGCTTTTACCGAAGCACTACTCAGAGCATCCTGATGAGCTGCATCGCACCCTGGTATAGTGGCATGACTGACAATAAGACTGCAACGCAGGGTGATGGCTGAGAGGATCGTCTCAGATGCAAAAACAAGGGCTTCTCCACTGTGAAGGCCCCCTCGCTTCCTTCGTTCATCAGGTTCTTAAATCAAAAACCTCTTTGTGTTTTCTGGTTTTTATTTATTACATTGTCTGTGAAAAATTTCATTTCAATCCAGTGTCTTATAATATGACTGTTATATGACAAAGGAAACTTGTAAACTGAAGTAAACACAACTCGGTATCAGCTGGTTGGAATCAAATAAAATAGTGATCAGTACATTTCTGATTTTAGGTGTGGTGGTTGTTGTAGGATTTGTGGGTTTTGTATTGGTATCCATGGTAGTAGCTACAAAGGTGATGGTTTTAGGGTTGGTGCTTAACATACGTTTGCTGGTGGTGGTTGGAGGGGTGGTGGTAGTAGGGGTGGTGGTTGGCACTGGTGGCAGTCCTGTGCAGGAGACACTGAGGTCGCTGTTGGTCCCAGTGGACGTGAACGTCATGAAGCCCGGCTGGTTGGAGGAGATCTTGCTGTTGATCCAGGTCTGGTACTGGGATACTCTGGCGTAGACTCCTGGACGATTAGGCAAGGCGCAACCTTCCCCAAAACTGACGACTCCCGCCTGAATCCAGCGACCGTTCTGCTTGATCACCATTGGACCTCCTGAATCCCCCTTTGAGAGCAGAAACATTTACTGTTAGCTGAGGAGAAGAAACTGTAGAAGATGAAAATGTGCCAAACACAGGTAACAACAATCACCTGACAGGAGTCCTTTCCTCCTGCACTTAACCCGGCACAGATCATGTTGTCAGTGATTCTTCCCACTCCATTGTTACAGTTACACTTCCTGTTTCCCACAACAGGAACCTCCACCTCCATCAGGTTTTGTGGAGAAGGAAGGGGCACTGAAGGGACCCCCCAAAAAAGTCAGGTCAAAGAAACGTGATTGATTAAATGCACTCAAAGGATGGCTCTACCAAACTTAAAAACAAAGTGCAGTCATGTGTGCAAACAAAGACAGTGAGACATGTTTATCTGCTGTGGGTTCTCCTGTGCTGTTCCACTGGCTGACAGTTGGTGGCAGTAAAACACAAAGAAATGTGAAAAAGTGTCACAGTCCCAGGGTTCTTTACCGTAAAGGTTTATTATTAAAGTTTTTGTGGTTTACTGTATTTCTGTTTGTTAATATTATTTGTTTAGTTTGGAGTGTTTCTCTTTGTGTGTTGTGTGTATGTCTGATTCATTGTTAGCTACATCCTGGTGTATTTTGATAATGGTTTTTCTCTGAGACAGAAGTTTTACTTCCTTTGAATCGTTTTCTTGATTACTTTTAGCTGTTCTCCCAGTTGTTTCCTCCCCCCATTTGTAGCCTCAGATCTCCTTTTTGTTGCATCATCACTCATGGTTGTGTGTTTCCTTGTTCCATATATCATTGTCATAATGTGTTTGATAATGATATATATAACTTTTGTATTTGTTAAATTTTAATTCTCTGTGTTTCTTTCTTTTTTAATGCGTCTCCACAGACCTGGACCTTACATAAGAATTTTATTGCTCAATTTATTTCTAAAATGGTACATTATACTCATCATTACTTAAAAAACGATCAGGTGTCTTTATGACCCACCTCCACTTCCTATACTGCCCCAGCCGGTGACCCAGCTATTAACACCGCTGTAGAAGATGCTGTCTGAAGCTGCCAGGCAGACGGGAGAAATGTAGCTGCTGAAATTCACCGGTGAGGAGAGCTGCAGGAGGCAGACGTCGTTGTCGTTGGTACCAGAGTTGTAGTTTGGATGTTTGATGATCTGTGTTACTGTCCGAGACACTGCATTGGGATTAGATCCCTGTAGACTCTGAAGGCCCAGATTCACAGTCAGACCGGTTGGAGTACTGCTGAGATCATCAGGAGCGACACGAACAGTGCACAGTTGTTACAATTGTTATAGACGAGAAAACATATATAAAGTTTGACTTCCCACCCTGTTAAATATTTATCCTGTTACCCCCCCTGAGCCCCCAGATTAGCACCTTTCACAGCGTCTTTAAATCATGTTTAGAGTGCAGCTTCAGCCTCATTACTCACGTTTGAAAGCAGTGAGCAGCAGTCAGCACCCACTGACTGTTAATGAGGGATCCTCCACAGAAGTGGGACCCAGATGTTTGCAGACTGACCTGCCAGGGCCAGCTGCCAACAGGGGCCACCTGTCCTCCTACAATCCTGGTGTTCAGAGACGCCTTACCACAAACTGAAAACCGACATTAAAACACAGAGTGAGCATTACTGTAGGAGCTGTAAACTCTCAGCACTACAAACTGCTGAGTGAGGACACAGTGATCCTGGAGTCTACAGTTCACTCACAAACTAATATTCATATGAAACTAAAGATTTATTACACATAAAACTAAATCATTACACAAAGAAGCTTTTTCTTACCATCCAGCTGTGACTCAGACTCTGAAACACAGAAACAAACCATTTTAAAGCAAATAATCTCCATTCATTGTTCTGTGATTAGTTCACTGTCTGTAATAGTAGTGGGAAAGTCTGGTTTGCTAGAAGCAAGAGTGTTAAAAATTAAGCCAAGACTTGCAGTTCCTCTAACATCTACCAGAGTGTGCAATAGTGTTCATATACATAGAAGTGTGTGTCTGTGTGTGTGTGTGTGTGTGTGTGTGTGTGTGTGTGTGTGTGTGTGTGTGTGTGTGTGTGTGTGTGTGTGTGTGTGTGTGTCAGACTCAGAGGGAGGAGGGGTTTACTGTGTGACTCAGTAAGATGAAAACACTGACGAGCTGTTGATGATGGTCTCTCACACAGAGAAATACAGGACACACACTGTGTGTTGTACAACTAATCCTTCATGCTTGACCCCAACAGAGTCCTCGCCCTCCATAGTTACTCCATCGTTAATTAGAAAATGGTTTTCTGAGATATTTACTGAGACAGCCTGTTCTGCTTCTGGAGATTCACCTTCCTCATCAATGTTTTGCAATCATAGCGAGATGTGGCGCCATCTCAGGACGTGACCAACTTCCTGCTTATCGTCACGAAGGAAACCTGTCATCACACCTCAGATCATTTGCATTTATCTACAAAAATTCAGAGTTCAAACATCTTTTCAAAACATCTCCTCGGCCTTAATTAATCTCACAAATAGATCATCAGTAACAATCAGCCACAAGAACCTTTACTCCACCACTTCACTAAAAAATGTCAGATTTATGCTAAAAGCTCTACAAACCCGTCAGCTTTGTTTTGCACAGCATTGCAGCATGTTGTTCCATTGTTGTGCTCTCTCACCTTTAGTCTGTTTGTCCTCTGTCATTCTGCTTTTTTTCCATCTCCTTCCCCACCCTGCCAAACCGCCGAGGTAGGTGACTGCCGCACCCTGACCCTGGTCCTCTTAGTTTTTAACTTTACCAGCGTTTTAAAGACCCTACAGTGATCGTTATGGTCTTTACTTTGCAGTTCAAAGTGCCGTAAGGTTACTGTTGTTATTTGGTGTTCTATCAATACACCAAATCAATTTCTAAGTCTGAGTTTAATCTCTTCAACACTTCAATCTGTTAAAATCTTACTACAATTATTATACCTGATGGAGTGACTTCTTCCATTCATGTGTAATAAAAGCATCTTAAGATGACGTCAGGGTGTGAAACTGACAAATTTACTTCCTTTAGTCCACAGGTGTCGAACTCCAGGCCTCGAGGGCCGGTGTCCTGGAGGTTTTAGATGTGTCCTTGATCCAACACAGCTGATTTAAATGGCTAAATGACCTCCTCAACATGTCTTGAAGTTCTCCAGAGGCCTGGTAATGACCTAATCATGTGATTCAGGTGTGTTGACCCAGGGTGAGATCTGAAACCTGCAGGACACCGGGCCTCGAGGCCTGGAGTTCGACACCCCTGCTTTAGTCTCATGTCTTTGCCTGCAGTTCACATTGAAACTAGTTTATTATTGTTGCATCATCTCCAGAAGCATGGAGTTTAATTTGTGAGAGTATCTTCTAAACCACAAAGTTGAGAATACTTTCAAAGAAAAATCTTTACTAAAGACGTCATGTGACTGCAAGCTCTCTTCTAACTCCATTATCACATCCCAAAACACCCAATATGTACATGTGCTGTAATCAAATCATTCATGTGAATAATAAGCTGTACAGATCAGAATCTCATGTTATGAGAGGCTGTAATGGCTGTCGTGTAATTAATATCCTTAGTATCCCTATTGTTTAATTATATTGTTTTATGTACTTTAATCATGAAGGTTTGTAGAGCAAGACCACTTTTAACTCACAGACTAAGTGGTAAATGGTAAATAGCCTGCATTTGTATAGCGCTTTTCTAGTCTCTAAGGACCCCAAAGCGCTTCACACTACATTCAGTCATTCACACACACATTCACACACTGGTGATGGCAGCTACATTGTAGCCACAGCCACCCTGGGGCGCACTGACAGAGGCGAGGCTGCCGGACACTGGCACCACCGGGCCCTCTGACCACCACCAGTAGGCAAACATGGGGTTAGTATCTTGCCCAAGGATATTTGGTATGCAGCCCGGAGGCAGCCTGGGATCGAACCACCGACCTTCTGATTAGTGGCTGACCTGCTCTGCCACCTGAGCTACAGACACCCAAGTGCTCACCCAGACTGAAAACAGGAAGTGTAGAGCTGTACAAGTATGTTAATAACTACAGGAAGCCAGATAGAAAAGAAGAACTTTGCCATATAAGCAATGTTTGTATCGAAACTGTGATGTGTAAAGTGCCAAAATAACACCTATATGAGACACAGTTTATGATTCTAATGTTAGAGATCCTGCAACTGTCTGGGCTGTGCAGGGGTCTCTCTCTTCCAGATGATTGAATAAAAAGAAATATAAATGTTTTAACACACTATGAGTCGGTTTTCTCTGTTCTGTCATGGGGACAAAAGAATCGGGGTTAATACTGTACAGCACAAAGGCATCACAGTTCACTAGAACTACAACTAAGGCTGAAAAAATTTATTTCGCAGAACAAACAATAAAACTGAAAAATCTTCGAGTCCAAACACTTGGTTGACATCTACAGGTGACACTGAGCAAAGTATTTGTGCTGCAATACCAGCTCTGAACTTAATATTACCGCTGATTAATATCACCCATGTCACTGCAATTTTAAAAACTAACTGTGATATGAAACAAAAAAACATTAACATAAAATAAAGGTTAAAAAGTGATTAAAAGTTCAAATAAAATAAAGCAGCTCTAATAACTGTGACACAGACGCTGATTGATGGAGAGCAGTTCAGCCTCTCAGCTGCTTCCAAACCAAACAGATCGTCACATTAATCTGTGTTTAAGCTTTCATCACCAAGATAAAGATGAAGCTAAAGCACAACACCAGTCCTCCTTTTCCTGTCGTGTTACTTCCTGCAGTGCCACTTTAAAGTGAAGCGCTGTGCTCCTGAGTGTTTTCGCCCTCTGAGTCGTTCCTGATGCAGGTGTGTGCAGAGAGCTCTTACCTTGGGTCAGGAGCATCAGCCCAGCAGCCAAACACATCACTTTGTAGAAAGCCATCACTGTAAGATCCAAACCTCCAGACCTGCTGAAGCTTAAATAACCTTCCTCTCTCCTCCTCCTCTCTGTCTGCATTAAGCACACCTCTCTCTGACACGCCCAACACCTCACTGCAGCTCACCTGATCTCCCTCACAACAAACACGCTGTAACAGGAATTTCAGCTTTCAGGCATCAGTCTTGAACTTGTTTATTAATGATTTACTTTTTTTTAGATTAATTATCCATTGCACATGAGGAAACCAAAGCCCTGCTACAGACTGAAATATTTTTCCTTTACCTGAGGAGATACCTCAGATATCATTCGTTTGCAGTTTCATCAGAGAAAAATATCCCCTCAGCAGGATTTCATTTACAAAAGTCTGCAGGGAAAGTACGTCCAATTATAGTAAATCTTTCTTTTAAAAATAGGCTGAAGGCGCCTTTAGTCAACATCACAAACGTCACAAAAGAGTATTTTACTACATGACATATAATCTCTTTCATTGGCTGCTTTTCACCTCATTGGAAATTGTCTTCGTGGAAAGTTGGCCACCAAGAACCAATCTTAAAAGGAAACTAGAAGTAAAGGCTGCGGTATGCCAAAATACACAATAAGTGGCAACAGATCTGGTGATGACTCATCACTCAATCATGTATGTACAGAGGTCAGGAGAAAGGTACAACAGTGAGTGTTTATATCCAGAATTCAAAATCCTGCTCCTAACATACAAGGTCTTAAATAATCAGGCCCCATCTTATCTTAGTGACCTTGTAGTACCATATCACCCTATTAGAGCACTTCGCTCTCGCTCTGCAGGCCTACTTGTTGTTCCTAGAGTATTTAAAAGTAGAATGGGAGGCAGAGCCTTCAGTTTTCAAACTGGCTGGTGTCATGGCAGAGTGTATGTCAACCAGATGTGGGCCAGGTCTGGCAATGATGGCACTGTTTATGTTCCTATTTAGTTAGAAGACCCAAATGCCATGTTGCAATACTGTACTGCTATGGTAGCCAATGTTTCAAATGCAGGTTTGACAGGTTTGTGAGTGTACACTTTATCCAAAACCTAGTGAGGGTTTACTCATCTTTGCCATTGGGTGGCTGTAGCTCAGGAGGTAGACCAGCTCACCAACTGGTCAGAAGGTTAGTGGTTCGATCCCTGGCTCTTTCAGTGTGAATGTGTATGAATGTAGTTAGGAAGCACTCAGTGTGATTGGGTGAATGTGGCATGTTGTATAGAGCACATTGAGTAATCCGGGAGACTAGAAAAGAAAGAAAACTAGAAACCTATATGAGAGTCAGTCCATTCAATGTCTGAACAGAGTTTTGTCATGTCACTTTTGCATGTTCCAGCACATGTTTTTATTACATGGCTTGATTAAGGTTCACATTTGGCTGATATCTGGGGCCAGAGCTGAAACTGTTCTGGGCCAGCAGTGCGTCTGCAACTGGCCCGTAGCCGCACACAACTTACACATGGTCCACATACCGCTAAGAATGACGGCCCTTTGGTGGCCCAGATCAGGTTTGCTAGAGGTAGTCCACATATGGGCCAGCACAGGACCACCAGTGTGTCTGCAACTGGGCTTGTGCCGTCAGTCTTTGCGGTATGTCGGCCATGTGTAAGCACATTGTGTGGGCCAGATCCGGGCCATGCCAATTTTAATCTGTAGGCTTTCCTTTTTGCTAAACCATATAGTTAGAGCTGGTGACCCTGAATCCTCCCTTAGTTATGCTGCAATAGGTGTAGGGGATTCCCATGATGCACTGTGTTTATACACTTCTGTGCATTGAAACATTACTTATTATTAATATCTGGCTCTTCTACAGCATGTCTTTATCCTGTCTTTCAAATGAAATACTATCGGTCATAGATCGGCCTCTCCGGAGTCCAGACCTCAAATTAGCTGAAGCTAGGGCTGCTCGATTATGGCAAAAATGATAATCACGATTATTTTCACTGAAATTGAGATCACGATTATTTGACGATATTTATTTAACCCTTTAAGACCTACTATAGAACCAAGTCCGCCAGAGCTTATATTATTTTTTTACATGCTGTAGTGCCATTTGTGGGAACATGTCAAGTTGATATACATCAATACAACTGTTATAGCCCATATTTTAATAATATGTATGCATTAAGTCCATAGTAATTACATAAATTGCAAAAAAGTGCAATAAACTACAAAAGAATTGAAAATTGTTTTTGTTTTGTTTTACATATATTTCTACTTGGAGAAATTTAAGAGGCTTATCCCTCAAAACTTTAAATGCAAAAAATAGTTTACAACAACAGGAAATTTATTTTGAGTGTCTTCATAGTTTTATTTTAGAGATACAGCAATTTTTATATACTGCAGGAAAAACAAAAAACAATCCTTTTTTTTTTTTTTTTTTTTCTTTTCCTTTTCTTTCTTTCTTTTTTTCGCTGTCAGTGGATGAAATCTGTTGCACCAGAAACCTCCTTGAGACTGATTTTGTTGCCAGTAGTTTTTCTAGGCAATCATTTTCTGCTCTCAGTCCCCAGCAACCAATCACAACAATCTCATGGAATGCTCATTTTTCCTACTACCTTTGGTTACTAGATGGTCGTGGATCGGTCTGTAGGCCTGTTTGCCTGTTTGCATGGGCACAATCAGATTTCCCCACGCTGGTGCTGTTCCTATGTCATCATAACAGTTTTGGTCCAGGATCAACGTTGCAACTGACCAATCACATTGGCTGAGCAGTTAGCATTAGCAAAGAAGTTAACTGTTAAAAACTTTCTAACATGACTAATATCAATTTGGCTAACAGCAAATCTAACTTGATGAAATATTTATTATACTCCCTTAATGACTTTGTATACAAGGTCACCATTCAAATGCATTTTGAGTGTAGTATCAGTGCAGTCAGGGTTTATTTAGTGGAAAACACAGAGTTCCCAGTTAACTCAAAATCCTGGCAGCTATCTAATTAGTTAATGCTACAGTTGTACATGCAGAAATCATATCCTGAAAGGTTTTAGTATATTTTTCCTTTCTGTGCCGCTTCCTTTGCAAGCAAGTCAGCTCTGTCATACTTTTTCTTTTTTCTTTTTTTTTTTTTTTTTTTTACATTACGTGATGGCAGAGCTTCAGTTCATCCTTTGTCATTTTTTTTTTTTTTTTTTTTTTTTTTTTTTAATAAATAGGACAGGGGGAATGAATGAGAGAGAGAGGGGGAGAGAAAGAAAGAAAACCAAAGGGGAGAAGAGACGGTGAGAAGGGGGGGGAAGAGAGAGAAAAAAAAAAAAAAACTCCTGGGTCACCTGTATGGAGAAAAAACAAACAAACAAACAAACAAAAACAAACAGAGGAGACAGCAAACAACAAAGAGCAACATAATAATAGAGAAAACAAAGCACCATCACAATAAACTAGCTAGCCATAGATATCAGTATTTACTAAGTAATAAACGATATTGTGCAGCACGCAAGATAGACAGCGCACAGTCTGCTTTGAGGCAGCAGCCAAGAAAGCTTTAGTCCGCGTCTGTGAATACCCATGTGTGCATACCTGTGTGGATCAGCATGCTTGCATTCCAAAGGTTTCTCCATGTAATGATCTGCTAGGGAGTGTGGGGGGGCCACAGCCCCGTCCTCCAGGGTGTGAAGCGGTCATACTTTTTCAAATGTCCGGTACCTGCTGCGGAAATATCTCAAGAGTTAGTATGCGATTTCTGTGAAAAGTTTTTTAAAAATGTTTTTAAATGCAGTGAACCACCAAAGGCATGACGGTTATGTTTCATGTAAAAGCTTTATGAAGTCATTTGAATTCAAGCAGGCAGTTGTGAACACACTTCGTCCCTATTCTTGGATGTTTTTGTCACTGCTTTGTTATGACTTCACACAGCAGCAGCTACCAGACCCGTCCTTTGACATCTTCATTCCCAGAGCTTCCATTGGCTCTGCGGCCAACAGCGGGAGCAGCACACCGTCAACATAAAAGGAGACCGGGAACACAGCACGCACACACAAGTGTAGGTCGAAAGCAGCTGACTCGCCTCCTTCGTCACTCTGCAGTTCTCCTCTTTATCACCTGCTTGACTCCAGATGCTTTTCTCTTCGTGGCCTCTGCTCATTTCCGACCTCTCAGGTCCTGCTGTAACAAAAAACAATCCTATGATGCAAATTTGCAAAGAAAACAGCAGGTGCATCAAAATAAACTATTTCCAGCAGTGCAATTCGAGTTCTAAGCATCCCAGAAACTATTCAGAAAAGTCAAACATGACTTATAAAACACCAGTATAGGCTTTTAAGGCCTACAAGTAGAAAACTACATTTTCCGCAAAAATGACGTCACTTCTGGTTTCGAGCAGGAAATGGCAGACATGCGATAGTTCACGCTGACCTCTGTTTCAAATGTAGGAAGTGTTACGAACAGCTGATCCGATCGGCAAAGCTGTTTCTGGAATATTATGTTTTTGTTGCTGCAAGCGCCTTTTATGCAATTTTTGCAAAGCTTTATGTGGAAGGAAACCGTGACCGAGGACAAGCTGATGGCATAAGATGTAAGTACAACTCCTCCGGTTTCTTATGCAAAACAAATTATTGCGCTAGCTTACACGGTTCAGGTTCTACAGGGATTTAAAAATAGTTACACAAAACGGAGCGTGCTGCTCTGACCGGCTTTAAAGGGTTAACAATAAAAACGTATTGAATAGTGACTTTAAAAAATAATATAAAATAGTGTGCAAATACTGATAACAGTGCAAATGTTTGCAATATAAGAAACAAATGAAAAATATAAACATCTGTGTTTAGTGAACTTTGCAGTGTTGCTCTGTGGTGCAGCTACGACACCGTAGCAAAGTTTACACACTATGTCTACTTGATCCACGTCTGACTCCGCCAACCCATAATGTTTCCACACCACTGAAGTTTTTTTACCTCTCTTTTCAACCAACAGCAGTCACTCTCCTCTCCAAATAACTTCTGCTTAGCTTCCCGAGCTTCCCTCAGGTCCTCTTAATTGTTGTGACGCGTGTTCAAAATGCAGAGAGGTGCGCTCGATTTGCCACACGGAGCAGCGCGAGAGTAAAGCACGAGGGAGGGGCTAATAATCGGCTCCGCCATTTTTAATGATCGTTGAAAGCCCAGATCGTAATCGAGATTAAAATTCGATTAATTGAGCAGCCCTAGCTGAAGCAGTGTGGCACCATCCTAACAGAGAACAGAACAAAATGCAGAAACATCCAAAGAGCACTGACTGTCCTTCAAGACACCTGGAAAACGGTTCCTGAGGGTCCTCACAGAGCTGACAGGGAGCTCAGAAACAACTTGGTCACACCAAATATTCACATCCATGTCACAACTGTACAAACTCTGCCTATAGTCTGTCATTAAATCATCTATAGCATCTATTTGACATTTTCCTCCATGATAAGAATTAAAAGGAGGTGGCTCAGAACTTTTGCACAGAACTGTACCCTTCAGTTTTTCCACAACCAGCTTTGCAAAGCCAGCAGACATGTCTGAAGGATCAGTGTGGTAATTGTCAGAGGTGTGGACTCGAGTCACATGACTTGGTCCCACCTCTGGTAATTGTATTTTTAATGGTACATTTCAAATACTCAACGCTGCTTCACTTGTAATGTGGTTTAATGACATGAGGACATTTCCAGTTAGGTTAAAACCAGCTGAGTTGATTCTTCATCCATCTTTTGTGTATTCACTCAGTGAAACAGTAAATAAACAGTGACGGCTGGCAGAACATTTAAGTACATGTCCCAAATACTTCCCGGGCCCTCAGGTGATCTGCACAAAAACAACAACCATTGCTGTGTCACCGGGTGAATCTCACCTGTCCACATTCCTGGAGACTGTCAAGTCTTTGTGATGTCATGATCTCACAGAGCACACAGAGGTGTGGCGTGGATAAATAAAGGCGAGGAGGTGAGTACATGACACAAATCAGTGGTGCAAATTGAAAACCTACTTCACCTGAAACATTAAAAAGTGCAAACTGTTGTGAGGTCGTTGTTGTCATTTATACCAGTGCAGGCCAGATTGTTGGAGATTATTTTACCTGATGTGTTGCTTTTGCACAATAAAGGGAGCATTTGTATAAAACATTTTAATATTGTAACCAGTTTGTTTGTGCAGGTGTGTGTAGTGCCACTGCCAATTATCTGCTACAAATAGTTGATTAACTTATTTTGGAAAAATATGATGTTATAACCTCAGGATAAAAATGCTCGGAAACTCAAGTGCCAGTTTTAGGACGTTTACTGACCACTTTTAGAAACAACCACAGCTAGTCGCACACATACAGGAAACTGTCCCACACATAACATTCCGGCAGGGAGAACCCTGAAAAACCTCTGAAGGTTCCGGGGTTCAACGCCCCCAAACATACATTAACAACAACACTGTCTATAACATATGATATGAAACTTTACCTCGTGTTTGATCACTACCGATCGACAATGTATTTGAAAAACTGTGGTTAATCATCCTGAATCGCTGAGACGCTACAATAGGTCATCCAACTGTCTTTGAAGGAAACATTTTAATTTTGAATTTCAGTCAAGCTGCATTTTTCAAAAAAAAAAAAAAAGTGTCAAAGGACTGAACTATTTTGCTCGTAGCATAGTAATATTAAATGCAAGGCACTCTATGCATAGCATGGGAATTGGGGCCTGAACCCCCCAAAAGGCTTACTCATAGTGTTCCCGTGTACAGCATTCAGGTTTTTCTGATGTTTCAGAAAATTTGAGAACAGTTATCAAATCAGATTTATGCAATGGAGGATTGTTTTTAATTAATAATGTCAAAATTTGAAGTAAGTAACCAAAGGTGGTAATATTCATCTACATTACAAGAACATCCAAACTGCACAGCTCATATATGAGGAAACTGTCCTACAAACTCAGTGGTTGAAAGTCCGTTGACCCGCTCTTTAGAGCTGACTGACATTCTTACAGACATTTTTGTGTGTCTCCTTCAGTCGTCTGTGCCTCCATCCTTCCAGTCCACCGCCACCGTGCCCCTCCCTAACAAAAACTACATAACCTGCTGATCACTCTGCTCTTTAATCCTGATGGCAGGAATGGAAATCGGAAAAGTTTTTCCATCATACCCTTTTAACAGACGATGCAAATCATTAAGGAAGCAGCTTCTGTTTGTGCTGTAGGACTCACCCAGAGATAATAAATCACAGATATACCACACATCTGCTCTGTGAATGAAGCCAATGCATTTGCATCCTTCATTTTACTGCGCTGGCAGTGGGACCGACACTGTGGGGAGTGTCAACAATAAGCCTGCTGCTTGCTCAGGAATAAACTGGTCAAACTGCATCAGGTTGCTCTGAATGAACTTTAGTCAGTCTCAGTACACAGAGGTTTTAGAACAAGTGAAACACTGAAATTTCCACTAAGCACCAAGCACAACACGACCGTATTGTCGAAACTAAGTCTCTTTAATTTACAATCCTGAAGGGAATCCGATAACAATCTGAAAACAATAGAAACCACAATAGAAACCACAATAGAAAATACTTCAGGGTGAGTCAGCAGAAAAAACATTTAGCTGTTTGCTGAGGGAGTTTTCATGTTTAACTAGGCGCTATCATAGCCAAAAAAAGATGAAGGAAAGACTTTCTGATCAGGGTCAGTTAACCTGATCTCAGTCTTTCCACAAACCATTGAATCCATTTCAGCTCCTTTTACCAGAGTGACAACAAGGAAATAGTTTAGCAGCCTGTTCGGGCTGCTCAGGTAGTCCATCTAATGAACCTTCACAATAGTGATGTGTCGGTCGCGAACGAAACGGCTCGTAGAGCCGACTCTTTGAAGTGAACGACGTGAGCCGGCTGCTTTTTTTCTTTCTCTCACTCTCTCTCTCCCCACCTGCAGGTGGTTACATGTGGTTAAAATGATTCAAATTCAGTAAGTATGCACGTTTTTCATATAAATATAGTCTGGAACTTAATTATTGTCTGTAGCCCACATACACTTTAGTTACATAAAACATGTGCGTTTTGATGTTATGTACTGTATAGCCTGTATAATAAATAAATATGTAGCCCAATAAGTATAAACTCCAGAAAGCTACACAACATGGGGCGCTTCATTTACAAACACAAGTCTAACTTGAGTTTCACTGTTTTGTTAGAAAACAGTCACATTGTTACAGCTTAAATTACACAAAATGTTCAGAAATCTGCACTGTCATGAACAAAAATTTAAACCAAATTTTTCATGATTTGTTGGATGAACCCTGAGGTCTGAAATACAACCGGCCATTTTTGACTCCCTTTGAGTTTACGTTTGTATTTCACCCTCAGATTGTTTCAGTTTATTTTTTTCCCCTTGCCTTGTTTGGTATCTTTTCAGCTCAACTGAATTTAGTTGTTTTTTCACTGACATACTGCATTAGTATTACTGATCTGAAATCACACTTAAAATCCTAGTAGTATTTTTTACTGTAAAAAAACCAGACCTGTTGAGTAAATTTTTATAACTTGAAATGCAAATATAAATTGTACATTTTGTGTCATGATCCTGGGCCGTGTTGGCCCAGCATTCTTAGTTTTCGTGTATTTTTGTATTTTGTTCTTTATTTAGGCCATGGTTCCTGGGTTGCTCTGTTAAGTTGTTCCTTATTTGATTTCCCCTCGTGACTTTTACCCCCGTGTGCCCCTCTGTGTATCTGTGAGCCCTCGTCTCCCCTCCTTGTGTTTCATTCAATGTTTTCCCCAGCCCGCTATGCCTGTGCGCTCTCTCTCCTCCAGTCTGCACCTCTGTGTACTTCCTGTTTTACTTTGATAGTCTCCCATCAGTGTTGTGTTACTCCTGCCGTGTCTCGTTATGATTATCTGTGTCAGCTGTGTTCCCCGTGTGCTCCCACTTCCCTCGTTAACCCTCTGTGTATTTGTATGTGAATGTCTCCCTCAATTCAGTGTCGCGTTGTCAACGTCTCCTCCCCGAACCTGTGTGCCTTTCTGTGTTCCCCCAGTCCTTAGTTTAGTTGTGCCAGTTTAGTTCTGTTTCTTTGTAAGGCCTGCAATAAAGCAGTGATTTTGAGTTCAGCTCCTGTCTCCGTGAGTTTTGTGCTTGGGTCCTCATCTGCCTTCACACAGCTAGTTCATGACATTTTGTAAACATACACAACTATTTATCTAAAAATGCAGCCAATACACCTGCTGGTTTTTTTTTTCCATTTTCTACAACCATTTAAAAATATTACTAAAACTAAAATGAGAGAACAATTAGGTGTCGCAATAAGATACCCCACAAATGATGTGTGCCAGTAAAAAAAAAAAAGAAAAGTTTGTCCACCAAAAGACAGAGGAGAACAGCACAGGGACAAACCTGCAGGCCTGACAACAGGAGGTGTATCCAGTGTTGCCAACTTAGTGACTTTGTCGCTATATTTAGCCAGTTTTCAGACCCCTTAGCGACTTTTTTTCTAAAAAGCGACTAGCGACAAATCTGGCGACTTTTTCTGCTATTATTGGAGACTTATTTATGACGACTTTTTGACGTAAAAGCGCGGATCGCTCTTACTCTCAACAAGCAGCGGTGCTGCAGTGGGCACCTCACCCGTGCCAAAGCGCTCCCAGGTGGAGGACAGTCCTCCCCCAGCTGCTATCAGGGCAGGAGATGTTCACACCTGTGCGTCCAAACGGCAAATGAATCGCGCATGAGCGAAGCTGCTGCTCCGCACTGACTGTAACGCAGTCAGTTCTTCTTTTACTCTTATGCTGTTTTGTGGATCACAAGGTTTAAAACTACTTATAAACACACACACACAAAGTAACTCCACCAGAGCGCCTATTTCGGGTCATTTTTGCCCGTCCAGGCCCGGGTAAACGAGCAGTGTTGGAATTGTGACATTAAAAAACAATAATTGCTAAAAGAAATTTAATTTGTGGTTCTAAATAAATTCAAACTGCATTTAGGACGTTTTTTACTCACTTTATGTCTCTTCCACGATGTTATTTGTCTCTCCAACAACATAGGTTACAATTACATTAGCATGACCAATTATGCAAATTAGGCGATGACATCATTTGGCGACTTCTAGCGACTTTTAGGACAACCAATAGCGATTTTCCTTACTGAGGAGTTGGCAACACTGGGTGTATCACTCCGCTGGTTTTCGTTACAGCGTTTACACTGCAATATGCCTTTGCTAGAAACACTGACATAAGACAGGAACATGAACCTTCAGAGTAAAACAGGAAACAAGACACCACTAAACAAAAACGCAGACACGACACAGAGACAGACTAGACACTGAACTAAACCTGCAATAAACATGAGAACACAAAAACCTACGAACTAATCCCTAAACAAGAATAACTGAAAGATAGAGTCATAATCATCATTATCATCATAATAAGAAAAGAATCCAAAATGCAAAAACACACCAAAACATAACAACTCAAAATACTGGGTCAAACTGACCCAGAACCTTGACAAACACTGTCATATACAAAACTGGGGTGGCACTTAGGGGGGGCAAGGGATCATTTTAGGGTGGAACTTGCCACCCCATGCCACCCTTCTAGATCCGCCCCTGGCTAATGCCAAGACTTTAAAATCTGAAGTCCAGTAATCTATGAGTAATTGTGCAGTCTGTATGGCCATCTTTTGGTTTTGGTGAGCCTCCAGGGGGCGCTAGAGGAACTCCAGATTGTTGCCTTTGTTCCGTTTTTCCACTCTGGTTGTTTATGTAGTCGTTCATCTGTTGTTTTACCTCTAATATCAGACTGGTTTTACCACCTTTCCAGAAGATCATTTACATACCATGCGTGAGTGAGTGAGTGAGTGAGTGAGTGACTCACCCTGACTAAAACACGTTTATCTCACAAACAGAAACCACACAGACACACACTGCATGTCGTACCACTAATACTACGCCTGTATTACCTGACAGGATGTTATAAGTATGCAGTAAGTGTGTGAGCTCACTATCAGATGTGCATTCGGTGCATTTGTGCTCAAACATTCAGCTCAGCACAAGAAGAAAATAACACTAAAGTTCTGGGTTCAGTCTCTGACCCACTTCCTGCTCTGAGCTGTGATGAAGGAAACCCGTCATCACACCTTCAACCATCAGTTTATTACCTGACAGATGACAAATTATACTAAATAATTATTTAGTTCCAACATCTTTTCATAACATCTCATGAATGAATAACTAATAATAATCATCCACGAGAACCTTTGTTTCTCCACGTCTGTCATAAAAACTTCTTCTTCAAAATATATATTAAAGTTATGTTTACTGATCATTGTGAATTTTAACTGAACACATCAAATTCGTATTAAAGAAACGATTTCTTTAATGTAAAGGTTATTTTCCTGCAGTGTCACTTTAAAGTGAAGCGCTGTGCTCCTGAGTGTTTTCGCCCTCTGAGTCGTACCTGCTGCAGGTGTGTGCAGAGAGCTCTTACCTTGGGTCAGGAGCATCAGCCCAGCAGCCAAACACATCACTTTGTAGAAAGCCATCGCTGTAAAATACCTGCAGACCTGCTGAGGCTTAAATAACCTTCCTCTCTCTCCCTTTCACTCCCTGCTCACTCCCCCCCACCCCCAACAACAGCATCCAATACACACTCAACACAAGGCTCCAGCCTGTCTCTCTCAACCACCCAGGTTAGGAGGGAACTGAGGAGGATTAATGGCAAGAAGGCAGCGGGTCCAGATGGCATCAGCTCGAGGGTCGTCAGGTCCTGCGCGGACCAACTATGTGGGGTGATGGAGCACCTCTTCAACCTGAGCCTGAGGTTGGGAAGAGTCCCACAGCTCTGGAAAACCTCCTGTGTTGTACCAGTGCCAAAGACTTCACGCCCCAAGGACCTCAACAGCTACAGGCCGGTGGCTCTGACATCCCACCTGATGAAGACCCTGGAGCGGTTGGTCCTGGCTCAGCTTCGGCGCCTAACAAGCTCATCACTGGACCCACTTCAGTTTGCCTACCAGCCTGGCATTGGAGCGGATGATGCCGTCATTCACCTCCTACATCGTTCCCTCGCTCACCTGGAGACCGCTGGAAGCACTGTGAGAATCATGTTCTTTGATTTCTCCAGTGCCTTCAACACCATTCTTCCCTCGGTTCTAAAGGACAAGCTGGTGAACTCTGGAGTGGACCATCACCTCACTACCTGGATCCTGGACTACCTCACCGACCGACCACAGTATGTGAGGACTCAGGGCTGTGTGTCGGACAGGGTCGTCTGCAGTACGGGGGCCCCACAGGGAACGGTTCTGGCTCCGTTCCTCTTCACCATCTACACTGCAGACTTCTCCCACAATTCCACCCAGTGCTTCCTGCAGAAGTTCTCTGATGACTCTGCAATAGTCGGCCTCATCACTGATGGGGACGACAAGGAGTACAGAGGTCTGACTCAAGACTTTGTGGACTGGTGCCAGCAGAACTACCTCCAGATCAACGCCAGTAAAACCAAGGAACTGGTGGTAGACTTCCGCAGGCACAAGCATTCTCCACTGCAACCACTGAACATCCAAGGTATGGACATTGAGGCTGTGGACAGCTACAGGTACCTTGGTGTTCATCTGAACAACAGACTGGACTGGACTCATAACTCAGACGCCCTCTACAGGAAAGGGCAGAGCAGGCTGTACCTGCTGCGGAGACTCAGGTCGTTTGGAGTGGAGGGCCCACTCCTGAAGACCTTCTATGACTCTGTGGTGGCAGCACTGAGCAGCTCCTTCAGTGGGAGACTGCGGCACCCACGGTGTGGGACGGAGAGATTTCGCAGGTCTTTCCTCCCCACTGCTGTCAGACTCCATAATAAAGACTTTAACTGAACAAGCACACACATCCATACATGTGCAATAACACTAAGTGCAATAATCTTTTCTGTCATCGTTGTATTTTTACTCAGTTGTATATAGCATTCGTATTCTATTTTTATCTTATTGTATATTTTTATTCTATTTTATTCTACTGTATATAGTATATTATTTTATTCTATTCTGTACAGCTGTGTACTGTATTTATTCTTATTGTATTCTAATTTTTGCGTCATAACTTTTGCACTGTCCACTTCCTGCTGTGACAAAACAAATTTCCCACGTGTGGGACTAATAAAGGTTATCTTATCTTATCTTATCTTATCTTTCGGTTTGCAGTAAAACACACCTTTCTCAAACACCTGTCTGACGACACGCCCAACACCTCACTGCAGGTTACCAGACCTGCTTCACATTACAATCATCAGATTAAACAGGAACTTTTTAATCATTTTTCTCAGATTACTCATTAATTTAACACCAGGAAACAAAAGTCTGCCCTGCTGTGTCAAATAAAAGTTATTTAAAGGTTTCACAGTATTGACTGATGTGTACAGGTGTAAGAAGGGGCGAGCTGAGCAGCAGCGTTTGTATTGAAGTGAAATGCATTAACTCGACCAAAAACTACATAAATAAATCCTGTTGCTGACGATCATTGAGATATTTAAAAAGTGGTTTTGTTTTTTTGTTGGAAACATTTAGAGATGTTTGAATCTGTGACAACAGGCGCGAAAGAGTGATGATCTAAACTGGAGGGTTTCACAAACACACTGCCAGTGCAGTGGAAACATACCTGGATTGAAACAACACAGTAGAGCACTATCAGGCATGGATGGGCCTCCCCAGAGCCAGAAGCTCAACATCACTGAAGCAGTGTGGGATCATCCTGACAGAGACCAGAACAAAAAGAAGAAACATCCAAAGAAGAGACCTGAATGTCCTTCAAGATGAAGAAGAAAGTAGAGAAAGCTCAGACTGTGCTGAGAATAAAGGCGCTCACACCAAACGAGCTCGTTAGAGTCGTACAAACTCTGTTTGACCCATCAATAAATCGCTGCACATGGTTCACATTTTACTAGAAAAACAGAAAGAAATGAGGCTCAAAACTTTTGCTCATCACTGTACAGTTTTTAAACATTAACGTCATTATTGCATTTTCATGATGACTTTCCGCAAAATAAAAACTGCTTCTCTTTAATGTGGTGTAATTACATGATGATGTTTTACTATTTCCTCAACTAGATGAAAACGAGTCAGTTCTTCAGTCTGATGAGCGTTTGTTCACTCGTTAGATCAGCACGAACATCGAGCATTGTCAATTATTCCAAATAAACAGTGAAGGGTGAACAGAAAGTTTAAATTAGTGTCATTAGTGTCAAATCCCAAATCATCGCCAGGCCCTCAGGCGATCTATACACGAAGGACAATGGCTGTCTATCATCAGGTGAATCTCACCTGTCAACATTCCTGCGTAATTACACGATTCTGACGCTTGATGAGCGCCAACCAGCCTGCTGTCCCGCGTCTTTGATTTTCTGCAGAGCGTACAGGTTTATTCTGATGATTTAGAGTCAGCTCAGACTTCACATTTTAAACATTTACTCAACACAAACTAAAAGTAGTTACACAACTAAAGTCGGGTTAGGTCATGTTACAGTAGCAGAATGTGGTTATATCCAAGTTACACAAACACCTAAACTGTATTGTAGTATTTGACCTTTTCAGGATCACATATGCTTAGATTTAGGGTTTGGGGTAGGGTATTACTGTCATGGTCCCCGTGTCTGCCCGGACGGCTCCACAAGGCCACATGTGTTTCTGTTTACTTTCTCCTCTCACCTCCCCGCCGGGGCGGAGCTCATTACGGGCTCCCGCCCTTGGCTCACACACCTGCTCTTCATCAGGCTGCAATTA
This sequence comes from Copadichromis virginalis, assembly GCF_057382275.1. Taxonomy (NCBI): domain Eukaryota; kingdom Metazoa; phylum Chordata; class Actinopteri; order Cichliformes; family Cichlidae; genus Copadichromis; species Copadichromis virginalis. Next base: position 35,020,500 of record NC_140621.1, on the reverse strand, counting down.
TGTGTTGGACATTTAAGGCCGGGACGCAGACGGTCTCGTCGCTGGATGACAGTGCAAGACACATTAGTGAATCTCTAGCTTTGTGAACCTCCTGTGTGTTTTTGCCTCAAAGTAACCGAACTTTCCCTGTGTATAATTTTCCTGCACCCGTGACCTACCCACTGTGTGAACGTGAGTGAAGAAGAGAGCAAGTGTGAATGAGATTCCCTTCCTGGATTTTTCCCTTGGACCCCCTCAGGTCCCCCACTGTATATATCTGCAGTTGGTGATTCTGTAAATCAACATCATATTGAACTCTGCTCTGCGCTTGAGTCCCTCCATTGAATGTGACAATTACTTCAAAGCTCATGTAATTATTGCATTTCTTGTGAAACAATCAGAAAAATTCAGTCGTGTTTTGTGTGGGCTAAAATAAAAGCAAGACCTCAGGAGTCAGTTACTCAGAGCAGCCTGAACATGAAAACTTGTTATTTAATACTTTGGCCACAGACAGCGTAACACTATTCATGCCAGAATCAGGAACAGCCTTCCTCTCACAGAACTGTAGCAGAACTACATCCCTGTAAATCTGTGAAACAGGACTGCTGAGGATCTGCACAAGGTCATCTTTTGGACTGAAGTTTTATTTGAGGATGCAGCTTCACCGAGAGATCATGAAGGACAGATACACCACACATGTGCCCTGTGAATGAAAACAGTGAAATGAAAATGAAAACACTGCTGAAGACGTTTTTTCCCATGTCTTAGTCCCCCTGTTGACAAACTGGATCTGCCAGTAAGAGAATAATAGCTCATCGGGGAAATGTAATGTACAGTCAGTTTACAGGCATGCAAAAGTGTCAAGTCGTTGTTGACAGTGACACAAAAATGTCGCTGGTTAAATGAGTTAATAGATGACAAACAAGTGAGAATAAATGATGTGAGATTTCATGGAAGCACGGCCTTATTAAAGGCTCTGCGTTTGACACACCTGAAGCTTACAGAAGTTTTATTCAGCTGAAGAAAAACCAACAGTATAAAGACAACAAATCAGAAAATATTCAACCCTATCGGCTTTGTTTTTGTTATTCTTCCAGTTATTTTCAGTAAGTTCTGGATAAACTTAGTGAGGTGGGGTAACCTTCGTCCCCACCGCTGGCACCTTTGTCGATTCTTTGTCCGACGGCTCCCCGTGTCTCGGTGTCTCTGAGCAGAGGTGGTGACACATCACTGCTTTGGAGCCATGAAAAGGGACACAGCTGCAGCATCTGTCCAGCATTTTGTACAGTACTGTACTCTACAGTCTCCAGCAGATCAGGACAACAGTGTTTATGACAACAGCAACCATTTGGTTAGGTACACCTGTACAACTGCTTGTTAATACAAATATCTAGTCAGCCAATCACATGGTAATAACAGGTCAAGACCACCTGCTGAAGTTCAACCTGAGCATCAGAATAAGGAAGAAGGCCATTTAAGGGAAGGTAACATGTAACACTGGTGCCAGACAGGCTGGTCAGACTGGTTCAAACTGATAGAAGGAAGAAAAACTGAGGTCCTATGAAGAATTTAGGTTTGATTTTTAAAAAACACGCTGTAGAAGAGAGCCAAAGATTAACAATAACTAATGATTCGATGCAGAGAGGTCTATTAATACATAGTGAGTGAAGAAGAAACACCCAGTGCATCATGGGAATCCCCCAGCAGCCTATTGCAGCATAACTAAGGGAGGATTCAAGGTCACCTGGTCCAGCTCTAACTATATGCTTTAGCAAAAAGGAAAGTTTGAAGCCTAATCTTGAAAGTAGAGATAGTGTCTGTGTCCTGAATCCAAACTGGAAGCTGGTTCCACAGAAGAGGGGCCTGAAAACTGAAGGCTCTGCCTCCCATTCTACTTTTAAATACTCTAGGAACAACAAGTAGGCCTGCAGAGCGAGAGCAAAGTGCTCTAATAGGCTGATATGGTACTACAAGGTCATTAAGATAAGATGGGGCCTGATTATTTAAGACCTTGTATGTGAGGAGCAGGATTTTGAATTCTGGATTTAACAGGAAGCCAAAACAGGAGAAATCTGCTCTCTTTCTAGTCCCTGTCAGGACTCTTGCTGCAGCATTTTGGATCAGCTGAAGGCTTCCTGATAATAATGAATCACAGTAGTCCAGCTAGATGTAATAAATGCATGGATTAGTTGGTCACTGTCACTTAGAGATATTGTACAAATGGAAGAAAGCAGTGCTACATATTTTTTAAATATCTTTATTGTAATGAGCTCTGAAACCTGACTGAAACTCTTCAAATAAGCCATTCCTCTGCAGATAATCTTTTAGCTGTTTGACAACTACTCTTTCAAGATTTTTTGAGACAAAAGGAAGGTCAGAGATTATAATTAGCTAAGACAGCTGGGTCAGGTGATGGCTTTTTAGGTAACGGTTTAACTACTCCCAGCTTGAAGGCCTGTGGTACATAGAGTTAGGCTACGATTAAGCTAAGCTTCAGATTGATGGCAGGTCCTTCCATCCAGGAAGTTAAACCTTTTATATCTTTCATATTTTTTAGTTGTGTCACATATTTTTTTATCTTTTTCAATTAAAAAATCTATCCTTTTATACAGTTTGTGTCTCAGACTTTGTTGACACATTTCTACATTTACTTTGTTTTACTGCCACCAACTGTCAGCCAGTGGAACAGCACAGGATGAGCCACAGCAGACAGACATGTTTCCCATCTCTGTTTACACACGACTGCACAGAGAAACTTGTCTTTGGATTTAACCTTCATCCATGTTTCACTGACCTATGAGTAGCAGCATTATTTTGATACTTTTAAGGTTGGTCTAACTTCATTTGAGGGTGTATTTAATCAGTCCCATGTCCACTGTCGCTGTCGCCCTGACTCCTGCCATCAGCTGCTGACGCCGCTTTTTAGCCTCCTCATCAGCTGGTCCAACTCCTCCTCCTCCTTCTCTGGGCTCAAGCTGCTAATGAAACAGGAGCGGCGTCATCAAAATGATCTGTCTCTGCCCCCTGAACTCACTGCACCACCCTCCCCTGCACCACCCTCCCCTGCAACCGAGCCACAGAGACACTTGAATTTGTTGATAGAGTCGTCATTATAAAGTTCATCATTGACATTAATGAAAGGGGTGGACCCAGTGTCGTGCTCTGCCTCTCAATAGATGTGTCATGCAGGTGATCTTAGACAAGTCAGAGGAATAAGTCTAACAGAGTGGTTTGAATACTGGGGAGCACTGGAATAAAAAGCCCCAAGCTTTTTCCAACTCAGCAGCGAAGGTCCGTGACGATGGGAGGGCTGTTTCCAAGGGGTCTGGTGGAGCAAGTGGAGGAGTCTGAGAAGAGCTGGATTGGCACCAAGGCGACGTAGTACCTTCTCTTGCTCTTCCAGGTGCTCTCCTTGGTTTCCTGAAGACAGCCTGCATCAGAATCCTTGTTTGGCCATTTTCAGCAAAGGGCAAAGGAAACACTGGCAGAGCTTTGGCTGAGCAATCACAGGCAGCTCCGTGGGCACAAACACTGTCGTGAAGTCGAGAGGTGTTCTGAATTTTAACATGAGGGCAGCGAGACCAGCAGGGAAGCGCCTCTGAAACCAGAGCCTTATAATTCCCAGTGCGTAACACACCAACGATTTGTCACGTCCCTAGCCGTATCATAGTAACATTAAAGATACCCTTCCACATCCTTATGAAATACTCTGGGTTCTCGGTTCAATTCAATATAAAGCCGCTTGTGGCGATAAGACACACTTAGAGCAGAGGCTCCAGGCCTCCATTCAAACCCTAACCCTAACTTTTACATTCACCTAGAAAGGTCCAGGGGGCGAGGGAAAGTAACACAAGGTGTCCATGTTTAAAAACGGAGACAGGGGAAAAAATACTGAAGTTAAAGGGTTTTATTAATTTTTCTATTGACAAAAAAGAGACTATCCACTCTCACCTTTTAAAGAAAGAAAACAACAAAACTCAGGTGTTGGTCAATAAACTGAAAAGTTAATCAAAAATGGTTAGTCACCAAAACACACTACTCTCCACAGAGCAGGAGCTATCAACCACCATACACACAGCTCACTAACTGCAACCCAACAAGGCTCTCTGGTAGTAGACTTCACTTTTCTCTGCCTAAAGTATTATTAATTGCTGATGGGAGTCAGCTGTACAAAAAAGGTGGCACCTAAGGCAGGAGAGATGGCAGGACACACCCACACAAGGTCAATTGCAAAGGAGGCTAGGGCCATAACACTAAACATAACCCTATGACATAATGTTTTCCAAAGTGATTCAGGATCAGAAAGTAAACAGTAGGTGGATTTTCATGTCACACGTAAAACACATTTATAGATTCATTCCAACCCTCTCTCATCCCTCCGAACACGTAACATACCGACAGTTTATCACAGTTGTCAGTATATTACACATTGGGATGAGAACGTGTCGCTGAAACAGGTAATCAGAGTGACACAGCCACAAACACACAGACAGGTTAGAGAAGGGAGGTATTCTTCAGTCGCACCGAATGTAATGCCAACCCAAAATCTGGAAACGAATACTAGGGCGTCTCCCAGAGGTGACACGCGTCGTGCCCAAAGAAGCTAGTCCAATCACTATGCCTCAGTACCCTGAGGCATAGGAAGGAAGGAAGCATTCTGGCTCAACCCCACCACCTACAGGCAATTGGCCCCTGAAGAACACCTGGCAGTAGGCGATGACCTAAATGGACACATTGGCCAGGAGAGAGACGGATATGTGCGATTTCATGGCGGCCAAGGATTCTGGACCCGAAACAACGACGGATGCCGTGTTCTGGACTGCGCAGAGGCACACGATCTTGCCATAGCCAACACTTTCTTCAGAAAGAGGCCAGCACATCCTATCAACCAACATCGGTTCTTAGCATCAGCTACACGTGGATGGACCTACTACTCAACCTTGGCCAGCAACGACGATCACCAATCACTTCAGTAGAGAAGATAAAATGGTGGCGCCTTCACATGTGCAAAAGCCAGCTACTGGACTTGGGCACTTCGGAGTGGATCGCAATGGACCACTAGACACCATCTGAGATAACATCGCCAGTAGGGATGGGTATCGTTTAGGTTTTATCCGATACCGGTGCCAAACCGGTACTTTTGAAACGGTGCCGGTGCTTAAAGAATGAAGAACACAAATTTTGTCCAAAAACCTCTCATGTTCAGCTGTTTTTTGTAAAAAGATAACAATGTTAGCCTTTTCTGCAGCTATGGGGCATATATGGCATCACTCTTGGCTGGAAGCAGTGCTTAAACAATGGAAAAAAACACAAACTTTATCCAAAACCTCTCATGTTCAGCTGTTTTTTGTAAAAAGATAACAATGTTAGCCTTTTCTGCAGCTATGGGGCATATATGGCATCACTCTTGGCTGGAAGCAGTGCTTAAACAATGGAAAAAACACAAACTTTATCCAAAACCTCTCATGTTTAGCTGTTTTCCTCTTTTTCTTTGGTCATTTTAGCCTTTTTGTCCAGGGTGAAGGGAGTATCTGCCATCAAACAAGAAGACAGCCGCATGTAGCTATGATGATGTTTGCTAGTTCAACTTACATGCATCAATGTAATAACGTGGTTAGCCTACTCAAAGTAAATTACACACGAACAACATTAAGCTACTCACGCAGAGAAGAACGGCTGCTGCTGAGTTTGCATCTTTTGCTGTGAAGTACAGCCAGACTTTTGACCGCTTCGCCTTGGGCATTTTTAATCTGTAGCTCTGCTCTAAAAGAATGTACGTACCTGGGCCCGCCTACTATCCTCGGGAACGTAAAATGATTGGTTAGAATCTAAAGTGTATCACAGCTCAGGAAAAAAAAGCACCGAAATAAAGCACCGAAATGTGCGCTGCTTTTCGGGCTGGTTACTACTGTTTATGTCAGAACTGGTGCCATCATGGCACCGGATACCAGTACCTATCCCTAATCGCCAGTCAGATACACGACACGGCAGGCAGCACCCTTGGGAAGATGAAGCCAGCGAGGCACTTCATCAACGAGCAAATGTGGTGGTGAAACCACAGCGTACAGCAAACATTCACAGAAATGAAGACAGCATTCAAGATGTGGCTTCAGTTTCACAACGATGTTGACTATCAACACTACAGGGCACTTTGAGCAAAGAAGGCAGTAGGAGCAGAAAAGGCATCACACTATGACCAACTCTACAAAGAACTGGACATGCCCAGGGGGGCGAACAAAGTCTAACGCCTTGCCAAAAACCGCCATCGAGCAACACAGGACACCAGCCAGGTCAAACATATCAAGGATGCCAATCATCAGATCCTCCACGATTCGCCCACCATCCTCAAACATTGGACCAAGTACTTTTCGGATATCTGCAATGTGGAGTTCCCCCATCAGCCAATCCACAGCACAGACTCCGTCCCAGGACCCCCAGTTACCATCAAGGAAGTAAAAGCCGCTGCCAAGAAAATGAAGAATGGCAAAGCAACTGGACCAGACGACATCCCAGCCGAAGTTTGGAAGATACTCGGCCGCCAGGGCATCTCAGTCCTCACCGACCTGTTCAACAATATCGTCAGAGATGGGGCTGTCCCTGCAGCCTGGTCAACCAGCACCACAGTGCCCATCTGGAAAGGCAAAGGCGACATGGCCAATTGTTGCAAATACCGCCCGATCCGACTCCTGTGCCACACCATGAAGGTATTCAAGCAGATCATTGCTGCCAGGCTGCGAGAAATTGTCCCAATAACGCCCAACCAGTGTGGCTTCGTCAAAGGATGCGGCACAATAGATGCCATCCATGCCGCCCGCCTGCTGTTGGAGAAGCACCGAGAGAAGACCAAGACCATCCATATGGCCTTCCTTGACCTGGAAAAGGCTTTCAACCGAGTCCCTCATGACCTGATCTGGCACTCTCTCCCATCACACGGGGTCCCCAAGGCCTACGTCGACTGGATCAAGCCCTTGTACAGAAACGTGGCCAGCACAGTCAGAAGCCCGTTGGGAACATCACCACCTTTCAACATTACCGTGGGTGTGCACCAAGACTCCACACTGTCCCCGCTTCTCTTCATCCTCTGCATGGACACCATGACCGCTTACCTCCAAGAAGCCCACCCTTGGACATTCCTCTATGCCAGTGGTTCTTAACCTGGGTTCGACCTGAGTCGGTCTCAGGGGTTCGGCAGAGCCTCCACTGCGGAGGTCGCAGAGGTCCAGCCACGCCCGAATTATCTTGTAAATTTGTGATGACACGCCCCCTTCTGGCCATCACTGGCTGCAGACGATCATGCTACACTGCTTGGCCAATCAGGCCTGCGGGGAATGTAGCGCGCGCAGTAGTCAACATGTGAATGTCGTGGTAGTACTTCGCGTGATTTTTTTTTTTAACATTTTAATCCATACTAACTATGTCGGGCAAAAAAAGAAAGTGGTTGGACGAATATGTACAGTATGGATTTACATGTATCACGGAACGTGATGGGAGTGAGCGTCCTATCTGCATGATTTGCAACGCCAAGTTGAGCAACTCTAGTCTCGCACCGGCAAAACTAAAGGAACACTTCTTGAAGCTGCATGGAGACGGGGAATACAAGAACACAACACTTGCTGAATTCAAGGTGAAGAGAGCCAGATTCGATGAAAGGCCCACTCTGCCTGCTCTTGGATTTGTACCCGTTAACAAACCGATCCTCACAGCATCGTACGAAGTTGCTTACCTGATCGCAAAGCAGGGCAAGCCACACACCATTGGTGAAACACTCGTGAAACCAGCCGCGTTAAAGATGGCAAATCTGATACTTGGAACAGCGGCCGAAGGTAAATTATCACAAATTCCTCTTTCAAATGACACCGTCAGCGACAGAATAGAAGACATGAGTAAAGACATCTTGGCTCAAGTAGTCGCCGATCTGATTTCAAGCCCGGCAAAATTCAGCCTTCAGCTCGATGAGAGCACAGACGTTGCTAATCTAAGCCAGTTTACTGTTTTTGTGCGCTATGTGAAAGATGACATGATAAAAGAAGATTTCTTATTTTGTAAGCCTCTTACAACAACAACTAAGGCAGCCGATGTGAAGAAGCTTGTGGATGACTTCTTCGGAGACAACAATCTTTCATGGGACATGGTTTCTGCAGTTTGTACAGACGGAGCTCCCGTCATGCTGGGAAGAAACTCTGGTTTTGGTGCGCTAGTAAAAGCCGATGCACCACACATCATTGTGACTCATTGTATTTTGCACAGGCATGCATTGGCAACAAAAACCTTGCCTCCAAAAATGGCAGAAGTATTAAAAACCGTGGTGGAATGTGTGAACTATGTGTGAAATAGTGCTCTGAGGCACCGCATCTTCAGTGAGCTGTGTAAAGAAATGGGCTCTGAATTCGAGGTACTTCTGTACCATTCTAATGTTCTGTGGTTATCCCGGGGACAGGTGCTGAATCGTGTTTTTGCCATGCGTGTGGAATTAGCCCTGTTTTTGCAAGAGCACCAACACTGTCATGCAGATTGCTTCAAAAATCCTGAGTTCATTCTCATTTTAGCGTACATGGCTGATATATTCGCAGCTCTCAATCATCTCAATCAGCAGATGCAGGGTGGTGGAGTCAATATCATAGAAGCGGAAGAACACCTGAAGGCTTTTCAAAAAAAGCTAACGTTATGGAAACGACGAACAGAGAACAACAACTTTGCAAACTTCCCCCTTCTGGACAACTGTGTAAGTAAGGTCGAAGATGTGTCTGGAATCGGAGATGTTTCTGTATCCACGGAACTGAAGCAAACAATTGCAACGCACTTAGATGAGCTTGCAAAGTCTCTCGACAGATATTTCCCTACAAGAGAGTCATATCCAGCATGGGTGAGACAGACGTTCACGTTTGCTGTTGAGACAGCAGATGTCAATGATGAATACCTTGACGAAATCATTGAAATTCAGCAGAGCCAGGTTCAACAGCAACTCTTCAGAACAACAACACTCTCAACGTTTTGGTGTCGACAAATGGACAAGTATCCAATTATTGCTAAGAAAGCCCTGGATTTTTTTATACCATTTGTTACAACATATCTTTGCGAGCAATCCTTTTCGACGATGCTGGACATAAAAACGAAGAAAAGGAACAGACTTTTCTGTGAAAATGACATGAGACTGGCACTTGCCAAGGTGAAGCCACGCATATCTGAACTGGTCTCTCAAAGGCAACAGCAGAAGTCACACTGATTTGCAGGTATGTAATTTGTTGTAAGTTCATGCATTGTGTTGGTTTTGTTCTTTGAACAAGGTGATGTTCATGTACGGCTCATTTTGTGCACCAGTAAAAAAACATATCTATGTCTTGAATTTGAAAAAAAAAAAAATTCACTAAAGAGGGGTTCGGTGAATGCGCATATGAAACTGGTGGGGTTCGGTACCTCCAACAAGGTTAAGAACCACTGCTCTATGCTGACGATGTCTTCCTCGCAGACTAATCCCAAATGGAGCTGCAATGCCAAATGCAGCAATGGAAGATGTTAGATTTATATTGTTGGATTGTCATTTATGCTAAGAAATATCTACTCATATATGCTTAGAGTTTTATAATTAATGTCATGTTGGTAGAGGTTTGATCCTTAATAGTCTGCAAAGACTTTTGTGTGCATTCCAGAGTGTTCTGCCGTTCACACCCACATCCTAGGAGCATGTGAGAGGTCGTACCTTCTCGTATTGTTTTGTGGTAGGATAAACATATCTACATCTGTTTTAGTCTAAGTGCCTTTTGTTTAGATGAACTGCTGGACTTCCAGACCACCAGGTTTAGGGAAGTCGTTTATGGTTTCACATTCTGACCCCCCACACACACACACACACACACACACACACACACACACACACACACACACTGTGTGCACAGCCTCACAAATGTCCTCCTCCTGTGTCTGGCATTTTAGTGGTATCAGCGCAATCATTTCTTCTTGTGGTGGTGCGGCTTCTAATACCTGACTATGTCTTGAGCGGCCATAAACCTTGTATACATAGCTGAATTTTCAGACTTCATCCACTTCTTGAATTGATTTTTTTCTCAGACCAGCCTTCCGCATCAGTTGTGAAACAGCTTTTTTTTTCTCTCTTCTCCCTCCGGATACTTCTCAGCAAAGGCTGTGTGTTTATTTTGAAAGTCTCTTACTAACACCGAGCAGTGCTGATTTTCTAACACTGGAAAATAATTCAAAATGTTAGAAATATTCCAGTGTTAGAAAATCAGCACTGCTCAGTGTTAGTCGTTGTAAATCTTCAGAACTGACTAGGTTACTTTTAAAAATATAACACTGTCAAAAGTGTTCATTTAACACTCAACAGTGTTATATTGAACACTCAGAGGAGTGGACACATATGGACACTCTGTAGTGTTAATTTAACACTGGAGATTTTGCTGTGTAGGCAACTCTCGTCAAAAGTAAATGCAAATGAATCTGCTCAGGTATCGTTAAATGTTGTATGTTCTCTTACATTTCTCCATACTTGGGGTTGAAAGTCCTGGTGTTTCGCCCGGTACACCGGCTTCTGCGAATGTGACACTTGTTTTGAGTGCCGAAAAATAATAAAATATAATTTTATTTTAATATTTCAAGATGACAATAATGTTTCAATTTAGAACTACATTTTTTTTAAAACTAACACAAATAAAATAGACTTCAATTAAATACTTATAATTTATTTTCCCAAGCCGTGTGGAGCAGCAGTATAAGGATGAAAGAGCCGCAGGTTGCCGACCCTGCTTTAGGGTCATCAGGACAAAATCTGAATGCACAGGCTCATCAGTCAAAGCTGATAAAAATACCTTAAAATTTTCCACCAAAGGGTTTTAAACCATTTTAAAGAGTTTCATTTAGTTTCTCAACATTTGGAGCATTTAGACAACTTTGTTTAAAGCTTCTGATAAGCAGCTGAATGACAGGATGAGCTCCTTGGTCTCCACCCCTGGGCAGAGCCATCATCTCCTGCAGTCCTGCACACCTGAGGCTGATTCTGGGTTGAGGATTTGAGCTCCACTCAGACTGTCCTTCACTGCCAGTTCGTCAACGAGCTGACGTTGGTATCGGCTCTAAGTTTGATATTTGTCACATTCAGCGTCACCTCAAAGGGGTTGGATCCATTTAGCTTCAGACGCCCCAACACGACAGTCCACTCGGACGCTACAGGGGAGCTGTGGGAGGAACGAAGCACACAAACATAATCTTCATCAGCTTCAAACAAAATCTACACCTTTACGCCCTAAACTGTAATTAAACAATGAATAGTAAAAGTCTGGCTGAAAGGATGATCCCAATACATACACTGCTTAGTATGTCTCTGCACTATAGGTTCTTGGTCATTCGGGTCATGATCATGTAAGGAGAAAAAAAAAAGTTGGACCTCTTTAAGGGATAACTTCCACTAGGGCTTAAAATGTGGGACTCCATCATTTGGTGGAGAAACTTATCGGATGAGAGGTGAAACATCTTCAAGAAACTTAAAGAAGTCCAGTCGCTTTTCTTTCCAAGCTCCTTAGAATTGCTTCTTAATTCAGATCAAACTGAGGTTATTGTACTCGGCCCTGAAAAGCTTAGAAATATGGTATCTAACCAGATTCTTACTCTGGATGGCATTACCTTGGCCTCCAGTAACGCTGTGAGGAACCTTGGAGTCATTTTTGACCAGGACATGTCCTTCAACGCACATATTAAACAAATATGTAAGACTGCGTTCTTCCATTTGTGCAACATCTCTAAAGTTAGAAATATCCTGTCTCAGAGTGACGCTGAAAAACTAGTTCATGCATTTATTACTTCCAGGCTGGACGACTGTAATTCATTATTATCAGGATGTCCTAAAAACTCCCTGAAAAGCCTTCAGCTGATCCAAAATGCTGCAGCAAGAGTCCTGACAGGGACTAGAAAGAGAGCAGATTTCTCCTGTTTTGGCTTCCTGTTAAATCCAGAATTCAAAATCCTGCTCCTCACATACAAGGTCTTAAATAATCAGGCCCCATCTTATCTTAATGACCTTGTAGTACCATATCAGCCTATTAGAGCACTTCGCTCTCGCTCTGCAGGCCTACTTGTTGTTCCTAGAGTATTTAAAAGTAGAATGGGAGGCAGAGCCTTCAGTTTTCAGGCCCCTCTTCTGTGGAACCAGCTTCCAGGTTTCTTCCTGTTAAAAGGGAGTTTTTCCTTCCCACTGTCGCCAAAGTGCTGCTCATAGGGGGTCATATGATTGTTGGATTTTTCTCTGTATCTACTGTACAATATAAAGCGCCTTGAGGCGACTTTTGTTGTGATTTGGCGCTATATAAATAAAATTGAATTGAATTGAATAGAATAGAATTGCTCAGAAATTACTGCTCAGAAAAATTAAAGATTAGAGTAAAGCATCAAGTCAATTAAACTTGGATTATTGATCTTCTCATTTAAGCAGAGAGGGTTGTTAATCAGTTTCAGCCTCTTTGGTGTGAATGAAAGTAACAAGACGTTTTCTAGAAGGGCAACAAAGTGTCACGACGAGCTACGCCGATGTGTTTGCTAAACGTACACACTGCAGGAGACAGAACTCAACTTGAACCAAAAACGAGCCTTTATTTAGGCTGATGGCAGAAGCAAACATGAAAACTAAGGCGACAAAAGGTACAATAACTAAACTGAGAAACTGGCTATGAAAACTGTGATAACTATGGCGTGGCAAAACAGACGACCTGACAACGAGTGAATGGAAACACACTCCTGAACTAGGAAACACTGAGAAAATCTAGTCCCATAGATTAGATCTCTTTATGTAGTCACCCCTGTGTTAAGTGTTCCCTGTTGGTTTGTGTCCCCATGTTTCCTGTTTTATTTTGAAAGGTCTCGTGTTTAGTGTTACTCTCCCCCTTGTTGTCGATATGTTTCATTCTATTCAGCTGTTTTCCTCATGTGTCTCCACTTCCCCTGATCACCTCATGTGTGTATTTAAGTCCTCCGTCTTCCCGTGTTCAGCGTCGGGTTGTCTGTGTATCTCCTCTCATGTTACGTCAGGTTTCAGGACTCCGTGCTGGTCATGTTCATGTTGCTTATTCATGTATACGTTTCATAGTTCTTTCATGTTCCAGCACAGAGTCCTGCTCATAGTCGTCACAGTCACCTTGTAATTTCCTTCCTAGTCTGCTTTAGAATCAGAATCAGAATACTTTATTACTCTCGAGGGGAAATTTAGACTGTGGCTACATTGTGAATGTCAATCCACAACAAGGGGTCAGGAGGGGAGCTGGCCCCAGGGAAGGGTCACTTGCCCCTCCCTTCCTTCCCTCCCCATCTCCAGCTGCCTCCCTCTTCCCGCCCCACCACAACCACCCACACATGCAGGGCCTTGGAGTAGGGGTATGTCACCAGGGTGCAGAGGAGGCTACCCCCCCCCCCCCCCCCCCCCCCCCCGTCCCCTTCTGGCTGCCTCTGCCTCAATTTTATCCCACAACTTAGACATTCACATTACTCACACTCTCATTACACATACATATAGGATCTTGGGGGTGGGCACGATACACGGAATCCAAAGTACCATCAGGGTGTACACCCCACCCCTGGCGTCGTTGCCCACCTCTCAATTTTAAATACACGTAGACATTGAGGGCTAGCAGGAGGGACCATGCGCTTACCTGCTGCTCTCTGGCAGGTAGCTCCATGCCCTCCTGGGTTTTAAATGCACCTTAGAACACACATGCATCAACACTACAATGAGCGGGTGGAGGGAGGTTTGGAGTCTCACCCCCGTTCTCTGCGACCTGCTGGAGCGGGGGGGCTAGGAGGAGGAGTTGGCCGTCCGACTGCGGTCTGGAGTGTGGGGCCTTCCTGCTGCTACGGAGTCGGGGCGGTCTGCCTCTCCCCACCGCAGGGAAAAGGGTAACACCACCTGGGTCTGGGTGCAGTTCCCCCCTCCAGGGGCGGGGGCACCTAGACCCGGTTTGTAGAGTACGCTTGGGGAGTGTGATCGTGTGTACAGCGTCTCTTTATGTCTGTCTCCACGTTGGTTGAGTGTGGAGTAAGTGCATATGAGAGCATGAGGGTGGGAATGGATGTTTGTGTCTGTGTGTGCCTGTATGTCTGTGTCTATATGTCAGGTTGGGTATCAGACGCCACCTCTCTGGGGACACCTCAGGCCCTCCAAGGTTTGGAGGCCTATCTCCCCCTACCACCACTTCCCCTGCCAGTGGCGGACTCCCTCAGGTGTCGGTGCGTTGGTGGTTCTTTGTGTCTGGGGGTGGGCGTCCGGGTACACACCGGCTCACTCCTTGGCGGCCGCTTATCGGGGCCTGGAGCCTGGGGCTTGCTCGGGCCACTCCGGAGGTGGGGTGCCCCCGGCCTCTCGGCCTGGGGCTCGGTCACTCAGGCACAGCTGGCTGCCGGCGGAGCTCACGGGCGCGTCACTGCAACTCCCCCTGGCTTCTGCTCCGTGGCTGCTGAGTGAGCCCTCATCTGGGACTCTCCTCAGCTCTTTCTGGGACAGTGGCGCGGCTGCCCCTCTGTTGGTCTTCCTTGGTCTCTTGTGTTCTGGGGGCCTCTGGATGTCTGGAGTTTTGATCTCCTCCATACCTGCTTCATGCCCTGGAGGCTGTGGCTCCCCACACTCCCTAGCAGATCATTACATGGAGAAACCTTTGGAATGCAAGCATGCTGATCCACACAGGTATGCACACATGGGTATTCACAGACGCGGACTAAAGCTTTCTTGGCTGCTGCCTCAAAGCACATTGTGCGCTGTCTATCTTGCGTGCTGCACAATATCGTTTATTATTTAGTATCTACTGATATCTACTGCTAGCTAGTTTATTGTGATGGTGCCGTTTTTTTTATTATGTTGCTCTTTGTTGTTTGCTTTCTCTTCTGTTTTTTTTCTCCATACAGGTGACCCAGGTGTTTGTTTGTTTTTTGTTTTTTTTTCTTTCTTCCCCCCCTTCTCACCGTCTCTTCTCCCCTTTGGTTTTCTCTCCCTCTCTTTCTTTCATTCTTTCTCCCTGTCCTATCCCCCAGTCATGTCTGTCCCATTTGTAGCAACTGAAAATAAAATAAATTCATAATTATAATAAAGGTCAATCAAATGGACCAATATGGCAAGGCCATGATGATCCACTTGGTAAAATAAATCCGCTTGGCATCTTTCTTGGCCTTAAGACAACAATTCTGACGGCTAAAGATCCAAACGGGACACAAACAAAAAAAAAAAAAAATGAGAAAAGAAAAGGAGGAGAAACGAGCAACAGATGCAGGTAAGCAGATGTGTGATTGGATAATGGCAGGTCATCCTGAAACAATCAGAATCAGAATACTTTATTAATCCCTGAGGAAATTATGTGGGTTATGTCGAGATGAAATATTATTTTACATTCATAATCTATGTTACTATTCATGATCCTTATTATTACTGTTGCATCATTTATGATTTATCATTATTGTCATGTCATTGACACATTTATTGAAACTGGTGAGGTTATATTAAATTCTGTATTTCAGGTGTTAGCATAAGCATATAATAATCTTTCATTGCAGGTGCAACTGTAATCATGTTATACACATATTGCATAATTAAAGGGTTGAAGCTACGGGCAGCGCGATGTCTGGCCGATCAATGGAGCAAAGTTCAGCTATTGAAAGGTTGCCTACATGTTTACAGTATAATTTGCTACATATTGCCTGTGTGCATTCAGCAGCCTCCTGCATTGAAGTTTGCCTGGTAACAGATGACGTAGAGGGGGGTCATGTACTGAGGTTAACAACACAGACACATAGCCTGTCTGGGTAAACTGATTGCAAATGTTGTCTAAGTCTGGAAAAGTGTAATAACAGGAAGCATCTGGAGGAACAGAGGAAGTAGCGGTTCCTTTTTAGAATATGTCCTTGCTGGAGTTACTGGTCATCATAAGTATAAATATCACACCCACCTACTGTCAGGCGGGAGATGGAGCCTGATGTTTTGCAGAGCCCATCTTCACCACATATATGTGTTTTAATAAAATCATTTGTGTTGACCCACTATGGACTTTCAGTCATATGTCTCTTCCTCAAAAATTCGAACCGCGACAGTTCTGGTGCCGAAACCGGTTTGAGGAGGGACTAATGGGGTTTGGCTGAGGTGTAGTGGTGTCAAACAGACAGACAGCCAGGAGGTCGACTGAGTGATGGGCCCGAAATAGGAGGTAAGCACCACCTGTTGATTGATGTCCAAAGGTGCTGAATTGGAAATTAAGTTAATTAAATGTTCACTCAGTAGAGCTTCTGGTTTGTGTCCGTGGTCACTTTGGGGTGTTTATGTTAAGATGTTATGTGTTTAAATGTTGAAGTGATAAGGAACTGTTGAATAACTTGTCTTGGCATCTGGTGTCTTTTGTCATGTTGTTACAGGCCTGAGTATATAAATAAAGTGTGAATCGCCTGTGTAAACTGCTAATATTGGTTATAACTGCGTGTGCTGTGAAAATGATTTAATACAGAAGCTGAGTGTGTGAGGATTGAATAAAAGTGTGTTTGTGGTGTGTAGAAATCGCGGCAGAAGGCCGTGTCGCGAGTTGTTGTAAATAGTGAAGTCAGTTGGGGGGTTGTGTTTGGTTTTATATTTTTAAAAAGCAGAGAAACTGCAGTATTGAGTCCGTGGCGCAGTTTGAGAATTTGTGAAGTGCATGAGAGCTCTGTGTCTGTGAGAGAAAGAAAAGGTGGGGGCTGAGTGCTCAGGCTGTGTGAGTTCCTGCATGACAAAAGAGGAAGGAGAAGTAGGTCCGTTGATTTTCTGTGAAATTATAATGGTTAGAAATCCTAGTGATCAAAGAGGTGATAGTGAACTGAAAATAAATAAATAAAACTAAAACAGTGGTTTAGTATTCAGGTAATGATAAATAAATAAACTTAACGGTGACATTTAAGGTGATCAGGTACTCAGGGATGAATGGAGGATTTGATTGCTGACTGCATGAGAGCTGTTGGGGTGAAAGGAAAATGAGGTTGGAAGAGTGAACTAACAGGTTAATATATGCGTGTAAAAAAAAGAGAGAGAGAGAAAGAAAGTGATGAGAGCAAAGAAAATAAAAGTGTGTAAGTGTGCAGTGATAGTAGAGGTGACCTTCTTCCCCGGCTGGACACAAAAAGAAAACATGATTTGGAGTGAAGAAGGTTTTTGTGTCAAATTTCATTTTTGGGGTTTGAAGTCAGTAGAGTTCAAAACAAAATAAGTAGAGATGTGTTGCTTCTTCACCACATATATGTGTTTTAATAAAATCATTTGTGTCGACCCACTATGGACTTTCAGTCGTATGTCTCTTCCTCAAAAATTCGAACCGCGACAGTTCCAGTTGCTCCAACAAATGGTAAAAATAGTAACAGTAACAGACTAAACTCCAAACAATACATTATGTTACAGATTTTAATATTAATTAGTCAGTGTCAATTGTTGATTTGTCCTGTTCTCATTGTATGACGAATTATGATGGCTGTTTGGTAGCTGTTTGCATACTATGCATACTCTCTCTCCCTCTTCGACAACAGTTTTATGTTAATGTACAATCCTTAATACGTTTTGATAGGTTAGTAGCTTAAACCTATTCGCTGGAACGTTGAAGACAATGTAATTACACAGCAAAGCAAGACACGAGTAGGCAAAGTTCTTCATGTTTCTCGTGCACGGGAGAGAACCGGACAGGCGCCGTTCCTTCGCTTGACCCCAGTCGCTCTCGTCCGCTCCCCCGTAACACTGCTCTTTTATTGAGGTTACATGAATATACATAGGGTCATTAACATATGATGTCTACATACAAACAAAGAGTACCTTGCCTGTGTGTGTGTGTGTGTGTGTGTGTGTGTGTGTGTGTGTGTGTGTGTGTGTGTGTGTGACCCCATGAACGACTTCCCTAAACCTGCTGGTCTGGAAGTCCAGCAGTTCATCTGAACAAAAGGCACTTAACCTAAAACAGACATAGATACGTTTATCCTACCATAAAACAATAAGAGAAGGTACGAGCTCTCCCACGCTCCCAGAGTGCTCTGGAATACACACAAAGTTTGCAGACTATTAAGGATCAAACCTCTACCAATCTACAACTAATTATAAAACTCTAAGAATATATAAGTAGATATTTCTAAGCACAAATGATAATCAACAATACAAAACCTGACACGTTTTGTGTGTGCGTGTGGGGAGGTTAGCCTGGGGCACCAAGCAGGCTAGGACCGTCCCTGGGAGGCAGTCCTCAGCAGGTGACACTGAGGTCACTGTTGGTCCCAGTGGACCTGAACGTCATGAAGCCCGGCCGGTTGGAGGAGATCTGGGTCCTGATCCAGGTCTGGTACTGGGATACTCTGGCGTAGACTCCTGGAAGATTCGGCCTGGCGCAACCTATTCCAAAACTGACGACTCCCGCCTGAATCCAGCGACCGCTCTGCTTGATCACCATTGGACCTCCTGAATCCCCCTTTGAGAGCAGAAACATTTACTGTTAGCTGAGGAGAAGAAACTGTAGAAGGTGAAAATGTGCCAAACACAGGTAACAACAATCACCTGACAGGAGTCCTTTCCTCCTGCACTTAACCCGGCACAGATCATGTTGCCAGTGATTGATCCCACTCCATAGTTACAGTTACACTTCCTGTTTCCCACAACAGGAACCTCCACCTCCATCAGGTTGGGTGAAGGAGTGCCTGCTGAAGGGGTAAAATAAATATATCAGTTTGTAATAAATAACATGTGACTGATTAACCTTCAAACAAAAGGGCGGCTCCACCAAACTTA
Source organism: Copadichromis virginalis (assembly GCF_057382275.1). Classification (NCBI taxonomy): domain Eukaryota; kingdom Metazoa; phylum Chordata; class Actinopteri; order Cichliformes; family Cichlidae; genus Copadichromis; species Copadichromis virginalis. The sequence continues at coordinate 35,001,761 of NC_140621.1, read as the reverse complement.
AAAACAAAGTGTAGTCATGTGTGCAAACAAAGATGGGGAAACATGTTTGTCCGCTGGGGTTGGAGCTCTCTGCAGAACACAGTCACATGACTTTGATGCCGCTCTGTCATCTTGTCCTGTTTTATGTTATTTGAGTATTTTAGATGAAGCACAACAGCTGCTGTTTTTAAACGTGATACAGAAATAAACTTGACACACAGACAGTAGATGGTCGTCATCATGTAGTAACTGTCTAACACCACCTGGGGGCAGTGTCAGATACACAGAAAATATACTTTCTTTTAACCAAGGATCATTTTGACCTGACATCATCGTGCAGACAGCATGTTTGCTGCAGGTCCAGCACTTCCAGACTGTTTAATTCACATAATTATTCTTTCTGGTTTTGAACTCTGCACAGATTTAACCTCATGGAAACATCTTATTGCTCTAAATATTTCAGCAACTCCTTAAGGTACCGAAAACTAAGTATAAACTTAAAGGTGATCGTGCTTTTGCTGTAGCTGCTCCAAAGTTGTGGAATGATCTGCCCTTGCATGTTAGGCAGGCCTCTTCTCTCTCTGAATTTAAAAGTCTTCTTAAAACATATTTATTCGCTGAAGCCTTTGGCATTGATTAGAGGGGTTGACTCAATTTGTTTTAACATGTTTCAATTTATTGTATCTATTTATTTTATCGTATCTCATTTTAATTTTCTTTACGTATGCTATTAACATGTACAGCACTTTGTGAAACTCTGGTTTTATGTTAAAGTGCTTTAGAAATAAAGTTGGTATGGTATGGTATGGTATTTCTGAGATAGCAAACTTGTTCCCTGTATTATTGTCATCATTTCTCTAAAAACGATCTTGTGTCTTTATGACCCACCTCCTTCTCTAGTACTTCCCCAGCCGGTGACCCAGCTGTTAACACCGCTGTAGAAGATGCTGTTTGAAGCTGCCAGGCAGACGGGAGAAATGTAGTTGTTGAAATTCACCGGTGAGGAGAGCTGCAGGAGGCAGACGTCATTGTTGAAAGTTTGAGAGTTGTAGTTTGGATGTTTGATGATCTGTGTTACTGTCCGAGACACTGCATTGGGATTAGATCCCTGTAGACTCTGAAGGCCCAGATTCACAGTCAGACCGGTTGGAGTACTGCTGAGATCATCAGGAGCGACACGAACAGTGCACAGTTGTTACAATTGTTATAGACGAGAAAACATATATAAAGTTTGACTTCCCACCCTGTTAAATATTTATCCTGTTACCCCCCCTGAGCCCCCAGATTAGCACCTTTCACAGCGTCTTTAAATCATGTTTAGAGTGCAGCTTCAGCCTCATTACTCACGTTTGAAAGCAGTGAGCAGCAGTCAGCACCCACTGACTGTTAATGAGGGATCCTCCACAGAAGTGGGACCCAAATCTTTGCAGACTGACCTGCCAGGGCCAGCTGCCAGCGCGGGCCACCTGTCCTCCTACAATCCTGGTGTTGAGCTTTGGCTGACCACAAACTGAAGACCGACATTAAAACACAGAGTGAGCATTACTGTAGGAGCTGTAAACTCTCAGCACTACAAACTGCTGAGTGAGGACACAGTGATCCTGGAGTCTACAGTTCACTCACAAACTAATATTCATATGAAACTAAAGATTTATTAAACATAAAACTAAATCATTACACAAAGAAGCTTTTTCTTACCACCCAGCTGTGACTCAGACTCTGAAACACAGAAACAAACCATTTTAAAACTAAAAATCTTCATTCATCGTTCTGTGATTAGTTCACTGTCTGTAATTACTGTGTGAAGTTACAGTTAATGTAACCCATTTGAAAAAATGTGAGATAAGAAATTTTGAGGTTCCAAACACTACGTCCTGTGTTGTTGGTCTGTCGTAAAAACTTCTTCTTCAAAATATATATTAAAGTTATGTTTACTGAACATTGTGAATTTTAACTGAACACATCAAATTCGTATTAAAGAAACGATTTCTTTAATGTAAAGGTTATTTTCCTGCAGTGTCACTTTAAAGTGAAGCGCTGTGCTCCTGAGTGTTTTCGCCCTCTGAGTCGTACCTGCTGCAGGTGTGTGCAGAGAGCTCTTACCTTGGGTCAGGAGCATCAGCCCAGCAGCCAAACACATCACTTTGTAGAAAGCCATCGCTGTAAAATACCTGCAGACCTGCTGAGGCTTAAATAACCTTCCTCTCTCTCCCTTTCGGTTTGCAGTAAAACACACCTTTCTCAAACACCTGTCTGACGACACGCCCAACACCTCACTGCAGGTTACCAGACCTGCTTCACATTACAATCATCAGATTAAACAGGAACTTTTTAATCATTTTTCTCAGATTACTCATTAATTTAACACCAGGAAACAAAAGTCTGCCCTGCTGTGTCAAATAAAAGTTATTTAAAGGTTTCACAGTATTGACTGATGTGTACAGGTGTAAGAAGGGGCGAGCTGAGCAGCAGCGTTTGTATTGAAGTGAAATGCATTAACTCGACCAAAAACTACATAAATAAATCCTGTTGCTGACGATCATTGAGATATTTAAAAAGTGGTTTTGTTTTTTTGTTGGAAACATTTAGAGATGTTTGAATCTGTGACAACAGGCGCGAAAGAGTGATGATCTAAACTGGAGGGTTTCACAAACACACTGCCAGTGCATTGGAAACATACCTGGATTGAAACAACACAGTAGAGCACTATCAGGCATGGATGGGCCTCCCCAGAGCCAGAAGCTCAACATCACTGAAGCAGTGTGGGATCATCCTGACAGAGACCAGAACAAAAAGAAGAAACATCCAAAGAAGAGACCTGAATGTCCTTCAAGATGAAGAAGAAAGTAGAGAAAGCTCAGACTGTGCTGAGAATAAAGGCGCTCACACCAAACGAGCTCGTTAGAGTCGTACAAACTCTGTTTGACCCATCAATAAATCGCTGCACATGGTTCACATTTTACTAGAAAAACAGAAAGAAATGAGGCTCAAAACTTTTGCTCATCACTGTACAGTTTTTAAACATTAACGTCATTATTGCATTTTCATGATGACTTTCCGCAAAATAAAAACTGCTTCCCTTTAATGTGGTGTAATTACATGATGATGTTTTACTATTTCCTCAACTAGATGCAGCACGAACATCGAGCACAGAACTGTGACAGAACTACATTCCTGTAAATCTGTGAAACAGGAAGTTTTATTCAAAGAAGCAGCTTCACAGAGAGATCATGAAGGAGAGATACACCACACATCTGCTCTGTGAACGAAAACAATACATCTCCATCATTCATTAATCTGCAATGACAGTGGGACTGGCACAGTGGGGGCTGTCCACTCGGGAAAAAACTGGTCAAACTACATCAGGTTTCGCTGAATGAACAAATGAACAGGAAGTGTTTCAGAACCAGTAGAACCACAAAACACTGACGTTTCCACTGAGCACATCACAAACATCTGTCATGTCAGAAGTATTTCTTTCCCTTCTGATGTAAACGAGAGTTACAAAAAGAGGCAATAACAAGTCAACCCCAAAGAGGCAGTGGTCCAGCAGACTACCGCCCTCTCACTGTTCTCACTGAGACTTCCCTGGTTTTAGTTTTTGTTAGTGTCTTTGACACTGCAGGTAGCATGAGAGGGTAACTGTTACTACTTTAAATTAAATCAGTGGTTGAAGTGAGCACTTCATAAGTGGGTAAAATGTGGACTCACTGCACCAACTGGACTGAACAAAGAGGGGAGGTCATCAAGTGTCCCTCATGATGTTGTACTGACAACTGCCTCCCCCTGTCCACTGATAAAGGACAAGGGGAGGCAGCGACTATATATACTATACTATATATTATATATACGGGAGGAAGTGGCTTTGACTTCCCAAATGCCTCAGCAGCGTTGGACTCTACAACAACGGGATGCTGTCATTGCCTATCCCTAGCCTGGCAGAGGAGTTTAATCAGAATCAGAAAGACTTTGTCTATCCCCAAAGGGCAAATAACATACAACAGAGCAGCATAGTGTTGAAGATAACAACAATAAGAACAGAATACACAGAATATGCAGTACGTACAGTTTTAAAATTATACAGTTCAAAATTGAAGTGACTGAAAGATGAATAAATAACTTTAAGTAAGTAAAAGTAAATAAAGTGTCAGTAGTATAAAAGAGTGTAGAGAAGTTTGTGTTTCTGGTGGGGGAAATGTTCTTATCTGCTGGAGTTAAAAAGCAGAGCTGCTTTGGGGACTAAGGTGGCGCTCCTCCTCCTCTCAGTCCTGCAGGAAATGCAGCGGAGGCGTCGCCCAGAGGGGAGCCATTAAAATGTGAGGTGAAGAATGTGAGAGGGGTCGTTGATGATTTTGGCTGCCTGTCTAAGGGCCTGTTGGCTGAAAACCTGAGCCAGAGTTCTGACAGGCCAATGATTTTAGAGCTGCAGTCTGTTCGTGTATGAAGGCTGAGGGAGTGGAACCAGCTGGTGATGGAGAAGGTCATGATGCTTTCCAGGAAGGCGTAGTGTGCAAAAGTGAGGCTTGAGATGTCACTCATGGACTCCGAGACCCTATAGTGATAGACGCTGCTCCCACCTTAGCAACAAGGAGGGAATGGACCCCAACCACATTTGTGCTACAGGCCAAATCTGCTCTTCACCATCCTGACGTGGTGGGTCACATCCAACAGGGCAGAGGAGGATTTGGTCTTGGAACAGTAACACCTCTCTGGCAACAGGTGTCTGTACCCAAGGGTCGAAAAATGGTAGGGGTGGAGGTGCGTGGACAGAAGGAAACAGCCAGACATGCCAGAGCCGTAGCACTGGAAGCATCGCTGGTGAATTGGGAGAGTGTTGAAAAGAGGAAACTCACATGGAAATCTGGGGAATGGAGGCGAATAGGCTGCGTTTCATCATCAGAACCACATATTAGATTAGATTAGATAGAACTTTATTAATCCCTCGGGTGGGTTCCTCTGGGAAATTCGATTTCCAAAAAAGCACAGCACCGACAGAAGTTACAGAGTTACAGAATATTATATATATATATATATATAATACACACACACACATATATATATATATATAAATACAGAGACAATATAAATAAAATATACGAAGGGGATAAATAGAATAAATAGGAATAAAAATAAAAATACAAGTGAATTGCACATTTCAAGTATTGAGTCTATTGCACCGTTGACTATTTACAAAAGTATTGCACAAAAGGTATTGCACAGTGAGGTGAAGAGGCACTACAGCTTAGTTGTTCCCCCCTCCATGATGTGGAAAGGACCCATCCTGTAGATCATTGGTTAAATCAGTGGTTCCCAAAATTTTTTTGCTAGGCCCCCCTTTGTTTTACAAGAAAAATGTTCGCGCCCCCCCTCCCCCATGCGCGCGCACGCACGCGCACGCACGCACGCACACGCACGCACAAACACATGCCCCAACCACACACGCCCATATTTTGCTCCATTGCGGTTTATTTCACATCTCAAACATTTAGTAAACAATTAAGCAAATACAAGTAACCTGCAGATAAACTACTAACTCTTTTACGCTACGTCCGCACCTACACGGGTATTTTTGAAAACGCAGCTGTTTCGTCCACGTAAACGGCGTTTCGAATCAGCGAAAACTGAGATTTTTTTAAAACTCCTTTTTTGAATTTACGTGCGGACGAGGAATACAGAGTTCGTCACGCAGCGTCAAAGGTATGTGCCTTATTTCACGTCACGCTGTGCGCCACGTTATTGTTTACATGAGATGAACTGCCTGCAAACATATATTTGTCATTAAGTAGCTCAGTTTACATTGGTCTGATTTCATTCTCACAGCTGGGCGAGTGTCAAAAAACTGCACAACATGAAATTTAATGGCAATAAAACATGAGACAGTCCTGTGAGGTTGGAGTTATTTTTAAATACTCATAAGTCATAGTTTTAGAAACACTTCTGCAGCTATTTCCCCATGTCTTTGTTCTCCTGTCTGTGTGACGACAAACTGGATCTGCCAGTAAGAGAATAATAGCTCATCGGGGAAATGTAATGTACAGTCAGTTTACAGGCATGCAAAAGTGTCAAGTCGTTGTTGACAGTGACACAAAAATGTCGCTGGTTAAATGAGTTAATAGATGACAAACAAGTGAGAATAAATGATGTGAGATTTCATGGAAGCACGGCCTTATTAAAGGCTCTGCGTTTGACACACCTGAAGCTTACAGAAGTTTTATTCAGCTGAAGAAAAACCAACAGTATAAAGACAACAAATCAGGAAATATTCAACCCTATCGGCTTTGTTTTTGTTATTCTTCCAGTTATTTTCAGTAAGTTCTGGATAAACTTAGTGAGGTGGGGTAACCTTCGTCCCCACCGCTGGCACCTTTGTCGATTCTTTGTCCGACGGCTCCCCGTGTCTCGGTGTCTCTGAGCAGAGGTGGTGACACATCACTGCTTTGGAGCCATGAAAAGGGACACAGCTGCAGCATCTGTCCAGCATTTTGTACAGTACTGTACTCTACAGTCTCCAGCAGATCAGGACAACAGTGTTTATGACAACAGCACCCATTTGGTTAGGTACACCTGTACAAATATACTAATACAAATATCTAGTCAGCCAATCACATGGTAATAACAGGTCAAGACTAGGGGCGGGTTTTTCTAATCGATTTATCGATTAAAATCGATTCTGGCTTGGATAACGTGAAATCGATTCATTAAAATCCTGAATCGATTTTTTAATTTAAATGAATTTTTCCCGAAATGCCAGAATCTCAGGTGAAACCTCACAAAACTTCAACAACCACCAAAGATGAAAACAGTAACTGAGAGCAGGAACAGGCTTCTGCACAGAGACGTAAACACAAAGCTCGACCCGCCGACGCATCAGGATCAGCGAGCTGTGACTTTCTCACCGACGGCACGGACACGGTCGGGGCTGAAAGCCGACAGCTCGCTGACTCTGTCGGCGGGTCGAGCTTTGTGTTCACGCCCTTTTTGCGCTGATTCTGAAGCTGTTAGTTTGATCTCTCTCCAAACAACATTGACCGAACCAGCAGCAAAAGAAGATCCAAACTACGCTTCACACAAACATCGTCATGAATTCACTCTGACTTTTGCTGTTTTGCTTCCACCAGGATAAAGTCACACTACATGCACATTCTCTGCCGTTGTTTACAGGCTGTCGGACGCTGTTTGTTTCCTTTTACTTACTTCCGAAAAGAAAAACCTAATTTCTGTCGTTCAATACTGAACAAATTTAAACTTTTTGAAATGATACAAAATGCAAAACGCTGTGTCTGTAATAAAACCGCTGTAACTTCAGAGGTGATGTTCATGTGCTGATTAATGGTTTTCTTTCGTTTTTGATCGACTGCAGAATATTTTTATAAAATCCAGAACAGGAAAATCTGCTTCATGTTTTTCTGTTTTATCCTCAGCTGCTTTGACACAAAGGCCTCTGCTGTGACGCTCACACCTTTGATAAAGTCTTGCGTGTGTCAGCTTCCTTTTTATAGATACAAAAATATGTAAATGTGCTGATCTGAATTATAATATTTCTGTCTGTCAAAATTCACCTTGTGAATCGGAATCGAATCGATTCTAGAAGTCAGTGACGATACCCAGCCCTAGTCAAGACCACCTGCTGAAGTTCAACCTGAGCATCAGAATAAGGAAGAAGGCCATTTAAGGGAAGGTAACATGTAACACTGGTGCCAGACAGGCTGGTCAGACTGGTTCAAACTGATAGAAGGAAGAAAAACTGAGGTCATATGAAGAATTTAGGTTTGCTGGTTTCCATTCAATTTTTAAAAGACACGCTGTAGAAGAGAGCCAAAGATTAACAATAACTAATGATTCGATGCAGAGAGGTCTGTTAACACATAGTGAGTGAAGAAGAAACACCCAGTGCATCATGGGAATCCCCCGGCAGCCTAAATGTATTGCAGCATCACTAAGGGAGGGTTCAGGGTCACCTGGTCCAGCCCTCCCATATAGAAAAGATATATATAAATCTTATAAAGTTTGTATCTGTCTTGTTTGAAAGTTGTATGAAAAGCATACAAGAGTGAAAACAGATATAAGATCCATTGAAAAATTATATAAATGAAACCTGTATGTTTTGGATACTTACCAAAACAATATATAAAAGTAATGAGAAAGTGGCCACTTTCATGAGTGAATCATATAAGCCTTACATGATTCACTTTATGAAGTAAGCCAAATCTTATGCAAGTCTTTTATACGTTTTTTCTATTTCTTTTCCATATGGGCTTAATATATACTAACAAAAAGGAAAGTTTGAAGCCTAATCTTGAAAGTAGAGATAGTGTCTGTCTCCCGAATCCAAACTGGAAGCTGGTTCCACAGAAGAGGGGCCTGAAAACTGAAGGCTCTGCCTCCCATTCTACTTTTAAATAGCAATAGACCGATCCGATATTACATATCGGTATTGGCCCCTGGCAGGGCTTCCTTGGATGAGGATGTCTAATGATAATGGCCGAAACACCCAATGAATCCAAGGTCCACTACTGACGATCTATTACAATCTAAATTAGATTCCTAATCCCCAAACCTAACCAAGGAAGGTTAAAAAACAACAAAAAGCCTAACAAAATGGCAGAATAGCTTTTGATAAAAGACCGAAACAGCCTGTGAAGTTGCGGCAGACAATGATGAGTCCCGCTGGTGAAGTTTCCAGGCTGCCTTCCCTCATAGTAGCCATCCCTCAAGACCTTCTCCATCTGAAGCAATGCATTATCAGGGATAGTAACATCTACTCCTTTTATTGAAATAATACATTCAGAAGGGCAACCAGGGAAGTGGAGGCAGATGGGGAGAATGAGACATGGCTGAACGAAATCACCGAATCACAAGAAGAAAAGCAAAACTGAAAGCAAAGCAAAAGTAACACTGACTCTCAAAGTAAAGCAGCAAATGGGAAAACACAGACACACAAGGGAACTGGATACAGGAGACTCAAGAGGATGCAACACAGCTCAGAACTGCGAAAAGGTCTAAATAAAGTAAGTGGAAAATACGTAAAAACCACAAACATTAAGCAAACTGGGAATTACAAAAGATAGTTAAAGTAGAAAGTCCAAAAACAACCTCACAAACGCTGAGTAAACTGAGCCACCAGTGAGTTTCCTGATCTTTATCTACTCAAACCAGCAGAAGCTCTTTGACTAAACTGGAGATTCAACTCATCTTTGCCTTTCTGATTCATGTCTGAACATCTGGCCTGCAAACATATATTTGTCATTAAGTAGCTCAGTTTACATTGGTCTGATTTCATTCTCACAGCTGGGCGAGTGTCAAAAAACTGCACAACATGAAATTTAATGGCAATAAAACATGAGACAGTCCTGTGAGGTTGGAGTTATTTTTAGATACTCATAAGTCATAGTTTTAGAAACACTTCTGCAGCTATTTCCCCATGTCTTTGTTCTCCTGTCTGTGTGACGACAAACTGCATCTGCCAGTAAGAGAATAATAGCTCATCGGGGAAATGTAATGTACAGTCAGTTTACAGGCATGCAAAAGTGTCAAGTCGTTGTTGACAGTGTTGTCAGTGCCAAGAAAAGATCTGAAGATAAGATACAAAAATGTCCCTGGTTAAATGAGTTAATATATCAAATTCAAATTCAAATTTTCAAATTTGAATTTGAGAGACCATGGACGGCTGGCGACAGCAAGTGGCCGTAACTGACCCGAGGGCAGAGAGCTAGGAACTTTGTTCCGAGCACAGATGGTACATGCAGCGACATACTCCTGGACGCCCGTCGCCAGAGCAGGCCACCAGAACAAGCGTTGTAAGAACGTGACGGTACGGTTCTTACCCGGGTGGCAGGAGAACCTAGCTGTGTGCACCCAATGAATGACCTTGCCACGGACAGCTGTGGGAACATACTGTCGGCCCACTGGGCCCAAACCGGGATCAGGTTCCAGTCGCAAAGCCTCCCTGATCAACTTCTCGATCTCCCACGTCACCGCACCCACCACACAGCTGATGATATTGCTCTCCTCCTCCACCTCCCCCTACCCACTGGGAGCAAACTGGCGTGAGAGGGCATCCAGCTTGGTGTTACGCGACCCTGGCCTGTAAGTGATGACAAGATCAAAACAAGCAAAAAACAAGGCCCACCTGGCTTGCCGGGCGTTGAGGCGTTTGGCCGTCTGCAGATACGACAGATTCTTATGGTCCGTCCAGACCAGCACCGGATGCAAACTCCCCTCCAGCCAGTGGCGCCATTCGTCCAAGGCCAACTTGATCACCAGGAGCTCCCGATCCCTGACATCATAATTACGCTCCGCCTGAGAAAGACGATGGGAGAAGAAGGCGCAGGGATGGAGTCTACCTTCCACTCGTTGGGAAAGGACTGCGCCCACACCAGAATCCACTTCCACAATGAAGGGTCGAGACAAATCTGTTTGAATGAGAATGGGGGCAGACGAGAACAACAGTTTCAGTCGCACAAAAGCCTGTTGGGCCTGGGGCGACCACACAAACTGCTGTTTAGGAGAAGTGAGAGCAGTCAACGGCAACACCACAGTGCTAAAGTTACGAATGAACTTCCGGTAGAAATTCGCAAAGCCCAAGAATTTTTGGAGTGCCTTCCGAGTCTTAGGCTCCGGCCACTCCACCACTGCCTTGACCTTAGCAGGATCTGCTCTCAACTGCCCCCGATCAATCACAAACCCCAGAAAAGACACAGTTGGGACGTGAAATTCACACTTCTCACCTTTGACGAACAGGCGATTCTCCAACAGCTGTTGAAGCACCAGCCTCACATGTTCAACACGCTCCTCACGAGTCTTGGAAAAAATGAGAATATCATCCAAGTACACAAAAGCAAAGTGGTTAATGAAATCCCGAAGCACGTCATTCACCATAGCCTGAAAGACAGCCGGAGCATTAGTAAGACCGAAAGGCATGACCAAATATTCGAAATGGCCCAAGTGCGTGTTGAATGCGGTCTTCCACTCGTCCCCTTCTCGAATACGAACCAAATGATAGGCACTGCGAAGGTCCAGCTTAGTATAAATGGTGGCTCCCTGGAGCAACTCAAATGCGGACGCCAACAGAGGGAGAGGATATTTGTTCTTGATGGTGATCTTGTTGAGACCACGAAAGTCAATGCAGGGGCGAAGGGATTTGTCCTTCTTGTCGACGAAAAAGAATCCTGCCCCTAGTGGAGAAGTCGACGGTCGAATGATGCCAGCGGAGAATGAGTCGGTAATATAGCGCTCCATGGACTCGCGCTCAGGCTTGGACAGGCTTGGACAGGCTGTACAGGCGGCTGGTGGCCAGTGTAGCTCCTGGAAGCAAATCAATGCCACAATCGTAAGGTCGGTGAGGCGGAAGCGATGAGGCCAAACTCTTGCTGAACACTTTAGCTAGATCATGATATTCAGCCGGAACAACAGAGAGATCAGAAGCACAGACAGAGTCCTTCGCCACAGTCGGCGTCAGATTGGGAACAGCAGACCGTAAGCACTGCTTATGACACCACTCACTCCATCCCCCCCACACTACCCTGGGCCCAATCTATCTGAGGGTTATGACGTTGAAGCCACGGGTAACCCAACACTAATGGAGTATCAGGCGCCTTAAACAGAAACAAACTTAGCTTTTCAACATGATTACCAGAAAGAACCAGCGTGATTTCATGCGTGCGATGCGTGACTTTGGCCAGCACTTCCCCATTGAGGGCAGACACATGTAAGGGAAGATGCAGGGAAACAAGCGGGACCCCCAATCTCCTGGCTAAAGTCTCGTCCATAAAGCTTTGTTCTGTGCCCGAATCCACTAGTGCGTTACAGGAATGAGTTATGGACTGAAAGATAAGCTTGGCGGGGCAGCTGAGGTGGGGTAACACATCTCCCGTCGCACCCATCAGTAACCCCACCGCTACTGACGGGCCGAATCTTTTAGCCGGGACGGGCAAGAGTCTGCAAAGTGCCCCTTCTTTCCGCATGCAAAGCACTCACCCATCTGGCGTCTCTTCCTCCACCCCGGCTTGCTGAATCTAGCTCGCCCTAGCTGCATCGGCTCCTCCCCCGTTTCCTCAAGTTTACGCTCCCCCTGTCCTCCCCCATCGGAAGAAGCGCTCAGCCAACCACCTGGGCTTCCTGTTGCCTGGCGGGCTTCCTCAGCCTGCCCTCCGTATTCTCGCATGTGGTCATCAAGGCTGATACACATATTAATCAAAGCATCCAATGATGTAGGTAAGTCGTTGGTGGCCAACTCACGTCTGATTCCGTCATTCAGGCTATTGAGAAGTGCTTTGTCCTCCCAGCCAGTTTCCTCAGCCAAGATCCAAATATCCACAGAGAAATCCGCCACACTCTTTTTGCCCTGTTTTAAAGAAAACAACCAGTGAGCAGCTGCATCCGGATTAGAACCTTTATCAAAAACACTGCGGAATTTGGTCAGAAAGTCAGGATAAGACACATTGGGGTCGGAACGCAGCACTGCCTGAGCCCATTTCAGTGCTCTCCCAGTCATGAGTTGCACCATGAGGGCAATTTTGGCACCGTCGGTAGCATAGGCTTGAGTCTGTTGGCGAAAACTCAAATCGCACTGGGTTAAGAAGCCGCTACACTTATCTAAATCCCCTGAAAACTTTTCAGGCACAGGTAAGGTGTGCTTGTGCTCACGCATGGGTGGAGGTGGGGAGGGAGGAAGAGGGCAGGCGGCCGCAACACTTAAGGAGGACAACTGAGGCGAAACATTAGCTGCTGCTGGGCCAGGGGATTGCCACATACCTTTTAGTTCCGTTACTACCTGAAGCAGGGTGCCCTGTTCCTTAGAAATATGCTGAAACATCTTCTCGTGTCATTCCAAGAAGAGATAGCTCCCGTTGTACAGGATCGGAGTCCGCCGAGTCCAAGGCTGGTTGGATCATTCTGTCAGGGTGGGTGTAGAAAAGAGGACTTTATGCAGGACTCCTTTGGGAGAAGACAGTGGATTTATTTAAAGTGCGGTAAAGGTGCAACAGTTCAATAATATATATAAATATAATGATGGGTGTCCAGGTGTGGTCTCGTCCCTTTCCTCCTGGCAGTGCTCGTGGCCGTGAAGTGAAAACACACGTAGCGACTCCTTCCAAACAGTTATCCCAAGTGGCGGTCCAGCTCCCGTGATCTCTCTCTCCGTTTCCCTCCTGGTGGCAAACACACAAACACACACGGGGTAACTAAACAATCTTCAGATCAACGTAACTGCCACAAAAACCATCCGCGCTGCTCTACCGTGCTTCACACAATGATCCAGCGCAGACCGAAGCTCGATCGCCCTGTTAAGAAGGCAGCCCGGGAGATGGCGGATAATTGGCTACAGCTGGTCGGCTCCGATCGACAACAGGTGCGGCCAGTCTCTGCGCGGGAACACTCTCGGGAATGCTCGTCATCGCTCGGAGGTAAACAATCCCGTTCCGAGAGAGAGAGAGAGGGAGAGGGGAAGGGAGCGACATGCACCCAATAACACATGGGCAGGCAGCCAGGTGAGGGCTGTCGGACCATGACAGCCACTTTCATGAGTGAATCATATAAGCCTTATATGATTCACTATATGAAGTAAGCCAAATCTTATGCAAGTCTTTTATTAGTTTTTCCTATTTCTTTTCCATATGGGCTTAATATATACTAGCAAAAGGGAAAGTTTTAAGCCTAATCTTGAAAGTAGAGATAGTGTCTGTCTCCTGAATCCAAACTGGAAGCTGGTTCCACAGAAGAGGGGCCTGAAAACTGAAGGCTCTCCCTCCCATTCCACTTTTAAATAGCAATGGACCGATCTGATATTACATATCGGTATTGGTACTATACTGACCTAAATATTGGAGAGAAATAAAAATATATAATCCGATTTATTAAATATCACAAAAGCACCTCACAAAACTTGCGACATGGCATAACCCAGCACGTCGGAGCAGTATGCGTCATGTGATAGAGCGGCTTTGGCACGCGAGACCTGTTGGCGGTTTGGTTAAGCATTTGGAGCCTCGCTACCAAACCGGCATTTCATCTCTGAGGAAACTATCCCAGAGTAAGTAAATAAAGCAAGTGTGTAAGTTCGTCTCTGAATGTTTGTAAAGTATTCCCACATTAAGCTTAACAACCGATATTTTAAGCGACTGGATTTATTCTGCGTCGTTATGCTGTCAGCTCCCCCTTCTCCTCTCATTCTCTCCCCTCCCTCTCCTGTTGCTACTTCAATCATGAAACTGATCAATGATCAGCTGATCGGCTTTTCTCTCTTGTTTGTTTATCGCCCACTTTGCGCCAGAAACAGGAAACCAGCGGATGTCGCGCTAAACAACAGCAGCACGTTTAAGCTTGATCAGCTGTTGTTAGAATTTATTTAATATTAATTTCTAGTATCAGCTGATGTTTGCTGGAGCCACAGCTGTAAAGCTGCTGGTCAGGATGGTTTGGATATGTGGTGAGTGGGAAACATGAAGATGAAACCAGGAGATGTCCTTACTGGATCATCAGAGCTGAACAGGTGATGGAGAAACAGGTTTACCTTTTAGGTGACACGAATAAATTGAAGGTAAGACAAATAACACCAGGATCCTTTTCTAAGTAGCTGACAGCTGGTAACTGTGCAGGGGCGGATCTAGTAAAGTTTTTGCCAGGGGGCCAGGTAGGCCATTAACAGGGAGAGGGGGACACAAAGAAATACTTTTCTTTCTTATTCTCATTTAAAATGTCTAGCTTTTAATAAATAATTATCTGAATCTTACAACCAAAGTTTTTATCTGATATAAAATGTATAGAAATCACACATATACCAATAAGACTGTGTACATCACTGTCACAACAGCATTTGTTTTCATTCAAAGGCTTTATGGCTTTGAATGAAAACCTGGTGAAATACCTTGTGGGCCGGTCTCTCTTCAAAATGCCTGGGCCGGTTTTTTGTCCCAGTCCAGCCCTGATGATTAAGAATGTATCAAGTTGTATGTCAGTATGATCAAACAGCATGTAAGTTGGCAGATTACAGGAACCACCTGAGTGAGACAACGAGGATGTGGACAAGTGGGTGAAAAATTTGTCTAACAGACAGCTCACCCAAACAGAGAAAACATCCTTGCTAAAGGACTGAATTTTGCTGTCACGCCGAGACAAATCCCACTAGTGGAGCTGATCACAGCCACAGAAACAGCAATTCGAAACAACAATATTGCAGAAGTGGAAGCAGAGCAACTACAGACGAAAGTTTCAGCCTGTCTCAGCAATGCAAAACCCCCAGCATCCAACATCACCATGGAGGAGAGGAAGGCACGCACATCACTTAGTAATGACAACAACATCGTCAACAACATCATCAACAACAACGTCATCCTTCCGGCAGACAAGGGCAGGTGCACAGTATTGCTAAACCAGAAAGACTATCATGAGAAAATTCTGTCACTGCTCAGTAGTGGTGCAGCGGATCATGGTTGATTCGTTATCCGAACCGATCCCACGCCACGGTTTGGCACGCACGTGATCCGAAGATTCGAAAAAGAAGAAAAAAAAGTATGTGTGTGGTGCACATGGTGGATCTGTCAAGCGATAGCAATGGTCAGCGCTAGCGGTCCAAGGGGAGGAGCAGAGGAGTTCGCTGTATTTAAGCAGCCCTTTGCTGCCCAATCCAACCGGGCTAAAGCTATTACAAAAGCTATTGCGGTGTTTAGCTGCAGACGGGAGGCCGTATTCCGTTGTGCAAAACAAGGGTTTAAACTATGATGAACATGCTTGAGCCACATATGATATCCTGTTGCCCGTCCACTTTAGCGGCAAGATCGTTCCAGGCATGTATGAGCAGGAAAAGTTTAAAGTTATGGCTGAACTGTCCCAGGCATCTTCTGTTGCCCTACCTACTACAAATGGGTGGACCTCCAGGGAAACGGAAAGCTACGTGACTGTGACAGCTCATTACCCTATCTCGGAGGGAGATAGGGTTAGACCATTCATGCATCCTGAGACCATTCATGTGTGGGGTTGCTTCTCATCCAAGGGAGTGGGCTCACTCACAATTTTGACAAAGAAAACAGCCATGAATCAAGAATGGTACCAAAACATCCCCTGAAAGCAACTTCTTCCAACTATCCAAGAACAGTTTGATGAAAAACAATGCCTTTTCCAGCACGATGGAGCACCGTGCCATAAGGCCGAAGTGATACCTAAGTAACTTGGGAAACAAATCATTTTAGGTCCATGGCCAGGGAGCTCCCCAGACCTCAGTCATATTGAGAACTTGTGGTCAATCCTCAAGAGGCAGGTGGACAAACAAAAACCCGCTGATTCTGACAAACTCCAAGCATTGATTATGACAGAATGGGTTGCTATCAGTCAGGATTTGGCCCAGAAGTTGATTGACAACATGCCAAGGCCAACTGCAGAGGTCTTGAAAAAGAAGGGCCAACCCTGCAAATATTGACTCTTTGCATAAACGTGATGTAATTCTCAATAAAAGCATTTGAAACTTATGAAGAGCTTGTAATTATACTTCAATACATCACAGAAACACCTCACACAAAGATCTAAAAACACTGAAGCACCAAACTTTGTGAAAACTAATATTAGTGTCATTCTCAAAACCTTTGGCCACGACTGTATGTATGGTCAGCAAGGTATCATCTATCTTAAGTGCCCCTTGGGGATAAATGATTTTTTTTTCCACTTTGACTGTAAATTGACTTGATTATGTGTAACCAGTTGGAAATTATATATTAGTGTTTTTCAATCAAATCAATCCTTTTATACAGTTTGCGTCTCAAACTTTGTTGGTGTAACATTTTTGTTAAATACTTGTGTATTTCACCCAAAACCCTTTTTAAAAAAAAAAAAAATTTCATTTTGCATTTTAATGTCCTGCCTGTATGATCTGAGTCTGTGTGCGTTCGTGTGTGTGTGCGCTGCATGGTTGCCCACATCACAGCTCCTTTCAGCATAGCCGGAGGAGAGGTGTCCTGGCAGGCGCGTGACACACAGATCAGAGCCATATTTCTGTGTTGCAGACAGTGTTGGTCAAGTTACTTGAAAAAAGTAATCAGTAACTAATTACTGATTACTTCCCCAAAAAAGTAATCCCGTTATTTTACTGATTACTTATTTTCAAAAGTAATTAATTACTTAGTTACTTAGTTACTTTTTAAAAACACGATTTACAACCTGAAGAGGTGATAAAGCGATAGATCTTTCAGCCCAAGTCTACTTTTTCTACATAATCCATCATACAAAATGTAATCAAATGGAAAAGTCTCTTTTTTTTTTAACTTGTTTTATTAGTTTTAATCTTTTAACTTTATGCATCAAGCAAAAATGTAATTATCAGCAACATTCTCTGACTGGAAGAAATTAGTTTAACATTTAAACCTATTTTCTGCACATTCCAGCACATAAAATAAAATATTTTTTGTGTTTACACTCAGTCTTTCAAATAGATGCAAGTAAAACACAGCAGAAAATAAATAAAGTCAAAGACTCAGCGGTGCTGTTGCTCTATTTTCACCTGTAAAGCAGGAGTGGGGTAGGCGGAGGTTTACCCTGGTGCAGGTGTGCCGCGGTCAGTGGAAGAATCCGCGAGTGTCTCTGTGAGTTTCCCATCACGTCGTAGCTACTCAGTGCTTGTTGGAAGTTTAGGGTTTTTTTCGCTGTAAAAAGAAGTTTTCTTCCCACGCACAGCGGACACTAATGTTTTTGTCACTTTTTATGGAATCAAACTCAAAGTAAGGTCAGTACTTCCACGCTTTAAACGCTGCACGCTCATACTCTCTCTGCACTCGATATGTGATCCATTGTTGATCTGCACACAGCTGTTGTCACGAACGTCGCACTCGCTTCCGTCACTGTCGTGAGACATTCTCGCAAAAAATCACGGTTTTAGTAACGCAGTAACGCAGCGTTCCTACGGGAAAGTAACGGTAATCTAATTACTGTTTTTGCAATAGTAATCCCTTACTTTACTCGTTACTTGAAAAAAGTAATCAGATTACAGTAACGCGTAACGCGTTACTGCCCATCTCTGGTTGCAGATGTGCAGTAAAGACCCAGTGCTGTCTCCTGCCTCTTACTTTCACGCCAGAACACAACGCAACGACAGGCGTATCACATGAAGGGGTTACATTGGTGCCGTGACACTGTGGATTTGTCAAGCATCGACGTAATCTTGATCACTGTGGGGAGCTCTTCGTAATTGCCCTTGTTCCATGTTGGTTACTTTTCCTAGCTTGTGTAAGACTTTTTGAATGAGCTTGGATATTTAATCTGCTCAATTCTGATCCTGAATAACATCAAGTGTTAGTTACAAATACTGTGTTTGGTTTTGTACAGTTACACTATTTGGAATTTTTTTGTGAACCAGATGCTTTATTCATCATTATGGAGTCAGCATCTGGTTCAGAGGCAAGTGGTGTTCCTGATGGGGAGGTTTCCTCTCATGTGAGTTTGGGGCGAGGGTGGTTTCTTGGGGATGGGGTTCAGACACCTAAACTTGGTGTATCATTTGCTCCCAAGTTTTGTTCCACTCGTCTCCAGGTTCCCCTGTGACGTTCAGACCCCGCAGAAAGCTTCCAATGCTGGGTTGAGTACACTCATCTCAGATTTGGCCAATCAGATTGGTCAGTCCATTGTAGCCCAGTTGCAAGGTGATAAGGAGACCAGTATGTCTACTGGGGCCTTTAAGGCTGAGCAGGGACCTCCTGAGCTAAATTTGTCTGGGGTGAAACTTGTCTTGCAATCAGACATCAAGGGGCCGCCAGTTTTCAGGGATGACGGCAGTGATAAGTTCTCATTCAGACCCGTATTTCTGTGTTGCAGATATGGAGATGTTCTTATGTTTTGGGGATGCGGTCTTTCATTCATTGTTTTTATGGTACAGTGTTTTATTGCCTGTTGGATGGCGATTATTATTTTGATTGTACTTAAGTATAATGTTTGAACTATAAGCACTAGAATATTGGGTCCTGGTTATTCAATCGTATTTGTCTGACTGTTTATTTGTTTTTTAATTATTTTGTTTATTGTTCTTATAAGTTGTTTTTGATGATTTTTCAGTGACATATTATTTATTTTGTGCTTTTTGTTTTCAGAGAGCTTAAGTTAATGTTGTAAAACAATTTGTTGTATTTGATCTATTATATTATTGTAGTGTTAATGAAGCTGCAGACACAGCTCCTTTCAGCATAGCCGGAGGAGAGGTGTCCTGGCAGGCATGTGACACACAGATCAGAGCTGTATTTCTGTGTTGCAGATGTGCAGTAAAGACCCAGTGCTGTCTCCTGCCTCTTACTTTCACGCCAGAACACAACACAATCACAGGCGTATCACATGAAGGGGTTACATTTACATTTCTACATTTACTTCGTTTTACTGCCACCAACTGTCAGCCAGTGGAACAGCACAGGATGACCTACAACAGACAGATGTTTCCCATCGTCGGTTACACCAGTGGTTCCCAAACATTTTTTGCTAGGCCCCCCTTTGTTTTACAAGAAAAATATCCCCCCACGCACAAACACATCCGCCACACACACACCCATATTTTGTTTTTCCAAACCCCAAACATTTTACAAGGGTATTTGTGAAAACGCAGCTGTTTCTATGCGCTTGGACATTTCGTCCACACGTAAACGGCGTTTCGAATCACCGAAAATTGAGATTTTTTAAAACTCCTTTTTTGCGTTTACGTTTGGACGAGGAATCACAGAGTTCGTCACACAACGTCAAAGGTATGTGCCTTTATTCACGTCACGCTGTGCGCCACGTTGTTTACATGGGATGAATTGCAGAATGGCAGATAGAGACAAAATACTGTTAATCTGACTGTCTGCAGGTTTACACGCAGTTACTGTCCCTCCATTTAGAAAGGCAGAGGCGTCACGGTGTGATTATTTTACGTGTAGTTGTTTTTTTCCTGTGTAATCAATACATTTTTCAAAAAACGCCTCTCTGTGCAAAATGGGTTCAAAAACATAAACAGCTGTGGGATCCTGTTTGTCCGTGATTTGAACCGAGAGACAAATCGTGGCAGGATCAGCCTGATGTTATTTGTATCCAGCTGTAACTTTACTGTATAAAGAGCAAACATCTCCAACATGTCAGGAGCAGTTAGTCATTACAACAAGTGTTTGTGAACTAAAAATCAAGAATGTGGGATCCTGTTTGTCCGTGATTTGAACAGCCCAGCGCTGCTCCCGACAGGGAAAACTAATTCTGCAGGGAGACCTACCTCGGCACTTGTGCAGGTGAAGCCAAAGTATATGAAAATATGCTTCACCATATTTTCTAGTCTTTGGCTTGGAATGGAGTTGGTTTGGAAACATGTTCAGCGATGCTTCATCTCCTGCTTTGCGTTTGTGTGAACCTGTCCATTATGCTAACATTGTCCAAGCATTTTGTTTTTTTCCTTTTCATACCACGCTGGGGAGCACTGGAATAAAAAGCTGTGACGACAGCAGGGCTGTTTCCAATGGGGTCTGCTGGAGCAGGTGGAGACTGAGAAGAGCTGGATTGGCACCAAAGTGACGGAGTACCTGGCCTTGCTCGCCCCGCTGCTCTCCTTGGTTTCCTGAAGACAGCCTGCGTCAGAATCCGTTTGTCCAGATTGTTCTTTAACAAAACCAGTGTTTAGGGTTTACCAGGGTTTATTTCTGTTTTCAACAGACAGGAGAGCTTTGACTGAGCGATCGCAGGCAGCTCCGTGGACACAAACACTGTTGTGAAGTCGAGAGGTGTTCTGAATACTGGACAGGTCCCTGCTGATGCAGCGATCTGGTGAGTAATGAGGCATCTCTTCAGCCTTAAACAACACGAAAAGCAGGTGAGATGACCAACAAACCTCCTTCAGCTGAGAATTTGACATGAGAGCAGCGAGACCAGCAGGGAAGCACCTATGAAACAGGTAATCAGAGGTAATCAGACAGGGGAGAGAAGGGAAGTGAGCAAAGGAGGCCCAAAAGCAACAGAGACGGATCAATGCACCACAAACTGGAAGCAAATTATTCACGTTATTTTGTCTCTTTAGTTTGTGCGGAGAGTAAAAAAAAAACAAAGCTCTTTGTTGTTGTTTTTGTATTTTTACATTTACACATTTACAAGAAGTTTTTTAGTTGTTTATTCTTCATTCAAATAACTTTCTTTTTCAGTGCAATTTAACAGTTTTCAAAGCAAATATTCTTTAAGTGCTTAAGTGTTTGTGGCCCAGATGCGAGGTAGAAGAGGGACAGTCCGATCATGTCCCCTTGTTTCCAGCATCTCTAAATGATGCTTCTTTAAATCTGATAAAGGCTACGTCCACACGTACCCGGGTATTTTTGAAAACGCAGATTTTTCTATGCGTTTGCACCTTTCGTCCACACGTAAACGCCGTTTTCGGTCACTGAAAATGGAGATTTCTAAAAACGCCTGCCAGGGTGGATATTTTCGAAAGCTCTGTTTTTGCATTTAGTGTGGACGAGAAAAACACAGAAAACGCAGCGTCAAAGGTGTGCGCCTTTTTTGACGTCACACTGTGCGCCATGTTATTGTTTCGGTGAAATGACAAAATACTGTTACTTGCACTCTCTGCAGTGTTTAAATGCTTACATATACACAGTTACTGTCCCTCCACACATAAGACTCGGTTCTGCTTCTATGCCCCATCTTTGTTTACTTTTTCCCACTGAGGCTTCTAGACTTCTGATTGGCCAACATTTCTACACGGTTAGGAATCTAGCGCCACCTGTTGCTTTGGCATGTTCCTAGCAGCGTTTTCCTTCACTTCTGCGTTTACGTGTGGACGGACTATTTTTTAAAACGAAAACGGAAAATCCCCATTTCCAAAAATACCCGTGTACGTGTGGACGTAACCAAAGACTGCAAGAATAACTTCAGTTCTGTCTGTAATCATCAATATGTTTGTGACTGTAAGGTTACAAGTAATCTATTCTGTCCTGAAAACAGAGTTCACAATGATGATCAGGTACAATGATCAGTATCTGATAATAAAAAAAATTAAATAAATTATAAAATATGCAGATTTCACATCTTTCATTGTTGCATTAATTAAAATCTAGAGATATATATGAAACAGTGATGCAGACACACTAATGATCTGTTTAGCTTAAGAAAACATGAACTTCTAAACATTTGAGCTACCGTTTAATGTTCAGTGCAAGTTTAAAGAACTTCTTCATTTTTACACCCTTAAACCAGAGTCCAGCTCAAAGCCCCTGTCAGTCAGAGCTCAAGCCACACATTGTACAACCAGCTTCCTTTTCTTGGAAGTGGAGCACCTAAGGCGCCGTTAGCCGACAGTAAACTCGCCCAAACGTCACCACTGAGCTCTTTGTAGATAATCAGTTCAGAATCAAGTCAAAGATTAGCAGGCAGAGCTTTAAGCCTGTAAAGTCTTAGAGTCAAAGCTTGTTCACATTCATTTGTGTCCATCACATCATGTCGATCAAGTCAGACTCTCTACAGGAAGAGCTGGAGACAAACGGTGAGGCTGACGAGATGGAAGAAGACAAAGATGAAGGAGTGAGCAGGACGACCCCCGCTGCTTTGTGATACAGGGCGTGAGGTAGTTGTGGTGGTGTTGGTGGTGGTGTTGGAGGTGCTGGTGGGGTTGATGGTGGTGTTGGAGGCGCTGGTGGGGTTGGTGGTGGTGGTCGTGGAGGGTGGAGACAAGAGTGTCCCCAGCGTCTTCGTCAGGAAGGAGTCAAAGGTGCTCACTCTGGTGAAGGTCATGACTGAGCTTCGTCTCCTCCTGGCAGAGGGGCTTCGAGCTGTTAACACGACCGCCTGGAACCAAGAGCCGCCCTGCTTACACATCAGTGGGCCGCCAGAATCACCCTGAACAGACGGAAAGGGTCAGTTATTATTTTAATGTTATATGTTATATTTTCCTGCGACTCAAAGGAAGAGTTTAATACACCTTTGTTACCAGAAAGTTTGGACTATGATTATTATATTTACTTTTAAGCAGCTAAATCCAAGGTCCAGAATAAACAACATGTCAGCAGACAGTGTTATAAGAAGAAGAATCCAGTCATTTACCTGCTGCAGTGCAAACACGTCTGTACAGATGCTCTCACTCGATGATGAGTTCCCACAGTTTACCACCGAGGTCTGAAACTGCTGCATAACTTCCTCAGCTAACATCATGAAAGATAAGAAAATCCTGATGTTTGACTAAAGAAACTGTAAGTGCAGTGGTCCACATGTGTAATCTGAGAGATGGACTGGTGCAGAGTCTGGGCAGAACTCTGTCAGCCTTCATGTTGCTGACTCACCTCCTCCTCTTCCAGGACTCCAACCGGCCGCCCAGCACGCCAAGCCCTCGGCGAAGGTTCTCCCGTTGTCCAAGCAGATGGGCTGGATGTAGTCGGTCAGGGTGGGCTGGGCAGATAGACGGAGGATGGCTATGTTGGTCCCGGTCGTGTTGCTCAGAGTGATATTTGTCACATTCAGCGTCACCTCAAAGGGGTTGGATCCATTTAGCTTCAGACGCCCCAACACGACAGTCCACTCGGACGCTACAGGGGAGCTGTGGGAGGAACGAAGCACACAAACATAAACTTCATCAGCTTCAAACAAAATCTACACCTTTACACTCAACTTCATGGGACCCAAGTTTTACAGACTTGGATCATATATCGAGTGCAGAGAGAGTATGAGCGTGCAGCGTTTAAAGCGTGGAAGTACTGACCTTACTTTGAGTTTGATTCCATAAAAAGTGACAAAAACATTAGTGTCCGCTGTGCGTGGGAAGAAAACTTCTTTTTACAGCGAAAAAAACCCTAAACTTCCAACAAGCACCGAGTAGCTACGACGTAATGGGAAACTCACAGAGAAACTCGCGGATTCTTCCACTGACCGCAGCACACCTGCACCAGGGTAAACCTCCGCCTACCCCACTCCTGCTTTACAGGTGAAAATAGAGCAACAGGACCGCTGAGTCTTTGCCTTTATTTATTTTCTGCTGTGTTTTACTTGCATCTATTTGAAAGACTGAGTGTAAACACACAAAATATTTTATTTTATGAGCTGGAATGTGCAGAAAATAGGTTTAAATGTTAAACTAATTTCTTCCAGTCAGAGAATGTTACATATAATAAAATTTTTGCTTGATGCATAAAGTTAAAAGATTAAAACTAATAAAACAAGTTTTAAAAAGAGACTTTTCCATTTGATTACATTTTGTATGATGGATTATGTAGAAAAAGTAGAATTGGGCTGAAAGATCTATCACTTTATCACCTCTTCAGGTTGTAAATCGTGTTTTTAAAAAGTAACTAAGTAACTAATTACTTTTAAAAATAAGTAATCAGTAAAGTAATGGGATTACTTTTTGGGGGAAGTAATCAGTAATTAGTTACTGGTTACTTTTTTCAAGTAACTTGACCAACACTGGTGAGGACACAGGGCTGTGTCTCTGACACGCTGGTCTGCAGTACGGGGGCCCCACAGGGAACTGTGCTGGCACAGTTCCCTGTGGGGCCCCCGTACTGCAGACTTCTCCATCAACTCCCCACGCTGCCACCTACAGAAGTTCTCTGACGACTCTGCCATAGTCGCCTCATCACAGGTGAGGACGACTCAGAGTGCAGACAGTGGACTCTGGACTTTGTGGACTGATGTCAGCAGAACCACCTGCTGATCAACACCAGGAAAACCAAGGAGTTGGTGGTGGATTTCCGGCAAGGGCGTAGATTTGGCATGGATGGAAGGGACATGTCCCCACCAATATCCAGCGATTATTGAATTGTCCCCACCAATAATTTGATCTCTTCGAGTAAAGAAATCAAACCCGATAGAAAGAAAAAAAACGATCTGTCAGCGTCTCATTCACCCAGCGGTGCAGAAAGAGTGAAATTACATTCTCTACTGGAGTCCTACGTCATGTGACAAATATGGCCAATGTGATTGGCTGAGCCTTTCAGGGAGCTCTGTTTAGTTTTAGCAGCGGCAAACCTGCGCTGCGAGGAGGAGGACGGCAGCAAAAAGGAAGAACCTGGATATAAGAAAGTATTTTTCAAAGAAACCTGTAAGTCACTTAAAGCCAAGTTCACTCATAAAATGTGTCCGTCATAATAACGTTACAGGCTATGCTAGGCTTTGGCCCACATCAGTATAAAAGTGTATGTAACCATGAATAACGTGTTTTGGAAACTAACTGCACAACAGGCAACACTATCAGTTATCTCAGCCTCGAGCAGCATTTCTAATTTTGATTGAAACTGTCAGAGAAAACTGCAGCCTCGAGCAGCCAGGATATTAGTTTACAGAGGCTGTACCATGTACACCAGGAGAGGCTGGACAGTATAGATGTAAAACCAATATGCCAGCAGTTTATCTCAGTTAACGAGAGGAGCAGGCATGTGTTTGGCTGCTTCACATAGTGAACATTGAGTTGTTGTGTCCATGTCTGTTGCTGTAACAGTAGTTCATGTTTAGAATAAAAAAAATCCAGCTCACTGAGTTGATCGGGGCAACAGTGCCTAAAATGTTGCATCATTTTGCTGAGAGATCTGTTACTTTGTGGTCATCTTAGATGAGTAGTTTTATTGACAAAGCCCAGCAGGTCATTCAGTGTTCCCTTACTGCTAATGTATAAGACATGTTGGTGTACTATAACTGAGGTAATGTTGTTAAATCCTTAAAGTCATATTCTTTTATTGTCATGACTGTATTTGAAGCTGTTTTTATTTTTGTATGATACCTGATTTATATGGAATATGGTTGAAGTAACCTAAAGTCTAAAATACTTAGTCATTTGTTTAATAGTAATTTAACATTATATAATTCACATATAAAACTATGAATTGTAATTTTAAATGGTTTAAAAGCACGTAGAATAGCATATGTAGGCAAGTATACTTCTCCTTTTATCAAGAAGCAAAAACAAAAAGGACAAAAAAGAAACAGGGCGGGGTTTGGTGGTTGAATCATCCGTCCCCACCAATGCCAAAACCAAATCTACACCCTTGATTTCCGGAGACGCAGACCCACCACACTGACACCGGTGAACATCCAGGGAGTGGACATTGAGATAGTGGACTCTCATAGGTACCTGGGTGTTCACCTGAGTAATAAACTGGACTGGAGCCACAACACTGACGCTCTGTACAGGAAGGGTCAGAGCAGACGCTACCTGCTGAGGCGGCTGAGGTCATTTGGAGCACAGGGAGCGCTTTTAAAGACCTTCTATGACTCTGGTGGCATCTGTCATTTTTTACAGTGTGGTATGTTGGAGCAGCAGTTTATCGGCAGCTGAGAGGAAGAGGCTGGATAAACTCATCAGGAAGCCCAGCTCTGTTCTGGGATGCACCCTGGACCCAGTGCAGGTGGTGGGAGACAGAAGGACTCTGGCCAAAATAGCATCTCTGATGGACAGAGTCTCCCAGCCCATGCATGTAGATGTTGCTGCAGAGCTGCTTCAGTGACAGACTGCTGCATCCTCGATGCATGAAGGAGCGTTTCTGCAGGTCCTTCCTCCCTGCAGCTGTCAGACTGCACAATCAGAACTGCTCCCAACAAACACAGATGTTTACATCAGCGCTGTAACTGCAGTATTTTATCAACTGATTCACTCTACAACCTGGGTTTGCCTCTTATCTGTATGATTTAATAATTACCTCTAAACAGTACTCTGTTTTTGGTAACCATTGTCCTTGATATAAATATGTAAAAGAAAAAAGTGTTTCTGTCCTGTGTACTCTTTGTTTGTATATGTGTCTTTCTTGCTGCTGTTACATCCAAGTTTCCCCTTGTGGGACAATTAAAGGACTATTCTATTCTATTCTATTCTATCCTATTCTATTCTATTCTATCCTATTCTATTCTATTCTATTCTAGGCAAAAGCTGGCGGGAATAACTCTCTCTTAGATAACAAAACTGTGTTGTGACCAGTGTTGGTCAAGTTACTTGAAAAAAGTAACCAGTAACTAATTACTGATTACTTCCCCAAAAAGTAATCCCATTACTTTACTGATTACTTATTTTCAAAAGTAATTAATTACTTAGTTACTTAGTTACTTTTTAAAAACAGGATTTACAACCTGAAGAGGTGATAAAGCGATAGATCTTTCAGCCCAATTCTACTTTTTCTGCATAATCCATCATACAAAATGTAATCAAATGGAAAAGTCTCTTTTTAAAACTTGTTTTATTAGTTTTAATCTTTTAACTTTATGCATCAAGCAAAAATTTAATTATATGCAACATTCTCTGACTGGAAGAAATTAGTTTAACATTTAAACCTATTTTCTGCACATTCCAGCACATAAAATAAAATATTTTGTGTGTTTACACTCAGTCTTTCAAATAGATGCAAGTAAAACACAGCAGAAAATAAATAAAGTCAAAGACTCAGCGGTCCTGTTGCTCTATTTTCACCTGTAAAGCAGGAGTGGGGCAGGCGGAGGTTTACCCTGGTGCAGGTGTGCCGCGGTCAGTGGAAGAATCCGTGAGTTTCTCTGTGAGTTTCCCATTACGTCGTAGCTACTCGGTGCTTGTTGGAAGTTTAGGGGTTTTTTCGCTGTAAAAAGAAGTTTTCTTCCCACGCACAGCGGACACTAATGTTTTTGTCCCTTTTTATGGAATCAAACTCAAAGTAAGGTCAGTACTTCCACGCTTTAAACGCTGCACGCTCATACTCTCTCTGCACTCGATATGTGATCCATTGTTGATCTGCACACAGCTGTTGTCACGAACGTCGCACTCACTTACGTCACTGTCGTGAGACATTCTCGCAAAAAATCACGGTTTTAGTAACGCAGTAACGCAGCGTTCCTACGGGAAAGTAACGGTAATCTAATTACTGTTTTTGCAAACTTTTCTGTTCTCAAACTGATCTCCCTGTTGAAGCTCAGTCACCAATGAGTGTGTTAGTTCTTCTGTCAGATTCACCCTTTCTCTTGATGTCTGAACTCAAAACTCTTAAAAATTGCTCAGTTTAACATCAGAAAGAGAATTTACTAATCAGAGGGTAACATACTGACTAACTCACCCATCGAACTGAATTATCGTCTGTGCAAACTTCAACTTCAGCTGCAACTCACCTTGAGAAACACTTGGCGTGGCTCAGCACTGAGTCCAAGGCCACCAGAGTCCCACCGCACACGTGACTTCCATTCTTCTGTAAGCTCGCCATCCACGGCCATGAGCCGGCTGTCGCATCTGAGGTTCCTCCCACAATCCCAGAAGTTCTTGGAGCTTGTCCACAGACCACCGCTGAGGAGAAGAACCAGGGGGAGACAGAAAGAGGCAGGAAAAACTTGGATCACACAAAACCATCACTTCAAGTTCAGGTAGTGAAGAATTCAGAAAGTGTCAGAGAGCAGCAGCTGTATTATCTAAAAGTTTAGAGGAAACAAAGTGTTAATGTGATGGAAACTCACATTGGGGAGTGGTTGGAGGCAATGTGGTTGTAGGTGTGGTGGTAGTGGTGGTGGTGGTAGGGGTGGTGGTTGTGGTGGTGGTGGTAGGGGTGGTGGTTGTGGTGGTAGTGATGGTGGTGGTAGGGGTGGTGGCTTTTGCAGAGGAGGTGGTTGTGGTGGTGGAAGTTGTAGTGGTTATAGGAGTAGTTGGGGTGGTTGTAGGGGTGGTGGTGTTAGTAGGTGTGGTGGTTGGCACTGGTGGCAGTCCTGTGCAGGAGACACTGAGGTCGCTGTTGGTCCCAGTGGACGTGAACGTCATGAAGCCCGGCTGGTTGGAGGAGATCTGGCTCCTGATCCAGGTCTGGTACTGGGATACTCTGGCGTAGACTCCTGGAAAATTAGGCAAGGCGCAACCTTCCCCAAAACTGACGACTCCCGCCTGAATCCAGCGACCGCTCTGCTTGATCACCATTGGACCTCCTGAATCCCCCTTTGAGAGCAGAAACATTTACTGTTAGCTGAGGAGAAGAAACTGTAGAAGGTGAAAATGTGCCAAACACAGGTAACAACAATCACCTGACAGGAGTCCTTTCCTCCTGCACTTAACCCGGCACAGATCATGTTGTCAGTGATTGATCCCACTCCATAGTTACAGTTACACTGCCTGTTTCCCACAACAGGAACCTCCACCTCCATCAGGTTTTGTGGAGAAGGAAGGGACACTGAACGGGGTAAAATAAATATATCAGTTTGTAATAAATAACATGTGACTGATTAACCTTCAAACAAAAGGGCGGCTCCACCAAACTTAAAAACAAAGTGTAGTCATGTGTGCAAACAAAGATGGGGAAACATGTTTGTCCGCTGGGGTTGGAGCTCTCTGCAGAACACAGTCACATGACTTTGATGCCGCTCTGTCATCTTGTCCTGTTTTATGTTATTTGAGTATTTTAGATGAAGCACAACAGCTGCTGTTTTTAAACGTGATACAGAAATAAACTTGACACACAGACAGTAGATGGTCGTCATCATGTAGTAACTGTCTAACACCACCTGGGGGCAGTGTCAGATACACAGAAAATATACTTTCTTTTAACCAAGGATCATTTTGACCTGACATCATCGTGCAGACAGCATGTTTGCTGCAGGTCCAGCACTTCCAGACTGTTTAATTCACATAATTATTCTTTCTGGTTTTGAACTCTGCACAGATTTAACCTCATGGAAACATCTTATTGCTCTAAATATTTCTGAGACAGCAAACTTGTTCCCTGTATTATTGTCATCATTTCTCTAAAAACGATCAGGTGTCTTTATGACCCACCTCCACTTCCTATATCGCCCCAGCCGGTGACCCAGCTGTTAACACCGCTGTAGAAGATGCTGTCTGAAGCTGCCAGGCAGACGGGAGAAATGTAGTTGTTGAAAGTCACCGGTGAGGAGAGCTGCAGGAGGCAGACGTCGTTGTCGTTGGTACCAGAGTTGTAGTTTGGATGGTTGATGATCTGTGTTACTGTCCGAGACGCTGCATTGGGGTTAGATCCCTGTAGACTCTGAAGGCCCAGATTCACAGTCAGACCGGTTGGAGTACTGCTGAGATCATCAGGAGCGACACGAACAGTGCACAGTTGTTACAATTGTTATAGACGAGAAAACATATATAAAGTTTGACTTCACAGCGTCTTTAAATCTTGTTTAGAGTGCAGCTTCAGCCTCATCACTCACGTTTCAAAGCAGTGAGCAGCAGTCAGCACCCACTGACTGTTAATGAGGGATCCTCCACAGAAGTGGGACCCAGATGTTTGCAGACTGACCTGCCAGGGCCAGCTGCCAACAGGGGCCACCTGTCCTCCTACAATCCTGGTGTTCAGAGACGCCTTACCACAAACTGAAGACCGACATTAAAACACAGAGTGAGCATTACTGTAGGAGCTGTAAACTCTCAGCACTACAAACTGCTGAGTGAGGACACAGTGATCCTGGAGTCTACAGTTCACTCACAAACTAATATTCATATGAAACTAAAGATTTATTACACATAAAACTAAATCATTACACAAAGAAGCTTTTTCTTACCACCCAGCTGTGACTCAGACTCTGAAACACAGAAACAAACCATTTTAAAACTAAAAATCTTCATTCATCGTTCTGTGATTAGTTCACTGTCTGTAATTACTGTGTGAAGTTACAGTTAATGTAACCCATTTGAAAAAATGTGAGATAAGAAATTTTGAGGTTCCAAACACTACGTCCTGTGTTGTTGGTCTGTCGTAAAAACTTCTTCTTCAAAATATATATTAAAGTTATGTTTACTGAACATTGTGAATTTTAACTGAACACATCAAATTCGTATTAAAGAAACGATTTCTTTAATGTAAAGGTTATTTTCCTGCAGTGTCACTTTAAAGTGAAGCGCTGTGCTCCTGAGTGTTTTCGCCCTCTGAGTCGTACCTGCTGCAGGTGTGTGCAGAGAGCTCTTACCTTGGGTCAGGAGCATCAGCCCAGCAGCCAAACACATCACTTTGTAGAAAGCCATCGCTGTAAAATACCTGCAGACCTGCTGAGGCTTAAATAACCTTCCTCTCTCTCCCTTTCGGTTTGCAGTAAAACACACCTTTCTCAAACACCTGTCTGACGACACGCCCAACACCTCACTGCAGGTTACCAGACCTGCTTCACATTACAATCATCAGATTAAACAGGAACTTTTTAATCATTTTTCTCAGATTACTCATTAATTTAACACCAGGAAACAAAAGTCTGCCCTGCTGTGTCAAATAAAAGTTATTTAAAGGTTTCACAGTATTGACTGATGTGTACAGGTGTAAGAAGGGGCGAGCTGAGCAGCAGCGTTTGTATTGAAGTGAAATGCATTAACTCGACCAAAAACTACATAAATAAATCCTGTTGCTGACGATCATTGAGATATTTAAAAAGTGGTTTTGTTTTTTTGTTGGAAACATTTAGAGATGTTTGAATCTGTGACAACAGGCGCGAAAGAGTGATGATCTAAACTGGAGGGTTTCACAAACACACTGCCAGTGCAGTGGAAACATACCTGGATTGAAACAACACAGTAGAGCACTATCAGGCATGGATGGGCCTCCCCAGAGCCAGAAGCTCAACATCACTGAAGCAGTGTGGGATCATCCTGACAGAGACCAGAACAAAAAGAAGAAACATCCAAAGAAGAGACCTGAATGTCCTTCAAGATGAAGAAGAAAGTAGAGAAAGCTCAGACTGTGCTGAGAATAAAGGCGCTCACACCAAACGAGCTCGTTAGAGTCGTACAAACTCTGTTTGACCCATCAATAAATCGCTGCACATGGTTCACATTTTACTAGAAAAACAGAAAGAAATGAGGCTCAAAACTTTTGCTCATCACTGTACAGTTTTTAAACATTAACGTCATTATTGCATTTTCATGATGACTTTCCGCAAAATAAAAACTGCTTCTCTTTAATGTGGTGTAATTACATGATGATGTTTTACTATTTCCTCAACTAGATGAAAACGAGTCAGTTCTTCAGTCTGATGAGCGTTTGTTCACTCGTTAGATCAGCACGAACATCGAGCACAGAACTGTGACAGAACTACATTCCTGTAAATCTGTGAAACAGGAAGTTTTATTCAAAGAAGCAGCTTCACAGAGAGATCATGAAGGAGAGATACACCACACATCTGCTCTGTGAACGAAAACAATACATCTCCATCATTCATTAATCTGCAATGACAGTGGGACTGGCACAGTGGGGGCTGTCCACTCGGGAAAAAACTGGTCAAACTACATCAGGTTTCGCTGAATGAACAAATGAACAGGAAGTGTTTCAGAACCAGTAGAACCACAAAACACTGACGTTTCCACTGAGCACATCACAAACATCTGTCATGTCAGAAGTATTTCTTTCCCTTCTGATGTAAACGAGAGTTACAAAAAGAGGCAATAACAAGTCAACCCCAAAGAGGCAGTGGTCCAGCAGACTACCGCCCTCTCACTGTTCTCACTGAGACTTCCCTGGTTTTAGTTTTTGTTAGTGTCTTTGACACTGCAGGTAGCATGAGAGGGTAACTGTTACTACTTTAAATTAAATCAGTGGTTGAAGTGAGCACTTCATAAGTGGGTAAAATGTGGACTCACTGCACCAACTGGACTGAACAAAGAGGGGAGGTCATCAAGTGTCCCTCATGATGTTGTACTGACAACTGCCTCCCCCTGTCCACTGATAAAGGACAAGGGGAGGCAGCGACTATATATACTATACTATATATTATATATACGGGAGGAAGTGGCTTTGACTTCCCAAATGCCTCAGCAGCGTTGGACTCTACAACAACGGGATGCTGTCATTGCCTATCCCTAGCCTGGCAGAGGAGTTTAATCAGAATCAGAAAGACTTTGTCTATCCCCAAAGGGCAAATAACATACAACAGAGCAGCATAGTGTTGAAGATAACAACAATAAGAACAGAATACACAGAATATGCAGTACGTACAGTTTTAAAATTATACAGATCAAAATTGAAGTGACTGAAAGATGAATAAATAACTTTAAGTAAGTAAAAGTAAATAAAGTGTCAGTAGTATAAAAGAGTGTAGAGAAGTTTGTGTTTCTGGTGGGGGAAATGTTCTTATCTGCTGGAGTTAAAAAGCAGAGCTGCTTTGGGGACTAAGGTGGCGCTCCTCCTCCTCTCAGTCCTGCAGGAAATGCAGCGGAGGCGTCGCCCAGAGGGGAGCCATTAAAATGTGAGGTGAAGAATGTGAGAGGGGTCGTTGATGATTTTGGCTGCCTGTCTAAGAGCCTGTTGGCTGAAAACCTGAGCCAGAGTTCTGACAGGCCAATGATTTTAGAGCTGCAGTCTGTTCGTGTATGAAGGCTGAGGGAGTGGAACCAGCTGGTGATGGAGAAGGTCATGATGCTTTCCAGGAAGGCGTAGTGTGCAAAAGTGAGGCTTGAGATGTCACTCATGGACTCCGAGACCCTATAGTGATAGACGCTGCTCCCACCTTAGCAACAAGGAGGGAATGGACCCCAACCACATTTGTGCTACAGGCCAAATCTGCTCTTCACCATCCTGACGTGGTGGGTCACATCCAACAGGGCAGAGGAGGATTTGGTCTTGGAACAGTAACACCTCTCTGGCAACAGGTGTCTGTACCCAAGGGTCGAAAAATGGTAGGGGTGGAGGTGCGTGGACAGAAGGAAACAGCCAGACATGCCAGAGCCGTAGCACTGGAAGCATCGCTGGTGAATTGGGAGAGTGTTGAAAAGAGGAAACTCACATGGAAATCTGGGGAATGGAGGCGAATAGGCTGCGTTTCATCATCAGAACCACATATGATGTGGAAAGGACCCATCCTGTAGATCATTGGTTAAATCAGTGGTTCCCAAAATTTTTTTGCTAGGCCCCCCTTTGTTTTACAAGAAGAATGTTCGTGCCCCCCCCTCCCCCATGCGCGCGCACACGCATGCACGCGCACGCACGCACGCACACGCACGCACAAACACATGCCCCAACCACACACGCCCATATTTTGCTCCATTGCGGTTTATTTCACATCTCAAACATTTAGTAAACAATTAAGCAAATACAAGTAACCTGCAGATAAACTACTAACTCTTTTACGCTACGTCCGCACCTACACGGGTATTTTTGAAAACGCAGCTGTTTCGTCCACGTAAACGGCGTTTCGAATCAGCGAAAACTGAGATTTTTTTAAAACTCCTTTTTTGAATTTACGTGCGGACGAGGAATACAGAGTTCGTCACGCAGCGTCAAAGGTATGTGCCTTATTTCACGTCACGCTGTGCGCCACGTTATTGTTTACATGAGATGAACTGCCTGCAAACATATATTTGTCATTAAGTAGGTCAGTTTACATTGGTCTGATTTCATTCTCACAGCTGGGCGAGTGTCAAAAAACTGCACAACATGAAATTTAATGGCAATAAAACATGAGACAGTCCTGTGAGGTTGGAGTTATTTTTAAATACTCATAAGTCATAGTTTTAGAAACACTTCTGCAGCTATTTCCCCATGTCTTTGTTCTCCTGTCCGTGTGACGACAAACTGGATCTGCCAGTAAGAGAATAATAGCTCATCGGGGAAATGTAATGTACAGTCAGTTTACAGGCATGCAAAAGTGTCAAGTCGTTGTTGACAGTGACACAAAAATGTCGCTGGTTAAATGAGTTAATAGATGACAAACAAGTGAGAATAAATGATGTGAGATTTCATGGAAGCACGGCCTTATTAAAGGCTCTGCGTTTGACACACCTGAAGCTTACAGAAGTTTTATTCAGCTGAAGAAAAACCAACAGTATAAAGACAACAAATCAGGAAATATTCAACCCTATCGGCTTTGTTTTTGTTATTCTTCCAGTTATTTTCAGTAAGTTCTGGATAAACTTAGTGAGGTGGGGTAACCTTCGTCCCCACCGCTGGCACCTTTGTCGATTCTTTGTCCGACGGCTCCCCGTGTCTCGGTGTCTCTGAGCAGAGGTGGTGACACATCACTGCTTTGGAGCCATGAAAAGGGACACAGCTGCAGCATCTGTCCAGCATTTTGTACAGTACTGTACTCTACAGTCTCCAGCAGATCAGGACAACAGTGTTTATGACAACAGCACCCATTTGGTTAGGTACACCTGTACAAATATACTAATACAAATATCTAGTCAGCCAATCACATGGTAATAACAGGTCAAGACTAGGGGCGGGTTTTTCTAATCGATTTATCGATTAAAATCGATTCTGGCTTGGATAACGTGAAATCGATTCATTAAAATCCTGAATCGATTTTTTAATTTAAATGAATTTTTCCCGAAATGCCAGAATCTCTGGTGAAACCTCACAAAACTTCAACAACCACCAAAGATGAAAACAGTAACTGAGAGCAGGAACAGGCTTCTGCACAGAGACGTGAACACAAAGCTCGACCCGCCGACGCATCAGGATCAGCGAGCTGTGACTTTCTCACCGACGGCACGGACACGGTCGGGGCTGAAAGCCGACAGCTCGCTGACTCTGTCGGCGGGTCGAGCTTTGTGTTCACGCCCTTTTTGCGCTGATTCTGAAGCTGTTAGTTTGATCTCTCTCCAAACAACATTGACCGAACCAGCAGCAAAAGAAGATCCAAACTACGCTTCACACAAACATCGTCATGAATTCACTCTGACTTTTGCTGTTTTGCTTCCACCAGGATAAAGTCACACTACATGCACATTCTCTGCCGTTGTTTACAGGCTGTCGGACGCTGTTTGTTTCCTTTTACTTACTTCCGAAAAGAAAAACCTAATTTCTGTCGTTCAATACTGAACAAATTTAAACTTTTTGAAATGATACAAAATGCAAAACGCTGTGTCTGTAATAAAACCGCTGTAACTTCAGAGGTGATGTTCATGTGCTGATTAATGGTTTTCTTTCCTTTTTGATCGACTGCAGAATATTTTTATAAAATCCAGAACAGGAAAATCTGCTTCATGTTTTTCTGTATTATCTTCAGCTGCTTTGACACAAAGGCCTCTGCTGTGACGCTCACACCTTTGATAAAGTCTTGCGTGTGTCAGCTTCCTTTTTATAGGTACAAAAATATGTAAATGTGCTGATCTGAATTATAATATTTCTGACTGTCAAAATTCACCTTGTGAATCGGAATCGAATCGATTCTAGAAGTCAGTGACGATACCCAGCCCTAGTCAAGACCACCTGCTGAAGTTCAACCTGAGCATCAGAATAAGGAAGAAGGCCATTTAAGGGAAGGTAACATGTAACACTGGTGCCAGACAGGCTGGTCAGACTGGTTCAAACTGATAGAAGGAAGAAAAACTGAGGTCATATGAAGAATTTAGGTTTGCTGGTTTCCATTCAATTTTTAAAAGACACGCTGTAGAAGAGAGCCAAAGATTAACAATAACTAATGATTCGATGCAGAGAGGTCTGTTAACACATAGTGAGTGAAGAAGAAACACCCAGTGCATCATGGGAATCCCCCGGCAGCCTAAACGTATTGCAGCATCACTAAGGGAGGGTTCAGGGTCACCTGGTCCAGCCCTCCCATATAGAAAAGATATATATAAATCTTATAAAGTTTGTATCTGTCTTGTTTGAAAGTTGTATGAAAAGCATACAAGAGTGAAAACAGATATAAGATCCATTGAAAAATTATATAAATGAAACCTGTATGTTTTGGATACTTACCAAAACAATATATAAAAGTAATGAGAAAGTGGCCACTTTCATGAGTGAATCATATAAGCCTTACATGATTCACTTTATGAAGTAAGCCAAATCTTATGCAAGTCTTTTATAAGTTTTTTCTATTTCTTTTCCATATGGGCTTAATATATACTAACAAAAAGGAAAGTTTGAAGCCTAATCTTAAAAGTAGAGATAGTGTCTGTCTCCCGAATCCAAACTGGAAGCTGGTTCCACAGAAGAGGGGCCTGAAAACTGAAGGCTCTGCCTCCCATTCTACTTTTAAATAGCAATAGACCGATCCGATATTACATATCGGTATTGGCCCCTGGCAGGGCTTCCTTGGATGAGGATGTCTAATGATAATGGCCGAAACACCCAATGAATCCAAGGTCCACTACTGACGATCTATTACAATCTAAATTAGATTCCTAATCCCCAAACCTAACCAAGGAAGGTTAAAAAACAACAAAAAGCCTAACAAAATGGCAGAATAGCTTTTGATAAAAGACCGAAACAGCCTGTGAAGTTGCGGCAGACAATGATGAGTCCCGCTGGTGAAGTTTCCAGGCTGCCTTCCCTCATAGTAGCCATCCCTCAAGACCTTCTCCATCTGAAGCAATGCATTATCAGGGATAGTAACATCTACTCCTTTTATTGAAATAATACATTCAGAAGGGCAACCAGGGAAGTGGAGGCAGATGGGGAGAATGAGACATGGCTGAACGAAATCACCGAATCACAAGAAGAAAAGCAAAACTGAAAGCAAAGCAAAAGTAACACTGACTCTCAAAGTAAAGCAGCAAATGGGAAAACACAGACACACAAGGGAACTGGATACAGGAGACTCAAGAGGATGCAACACAGCTCAGAACTGCGAAAAGGTCTAAATAAAGTAAGTGGAAAATACGTAAAAACCACAAACATTAAGCAAACTGGGAATTACAAAAGATAGTTAAAGTAGAAAGTCCAAAAACAACCTCACAAACGCTGAGTAAACTGAGCCACCAGTGAGTTTCCTGATCTTTATCTACTCAAACCAGCAGAAGCTCTTTGACTAAACTGGAGATTCAACTCATCTTTGCCTTTCTGATTCATGTCTGAACATCTGGCCTGCAAACATATATTTGTCATTAAGTAGCTCAGTTTACATTGGTCTGATTTCATTCTCACAGCTGGGCGAGTGTCAAAAAACTGCACAACATGAAATTTAATGGCAATAAAACATGAGACAGTCCTGTGAGGTTGGAGTTATTTTTAGATACTCATAAGTCATAGTTTTAGAAACACTTCTGCAGCTATTTCCCCATGTCTTTGTTCTCCTGTCCGTGTGACGACAAACTGCATCTGCCAGTAAGAGAATAATAGCTCATCGGGGAAATGTAATGTACAGTCAGTTTACAGGCATGCAAAAGTGTCAAGTCGTTGTTGACAGTGTTGTCAGTGCCAAGAAAAGATCTGAAGATAAGATACAAAAATGTCCCTGGTTAAATGAGTTAATAGATGACAAACAAGTGAGAATAAATGATGTGAGATTTCATGGAAGCACGGCCTTATTAAAGGCTCTGCGTTTGACACACCTGAAGCTTACAGAAGTTTTATTCAGCTGAAGAAAAACCAACAGTATAAAGACAACAAATCAGGAAATATTCAACCCTATCGGCTTTGTTTTTGTTATTCTTCCAGTTATTTTCAGTAAGTTCTGGATAAACTTAGTGAGGTGGGGTAACCTTCGTCCCCACCGCTGGCACCTTTGTCGATTCTTTGTCCGACGGCTCCCCGTGTCTCGGTGTCTCTGAGCAGAGGTGGTGACACATCACTGCTTTGGAGCCATGAAAAGGGACACAGCTGCAGCATCTGTCCAGCATTTTGTACAGTACTGTACTCTACAGTCTCCAGCAGATCAGGACAACAGTGTTTATGACAACAGCACCCATTTGGTTCGGTACACCTGTGCAAATATACTAATACAA
This sequence comes from Copadichromis virginalis, assembly GCF_057382275.1. NCBI lineage: Eukaryota > Metazoa > Chordata > Actinopteri > Cichliformes > Cichlidae > Copadichromis > Copadichromis virginalis. Next base: position 34,963,276 of record NC_140621.1, on the reverse strand, counting down.
ATATCTAGTCAGCCAATCACATGGTAATAACAGGTCAAGACTAGGGGCGGGTTTTTCTAATCGATTTATCGATTAAAATCGATTCTGGCTTGGATAACGTGAAATCGATTCATTAAAATCCTGAATCGATTTTTTAATTTAAATGAATTTTTCCCGAAATGCCAGAATCTCTGGTGAAACCTCACAAAACTTCAACAACCACCAAAGATGAAAACAGTAACTGAGAGCAGGAACAGGCTTCTGCACAGAGACGTAAACACAAAGCTCGACCCGCCGACGCATCAGGATCAGCGAGCTGTGACTTTCTCACCGACGGCATGGACACGGTCGGGGCTGAAAGCCGACAGCTCGCTGACTCTGTCGGCGGGTCGAGCTTTGTGTTCACGCCCTTTTTGCGCTGATTCTGAAGCTGTTAGTTTGATCTCTCTCCAAACAACATTGACCGAACCAGCAGCAAAAGAAGATCCAAACTACGCTTCACACAAACATCGTCATGGATTCACTCTGACTTTTGCTGTTTTGCTTCCACCAGGATAAAGTCACACTTCATGCACATTCTCTGCCGTTGTTTACAGGCTGTCGGACGCTGTTTGTTTCCTTTTACTTACTTCCGAAAAGAAAAACCTAATTTCTGCCGTTCAATACTGAACAAATTTAAACTTTTTAAAATGATACAAAATGCAAAATGCTGTGTCTGTAATAAAACCGCTGTAACTTCAGAGGTGATGTTCATGGGCTGATTAATGGTTTTCTTTCGTTTTTGATCGACTGCAGAATATTTTTATAAAATCCAGAACAGGAAAATCTGCTTCATGTTTTTCTGTTTTATCCTCAGCTGCTTTGACACAAAGGCCTCTGCTGTGACGCTCACACCTTTGATAAAGTCTTGCGTGTGTCAGCTTCCTTTTTATAGGTACAAAAATACTACTACTACTCAAACCAGCAGAAGCTCTTTGACTAAACTGGAGATTCAACTCATCTTTGCCTTTCTGATTCATGTCTGAACATCTGGCCTGCAAACATATATTTGTCATTAAGTAGCTCAGTTTACATTGGTCTGATTTCATTCTCACAGCTGGGCGAGTGTCAAAAAACTGCACAACATGAAATTTAATGGCAATAAAACATGAGACAGTCCTGTGAGGTTGGAGTTATTTTTAGATACTCATAAGTCATAGTTTTAGAAACACTTCTGCAGCTATTTCCCCATGTCTTTGTTCTCCTGTCTGTGTGACGACAAACTGGATCTGCCAGTAAGAGAATAATAGCTCATCGGGGAAATGTAATGTACAGTCAGTTTACAGGCATGCAAAAGTGTCAAGTCGTTGTTGACAGTGTTGTCAGTGCCAAGAAAAGATCTGAAGATAAGATACAAAAATGTCCCTGGTTAAATGAGTTAATATATCAAATTCAAATTCAAATTTTCAAATTTGAATTTGAGAGACCATGGACGGCTGGCGACAGCAAGTGGCCGTAACTGACCCGAGGGCAGAGAGCTAGGAACTTTGTTCCGAGCACAGATGGTACATGCAGCGACATACTCCTGGACGCCCGTCGCCAGAGCAGGCCACCAGAACAAGCGTTGTAAGAACGTGACGGTACGGTTCTTACCCGGGTGGCAGGAGAACCTAGCTGTGTGCACCCAATGAATGACCTTGCCACGGACAGCTGTGGGAACATACTGTCGGCCCACTGGGCCCAAACCGGGATCAGGTTCCAGTCGCAAAGCCTCCCTGATCAACTTCTCGATCTCCCACGTCACCGCACCCACCACACAGCTGATGATATTGCTCTCCTCCTCCACCTCCCCCTACCCACTGGGAGCAAACTGGCGTGAGAGGGCATCCAGCTTGGTGTTACGCGACCCTGGCCTGTAAGTGATGACAAGATCAAAACAAGCAAAAAACAAGGCCCACCTGGCTTGTCGGGCGTTGAGGCGTTTGGCCGTCTGCAGATACGACAGATTCTTATGGTCCGTCCAGACCAGCACCGGATGCAAACTCCCCTCCAGCCAGTGGCGCCATTCGTCCAAGGCCAACTTGATCACCAGGAGCTCCCGATCCCTGACATCATAATTACGCTCCGCCTGAGAAAGACGATGGGAGAAGAAGGCGCAGGGATGGAGTCTACCTTCCACTCGTTGGGAAAGGACTGCGCCCACACCAGAATCCACTTCCACAATGAAGGGTCGAGACAAATCTGTTTGAATGAGAATGGGGGCAGACGAGAACAACAGTTTCAGTCGCACAAAAGCCTGTTGGGCCTGGGGCGACCACACAAACTGCTGTTTAGGAGAAGTGAGAGCAGTCAACGGCAACACCACAGTGCTAAAGTTACGAATGAACTTCCGGTAGAAATTCGCAAAGCCCAAGAATTTTTGGAGTGCCTTCCGAGTCTTAGGCTCCGGCCACTCCACCACTGCCTTGACCTTAGCAGGATCTGCTCTCAACTGCCCCCGATCAATCACAAACCCCAGAAAAGACACAGTTGGGACGTGAAATTCACACTTCTCACCTTTGACGAACAGGCGATTCTCCAACAGCTGTTGAAGCACCAGCCTCACATGTTCAACACGCTCCTCACGAGTCTTGGAAAAAATGAGAATATCATCCAAGTACACAAAAGCAAAGTGGTTAATGAAATCCCGAAGCACGTCATTCACCATAGCCTGAAAGACAGCCGGAGCATTAGTAAGACCGAAAGGCATGACCAAATATTCGAAATGGCCCAAGTGCGTGTTGAATGCGGTCTTCCACTCGTCCCCTTCTCGAATACGAACCAAATGATAGGCACTGCGAAGGTCCAGCTTAGTATAAATGGTGGCTCCCTGGAGCAACTCAAATGCGGACGCCAACAGAGGGAGAGGATATTTGTTCTTGATGGTGATCTTGTTGAGACCACGAAAGTCAATGCAGGGGCGAAGGGATTTGTCCTTCTTGTCGACGAAAAAGAATCCTGCCCCTAGTGGAGAAGTCGACGGTCGAATGATGCCAGCGGAGAATGAGTCGGTAATATAGCGCTCCATGGACTCGCGCTCAGGCTTGGACAGGCTTGGACAGGCTGTACAGGCGGCTGGTGGCCAGTGTAGCTCCTGGAAGCAAATCAATGCCACAATCGTAAGGTCGGTGAGGCGGAAGCGATGAGGCCAAACTCTTGCTGAACACTTTAGCTAGATCATGATATTCAGCCGGAACAACAGAGAGATCAGAAGCACAGACAGAGTCCTTCGCCACAGTCGGCGTCAGATTGGGAACAGCAGACCGTAAGCACTGCTTATGACACCACTCACTCCATCCCCCCCACACTACCCTGGGCCCAATCTATCTGAGGGTTATGACGTTGAAGCCACGGGTAACCCAACACTAATGGAGTATCAGGCGCCTTAAACAGAAACAAACTTAGCTTTTCAACATGATTACCAGAAAGAACCAGCGTGATTTCATGCGTGCGATGCGTGACTTTGGCCAGCACTTCCCCATTGAGGGCAGACACATGTAAGGGAAGATGCAGGGAAACAAGCGGGACCCCCAATCTCCTGGCTAAAGTCTCGTCCATAAAGCTTTGTTCTGTGCCCGAATCCACTAGTGCGTTACAGGAATGAGTTATGGACTGAAAGATAAGCTTGGCGGGGCAGCTGAGGTGGGGTAACACATCTCCCGTCGCACCCATCAGTAACCCCACCGCTACTGACGGGCCGAATCTTTTAGCCGGGACGGGCAAGAGTCTGCAAAGTGCCCCTTCTTTCCGCATGCAAAGCACTCACCCATCTGGCGTCTCTTCCTCCACCCCGGCTTGCTGAATCTAGCTCGCCCTAGCTGCATCGGCTCCTCCCCCGTTTCCTCAAGTTTACGCTCCCCCTGTCCTCCCCCATCGGAAGAAGCGCTCAGCCAACCACCTGGGCTTCCTGTTGCCTGGCGGGCTTCCTCAGCCTGCCCTCCGTATTCTCGCATGTGGTCATCAAGGCTGATACACATATTAATCAAAGCATCCAATGATGTAGGTAAGTCGTTGGTGGCCAACTCACGTCTGATTCCGTCATTCAGGCTATTGAGAAGTGCTTTGTCCTCCCAGCCAGTTTCCTCAGCCAAGATCCAAATATCCACAGAGAAATCCGCCACACTCTTTTTGCCCTGTTTTAAAGAAAACAACCAGTGAGCAGCTGCATCCGGATTAGAACCTTTATCAAAAACACTGCGGAATTTGGTCAGAAAGTCAGGATAAGACACATTGGGGTCGGAACGCAGCACTGCCTGAGCCCATTTCAGTGCTCTCCCAGTCATGAGTTGCACCATGAGGGCAATTTTGGCACCGTCGGTAGCATAGGCTTGAGTCTGTTGGCGAAAACTCAAATCGCACTGGGTTAAGAAGCCGCTACACTTATCTAAATCCCCTGAAAACTTTTCAGGCACAGGTAAGGTGTGCTCACGCATGGGTGGAGGTGGGGAGGGAGGAAGAGGGCAGGCGGCCGCAACACTTAAGGAGGACAACTGAGGCGAAACATTAGCTGCTGCTGGGCCAGGGGATTGCCACATACCTTTTAGTTCCGTTACTACCTGAAGCAGGGTGCCCTGTTCCTTAGAAATATGCTGAAACATCTTCTCGTGTCATTCCAAGAAGAGATAGCTCCCGTTGTACAGGATCGGAGTCCGCCGAGTCCAAGGCTGGTTGGATCATTCTGTCAGGGTGGGTGTAGAAAAGAGGACTTTATGCAGGACTCCTTTGGGAGAAGACAGTGGATTTATTTAAAGTGCGGTAAAGGTGCAACAGTTCAATAATATATATAAATATAATGATGGGTGTCCAGGTGTGGTCTCGTCCCTTTCCTCCTGGCAGTGCTCGTGGCCGTGAAGTGAAAACACACGTAGCGACTCCTTCCAAACAGTTATCCCAAGTGGCGGTCCAGCTCCCGTGATCTCTCTCTCCGTTTCCCTCCTGGTGGCAAACACACAAACACACACGGGGTAACTAAACAATCTTCAGATCAACGTAACTGCCACAAAAACCATCCGCGCTGCTCTACCGTGCTTCACACAATGATCCAGCGCAGACCGAAGCTCGATCGCCCTGTTAAGAAGGCAGCCCGGGAGATGGCGGATAATTGGCTACAGCTGGTCGGCTCCGATCGACAACAGGTGCGGCCAGTCTCTGCGCGGGAACACTCTCGGGAATGCTCGTCATCGCTCGGAGGTAAACAATCCCGTTCCGAGAGAGAGAGAGAGGGAGAGGGGAAGGGAGCGACATGCACCCAATAACACATGGGCAGGCAGCCAGGTGAGGGCTGTCGGACCATGACAGCCACTTTCATGAGTGAATCATATAAGCCTTATATGATTCACTATATGAAGTAAGCCAAATCTTATGCAAGTCTTTTATTAGTTTTTCCTATTTCTTTTCCATATGGGCTTAATATATACTAGCAAAAAGGAAAGTTTTAAGCCTAATCTTGAAAGTAGAGATAGTGTCTGTCTCCTGAATCCAAACTGGAAGCTGGTTCCACAGAAGAGGGGCCTGAAAACTGAAGGCTCTCCCTCCCATTCCACTTTTAAATAGCAATGGACCGATCTGATATTACATATCGGTATTGGTACTATACTGACCTAAATATTGGAGAGAAATAAAAATATATAATCCGATTTATTAAATATCACAAAAGCACCTCACAAAACTTGCGACATGGCATAACCCAGCACGTCGGAGCAGTATGCGTCATGTGATAGAGCGGCTTTGGCACGCGAGACCTGTTGGCGGTTTGGTTAAGCATTTGGAGCCTCGCTACCAAACCGGCATTTCATCTCTGAGGAAACTATCCCAGAGTAAGTAAATAAAGCAAGTGTGTAAGTTCGTCTCTGAATGTTTGTAAAGTATTCCCACATTAAGCTTAACAACCGATATTTTAAGCGACTGGATTTATTCTGCGTCGTTATGCTGTCAGCTCCCCCTTCTCCTCTCATTCTCTCCCCTCCCTCTCCTGTTGCTACTTCAATCATGAAACTGATCAATGATCAGCTGATCGGCTTTTCTCTCTTGTTTGTTTATCACCCACTTTGCGCCAGAAACAGGAAACCAGCGGATGTCGCGCTAAACAACAGCAGCACGTTTAAGCTTGATCAGCTGTTGTTAGAATTTATTTAATATTAATTTCTAGTATCAGCTGATGTTTGCTGGAGCCACAGCTGTAAAGCTGCTGGTCATGATGTCGGTTTGGATATGTGGTGAGAGGGAAACATGAAGATGAAACCAGGAGATGTCCTTACTGGATCATCAGAGCTGAACAGGTGATGGAGAAACAGGTTTACCTTTTAGGTGACACGAATAAATTGAAGGTAAGACAAATAACACCAGGATCCTTTTCTAAGTAGCTGACAGCTGGTAACTGTGCAGGGGCGGATCTAGTAAAGTTTTTGCCAGGGGGCCAGGTAGGCCATTAACAGGGAGAGGGGGACACAAAGAAATACTTTTCTTTCTTATTCTCATTTAAAATGTCTAGCTTTTAATAAATAATTATCTGAATCTTACAACCAAAGTTTTTATCTGATATAAAATGTATAGAAATCACACATATACCAACAAGACTGTACATCACTGTCACAACAGCATTTGTTTTCATTCAAAGGCTTTATGGCTTTGAATGAAAACCTGGTGAAATACCTTGTGGGCCGGTCTCTCTTCAAAATGCCTGGGCCGGTTTTTTGTCCCAGTCCAGCCCTGATGATTAAGAATGTATCAAGTTGTATGTCAGTATGATCAAACAGCATGTAAGTTGGCAGATTACAGGAACCACCTGAGTGAGACAACGAGGATGTGGACAAGTGGGTGAAAAATTTGTCTAACAGACAGCTCACCCAAACAGAGAAAACATCCTTGCTAAAGGACTGAATTTTGCTGTCACGCCGAGACAAATCCCACTAGTGGAGCTGATCACAGCCACAGAAACAGCAATTCGAAACAACAATATTGCAGAAGTGGAAGCAGAGCAACTACAGACGAAAGTTTCAGCCTGTCTCAGCAATGCAAAACCCCCAGCATCCAACATCACCATGGAGGAGAGGAAGGCACGCACATCACTTAGTAATGACAACAACATCGTCAACAACATCATCAACAACAACGTCATCCTTCCGGCAGACAAGGGCAGGTGCACAGTATTGCTAAACCAGAAAGACTATCATGAGAAAATTCTGTCACTGCTCAGTAGTGGTGCAGCGGATCATGGTTGATTCGTTATCCGAACCGATCCCACGCCACGGTTTGGCACGCACGTGATCCGAAGATTCGAAAAAGAAGAAAAAAAAGTATGTGTGTGGTGCACATGGTGGATCTGTCAAGCGATAGCAATGGTCAGCGCTAGCGGTCCAAGGGGAGGAGCAGAGGAGTTCGCTGTATTTAAGCAGCCCTTTGCTGCCCAATCCAACCGGGCTAAAGCTATTACAAAAGCTATTGCGGTGTTTAGCTGCAGACGGGAGGCCGTATTCCGTTGTGCAAAACAAGGGTTTAAACTATGATGAACATGCTTGAGCCACATATGATATCCTGTTGCCCGTCCACTTTAGCGGCAAGATCGTTCCAGGCATGTATGAGCAGGAAAAGTTTAAAGTTATGGCTGAACTGTCCCAGGCATCTTCTGTTGCCCTACCTACTACAAATGGGTGGACCTCCAGGGAAACGGAAAGCTACGTGACTGTGACAGCTCATTACCCTATCTCGGAGGGAGATAGGGTTAGACCATTCATGCATCCTGAGACCATTCATGTGTGGGGTTGCTTCTCATCCAAGGGAGTGGGCTCACTCACAATTTTGACAAAGAAAACAGCCATGAATCAAGAATGGTACCAAAACATCCCCTGAAAGCAACATATTTCCAACTATCCAAGAACAGTTTGATGAAAAACAATGCCTTTTCCAGCACGATGGAGCACCGTGCCATAAGGCCAAAGTGATACCTAAGTAACTTGGGAAACAAATCATTTTAGGTCCATGGCCAGGGAGCTCCCCAGACCTCAGTCATATTGAGAACTTGTGGTCAATCCTCAAGAGGCAGGTGGACAAACAAAAACCCGCTGATTCTGACAAACTCCAAGCATTGATTATGACAGAATGGGTTGCTATCAGTCAGGATTTGGCCCAGAAGTTGATTGACAACATGCCAAGGCCAACTGCAGAGGTCTTGAAAAAGAAGGGCCAACCCTGCAAATATTGACTCTTTGCATAAACGTGATGTAATTCTCAATAAAAGCATTTGAAACTTATGAAGAGCTTGTAATTATACTTCAATACATCACAGAAACACCTCACACAAAGATCTAAAAACACTGAAGCACCAAACTTTGTGAAAACTAATATTAGTGTCATTCTCAAAACCTTTGGCCACGACTGTATGTATGGTCAGCAAGGTATCATCTATCTTAAGTGCCCCTTGGGGATAAATGATTTTTTTTTCCACTTTGACTGTAAATTGACTTGATTATGTGTAACCAGTTGGAAATTATATATTAGTGTTTTTCAATCAAATCAATCCTTTTATACAGTTTGCGTCTCAAACTTTGTTGGTGTAACATTTTTGTTAAATACTTGTGTATTTCACCCAAAACCCTTTTTAAAAAAAAAAAAAATTTCATTTTGCATTTTAATGTCCTGCCTGTATGATCTGAGTCTGTGTGCGTTCGTGTGTGTGTGCGCTGCATGGTTGCCCACATCACAGCTCCTTTCAGCATGGCCGGAGGAGAGGTGTCCTGGCAGGCGCGTGACACACAGATCAGAGCTGTATTTCTGTGTTGCAGACAGTGTTGGTCAAGTTACTTGAAAAAAGTAATCAGTAACTAATTACTGATTACTTCCCCAAAAAAGTAATCCCGTTACTTTACTGATTACTTATTTTCAAAAGTAATTAATTACTTAGTTACTTAGTTACTTTTTAAAAACACAATTTACAACCTGAAGAGGTGATAAAGCGATAGATCTTTCAGCCCAATTCTACTTTTTCTGCATAATCCATCATACAAAATGTAATCAAATGGAAAAGTCTCTTTTTTTTAACTTGTTTTATTAGTTTTAATCTTTTAACTTTATGCATCAAGCAAAAATTTAATTATATGCAACATTCTCTGACTGGAAGAAATTAGTTTAACATTTAAACTTATTTTCTGCACATTCCAGCACATAAAATAATTTTTTTTGTGTTTACACTCAGTCTTTCAAATAGATGCAAGTAAAACACAGCAGAAAATAAATAAAGTCAAAGACTCAGCGGTCCTGTTGCTCTATTTTCACCTGTAAAGCAGGAGTGGGGTAGGCGGAGGTTTACCCTGGTGCAGGTGTGCCGCGGTCAGTGGAAGAATCCGCGAGTTTCTCTGTGAGTTTCCCATTACGTCGTAGCTACTCGGTGCTTGTTGGAAGTTTAGGGTTTTTTTCGCTGTAAAAAGAAGTTTTCTTCCCACGCACAGCGGACACGAATGTTTTTGTCACTTTTTATGGAATCAAACTCAAAGTAAGGTCAGTACTTCCACGCTTTAAACGCTGCACGCTCATACTCTCTCTGTACTCGATATATGATCCATTGTTGATCTGCACACAGCTGTTGTCACGAACGTCGCACTCGCTTACGTCACTGTCATGAGACATTCTCGCAAAAAATCACGGTTTTAGTAACGCAGTAACGCAGCGTTCCTACGGGAAAGTAACGGTAATCTAATTACTGTTTTTGCAATAGTAATCCCTTACTTTACTCGTTACTTGAAAAAAGTAATCAGATTACAGTAACGCGTAACTGCCCATCTCTGGTTGCAGATGTGCAGTAAAGACCCAGTGCTGTCTCCTGCCTCTTACTTTCACGCCAGAACACAACGCAACGACAGGCGTATCACATGAAGGGGTTACATTTACATTTCTACATTTACTTCGTTTTACTGCCACCAACTGTCAGCCAGTGGAACAGCACAGGATGACCTACAACAGACAGATGTTTCCCATCGTCGGTTACACCAGTGGTTCCCAAACATTTTTTGCTAGGCCCCCCTTTGTTTTACAAGAAAAATATCCCCCCACGCACAAACACATCCGCCACACACACCCATATTTTATTTTTCCAAACCCCAAACATTTTACAAGGGTATTTGTGAAAACGCAGCTGTTTCTATGCGCTTGGACATTTCGTCCACACGTAAACGGCGTTTCGAATCACCGAAAATTGAGATTTTTTAAAACTCCTTTTTTGCGTTTATGTGTGGACGAGGAATCACAGAGTTCGTCACACAACGTCAAAGGTATGTGCCTTTATTCATGACACGCTGTGCGCCACGTTGTTTACATGGGATGAATTGCAGAATGGCAGATAGAGACAAAATACTGTTAATCTGACTGTCTGCAGGTTTACACGCAGTTACTGTCCCTCCATTTAGAAAGGCAGAGGCGTCACGGTGTGATTATTTTTTGTGTAGTTGTTTTTTTCCTGTGTAATCAATACATTTTTCAAAAAACGCCTCTCTGTGCAAAATGGGTTCAAAAACATAAACAGCTGTGGGATCCTGTTTGTCCGTGATTTGAACCGAGAGACAAATCGTGGCAGGATCAGCCTGATGTTATTTGTATCCAGCTGTAACTTTACTGTATAAAGAGCAAACATCTCCAACATGTCAGGAGCAGTTAGTCATTACAACAAGTGTTTGTGAACTAAAAATCAAGAATGTGGGATCCTGTTCGTCCGTGATTTGAACAGCCCAGCGCTGCTCCCGACAGGGAAAACTAATTCTGCAGGGAGACCTACCTCGGCACTTGTGCAGGTGAAGCCAAAGTATATGAAAATATGCTTCACCATATTTTCTAGTCTTTGGCTTGGAATGGAGTTGGTTTGGAAACATGTTCAGCGATGCTTCATCTCCTGCTTTGCGTTTGTGTGAACCTGTCCATTATGCTAACATTGTCCAAGCGTTTTGTTTTTTTCCTTTTCATACCACGCTGGGGAGCACTGGAATAAAAAGCTGTGACGACAGCAGGGCTGTTTCCAATGGGGTCTGCTGGAGCAGGTGGAGACTGAGAAGAGCTGGATTGGCACCAAAGTGACGGAGTACCTGGCCTTGCTCGCCCCGCTGCTCTCCTTCGTTTCCTGAAGACAGCCTGCGTCAGAATCCGTTTGTCCAGATTGTTCTTTAACAAAACCAGTGTTTAGGGTTTACCAGGGTTTATTTCTGTTTTCAACAGACAGGAGAGCTTTGACTGAGCGATCGCAGGCAGCTCCGTGGACACAAACACTGTTGTGAAGTCGAGAGGTGTTCTGAATACTGGACAGGTCCCTGCTGATGCAGCGATCTGGTGAGTAATGAGGCATCTCTTCAGCCTTAAACAACACGAAAAGCAGGTGAGATGACCAACAAACCTCCTTCAGCTGAGAATTTGACATGAGAGCAGCGAGACCAGCAGGGAAGCACCTATGAAACAGGTAATCAGAGGTAATCAGACAGGGGAGAGAAGGGAAGTGAGCAAAGGAGGCCCAAAAGCAACAGAGACGGATCAATGCACCACAAACTGGAAGCAAATTATTCACGTTATTTTGTCTCTTTAGTTTGTGCGGAGAGTAAAAAAAAAACAAAGCTCTTTGTTGTTGTTTTTGTATTTTTACATTTACACATTTACAAGAAGTTTTTTAGTTGTTTATTCTTCATTCAAATAACTTTCTTTTTCAGTGCAATTTAACAGTTTTCAAAGCAAATATTCTTTAAGTGCTTAAGTGTTTGTGGCCCAGATGCGAGGTAGAAGAGGGACAGTCCGATCATGTCCCCTTGTTTCCAGCATCTCTAAATGATGCTTCTTTAAATCTGATAAAGGCTACGTCCACACGTACCCGGGTATTTTTGAAAACGCAGATTTTTCTATGCGTTTGCACCTTTCGTCCACACGTAAACGCCGTTTTCGGTCACTGAAAATGGAGATTTCTAAAAACGCCTGCCAGGGTGGATATTTTCGAAAGCTCTGTTTTTGCATTTAGTGTGGACGAGAAAAACACAGAAAACGCAGCGTCAAAGGTGTGCGCCTTTTTTGACGTCACACTGTGCGCCATGTTATTGTTTCGGTGAAATGACAAAATACTGTTACTTGCACTCTCTGCAGTGTTTAAATGCTTACATATACACAGTTACTGTCCCTCCACACATAAGACTCGGTTCTGCTTCTATGCCCCATCTTTGTTTACTTTTTCCCACTGAGGCTTCTAGACTTCTGATTGGCCAACATTTCTACACGGTTAGGAATCTAGCGCCACCTGTTGCTTTGGCATGTTCCTAGCAGCGTTTTCCTTCACTTCTGCGTTTACGTGTGGACGGACTATTTTTTAAAACGAAAACGGAAAATCCCCATTTCCAAAAATACCCGTGTACGTGTGGACGTAACCAAAGACTGCAAGAATAACTTCAGTTCTGTCTGTAATCATCAATATGTTTGTGACTGTAAGGTTACAAGTAATCTATTCTGTCCTGAAAACAGAGTTCACAATGATGATCAGGTACAATGATCAGTATCTGATAATAAAAAAAATTAAATAAATTATAAAATATGCAGATTTCACATCTTTCATTGTTGCATTAATTAAAATCTAGAGATATATATGAAACAGTGATGCAGACACACTAATGATCTGTTTAGCTTAAGAAAACATGAACTTCTAAACATTTGAGCTACCGTTTAATGTTCAGTGCAAGTTTAAAGAACTTCTTCATTTTTACACCCTTAAACCAGAGTCCAGCTCAAAGCCCCTGTCAGTCAGAGCTCAAGCCACACATTGTACAACCAGCTTCCTTTTCTTGGAAGTGGAGCACCTAAGGCGCCGTTAGCCGACAGTAAACTCGCCCAAACGTCACCACTGAGCTCTTTGTAGATAATCAGTTCAGAATCAAGTCAAAGATTAGCAGGCAGAGCTTTAAGCCTGTAAAGTCTTAGAGTCAAAGCTTGTTCACATTCATTTGTGTCCATCACATCATGTCGATCAAGTCAGACTCTCTACAGGAAGAGCTGGAGACAAACGGTGAGGCTGACGAGATGGAAGAAGACAAAGATGAAGGAGTGAGCAGGACGACCCCCGCTGCTTTGTGATACAGGGCGTGAGGTAGTTGTGGTGGTGTTGGTGGTGGTGTTGGAGGTGCTGGTGGGGTTGATGGTGGTGTTGGAGGCGCTGGTGGGGTTGGTGGTGGTGGTCGTGGAGGGTGGAGACAAGAGTGTCCCCAGCGTCTTCGTCAGGAAGGAGTCAAAGGTGCTCACTCTGGTGAAGGTCATGACTGAGCTTCGTCTCCTCCTGGCAGAGGGGCTTCGAGCTGTTAACACGACCGCCTGGAACCAAGAGCCGCCCTGCTTACACATCAGTGGGCCGCCAGAATCACCCTGAACAGACGGAAAGGGTCAGTTATTATTTTAATGTTATATGTTATATTTTCCTGCGACTCAAAGGAAGAGTTTAATACACCTTTGTTACCAGAAAGTTTGGACTATGATTATTATATTTACTTTTAAGCAGCTAAATCCAAGGTCCAGAATAAACAACATGTCAGCAGACAGTGTTATAAGAAGAAGAATCCAGTCATTTACCTGCTGCAGTGCAAACACGTCTGTACAGATGCTCTCACTCGATGATGAGTTCCCACAGTTTACCACCGAGGTCTGAAACTGCTGCATAACTTCCTCAGCTAACATCATGAAAGATAAGAAAATCCTGATGTTTGACTAAAGAAACTGTAAGTGCAGTGGTCCACATGTGTAATCTGAGAGATGGACTGGTGCAGAGTCTGGGCAGAACTCTGTCAGCCTTCATGTTGCTGACTCACCTCCTCCTCTTCCAGGACTCCAACCGGCCGCCCAGCACGCCAAGCCCTCGGCGAAGGTTCTCCCGTTGTCCAAGCAGATGGGCTGGATGTAGTCGGTCAGGGTGGGCTGGGCAGATAGACGGAGGATGGCTATGTTGGTCCCGGTCGTGTTGCTCAGAGTGATATTTGTCACATTCAGCGTCACCTCAAAGGGGTTGGATCCATTTAGCTTCAGACGCCCCAACACGACAGTCCACTCGGACGCTACAGGGGAGCTGTGGGAGGAACGAAGCACACAAACATAAACTTCATCAGCTTCAAACAAAATCTACACCTTTACACTCAACTTCATGGGACCCAAGTTTTACAGACTTGATCCTGGTGACATTCAGGCCTGGTTCTAATTAAAGAGGTGAAGCTACAACGGCCCTGAGAGGTCAAACAGACTTCAACTGAAGAAAGAACTAGCCAATTGAAAACCTGCTACAGCACAAAATACAACGGAAGTTAAATGATGTCATGAACTGTCTCATAGGAAGTGACAAGGAAAGAGTCCACACAAGAAGTTCACCTAAATTTGAGACACTTTATTAAACATAACCAATAGACTGATGCCTATGGAAGAGAGAGGCTGAGCACTTCGTCTGAGCCAGCTTTAGCCGACAGTCCTCCCGTACTAGCTAAGAAATAACAGCAGGTCATGGCTTTCTTGAGTGGGAGCATCTTGAGTGGGAGCGTCAGCATCACAGACTGCATTACGGATTACATGAACTGCTGTGCGTGGGAAGAAAACTTCTTTTTACAGTGAAAAAAACCCTAAACTTCCAACAAGCACCGAGTAGCTACGACGTAATGGGAAACTCACAGAGAAACTCACGGATTCTTCCACTGACCGCGGCACACCTGCACCAGGGTAAACCTCCGCCTGCCCCACTCCTGCTTTACAGGTGAAAATAGAGCAACAGGGCCGCTGAGTCTTTGACTTTATTTATTTTCTGCTGTGTTTTACTTGCATCTATTTGAAAGACTGAGTGTAAACACAAAAAAATATTTTATTTTATGTGCTGGAATGTGCAGAAAATAGGTTTAAATGTTAAACTAATTTCTTCCAGTCAGAGAATGTTGCATATAATTAAATTTTTGTTTGATGCATAAAGTTAAAAGATTAAAACTAATAAAACAAGTTTTAAAAAGAGACTTTTCCATTTGATTACATTTTGTATGATGGATTATGCAGAAAAAGTAGAATTGGGCTGAAAGATCTATCGCTTTATCACCTCTTCAGGTTGTAAATCGTGTTTTTAAAAAGTAACTAAGTAATTAACTCATTCACTGCCAGCCATTTTCAAATCAGGTAACTCCCCACTGCCAGGGTTTTTGAGCATTTTTACTCATTTTTGAAGAGCCACAGAAAACTGTGTGTTATGATCATATAAACGCTGAACCTACCAAAATGAAGAACAGACTCTCTTCTTTCATCCAAAAAAAAAAGCTTGTTTCTACCATTTTCCATTCTTTAGTAATCAGCTGTAGAAGAGAGGTGGGTTCCACCAAAAATGCCTGTTTTGACCAAAAAAAGGGAGAAAACGAGCTTTTTGTGAAAAATCCATTTCAAGCAGAAAAGTGCCTTTGACACTAATATTTCTTGCTTTGTGACAAGGTTGTATTATAGCCCCTCCCATTGAAAAACGTAATTGACGTCTATAGACGTCAATGGCAGTGAATGAGTTAATTACTTTTGAAAATAAGTAATCAGTAAAGTAACGGGATTACTTTTTTGGGGAAGTAATCAGTAATTAGTTACTGGTTACTTTTTTCAAGTAACTTGACCAACACTGGTGAGGACACAGGGCTGTGTCTCTGACACGCTGGTCTGCAGTACGGGGGCCCCACAGGGAACTGTGCTGGCACAGTTCCCTGTGGGGCCCCCGTACTGCAGACTTCTCCATCAACTCCCCACGCTGCCACCTACAGAAGTTCTCTGACGACTCTGCCATAGTCGCCTCATCACAGGTGAGGACGACTCAGAGTGCAGACAGTGGACTCTGGACTTTGTGGACTGATGTCAGCAGAACCACCTGCTGATCAACACCAGGAAAACCAAGGAGTTGGTGGTGGATTTCCGGCAAGGGCGTAGATTTGGCATGGATGGAAGGGACATGTCCCCACCAATATCCAGCGATTATTGAATTGTCCCCACCAATAATTTGATCTCTTCGAGTAAAGAAATCAAACCCGATAGAAAGAAAAAAAAAAGATCTGTCAGCGTCTCATTCACCCAGCGGTGCAGAAAGAGTGAAATTACATTCTCTACTGGAGTCCTACGTCATGTGACAAATATGGCCAATGTGATTGGCTGAGCCTTTCAGGGAGCTCTGTTTAGTTTTAGCAGCGGCAAACCTGCGCTGCGAGGAGGAGGACGGCAGCAAAAAGGAAGAAGCTGGATATAAGAAAGTGTTTTTCAAAGAAACCTGTAAGTCACTTAAAGCCAAGTTCACTCATAAAATGTGTCCGTCATAATAACGTTACAGGCTATGCTAGGCTTTGGCCCACATCAGTATAAAAGTGTATGTAACCATGAATAACGTGTTTTGGAAACTAACTGCACAACAGGCAGCACTATCAGTTATCTCAGTCTCAGAGCAGCATTTCTAATTTTGATTGAAACTGTCAGAGAAAACTGCAGCCTCGAGCAGCCAGGATATTAGTTTACAGAGGCTGTACCATGTACACCAGGAGAGGCTGGACAGTATAGATGTAAAACCAATATGCCAGCAGTTTATCTCAGTTAACGAGAGGAGCAGGCATGTGTTTGGCTGCTTCACATAGTGAACATTGAGTTGTTGTGTCCATGTCTGTTGCTGTAACAGTAGTTCATGTTTAGAATAAAAAAATCCAGCTCACTGAGTTGATCGGGGCAACAGTGCCTAAAATGTTGCATAATTTTGCTGAGAGATCTGTTACTTTGTGGTCATCTTAGATGAGTAGTTTTATTGACAAAGCCCACCAGGTCATTCAGTGTTCCCTTACTGCTAATGTATAAGACATGTTGGTGTACTATAACTGAGGTAATGTTGTTAAATCCTTAAAGTCATATTCTTTTATTGTCATGACTGTATTTGAAGCTGTTTTTATTTTTGTATGATACCTGATTTATATGGAATATGGTTGAAGTAACCTAAAGTCTAAAATACTTAGTCATTTGTTTAATAGTAATTTAACATTATATAATTCACATATAAAACTATGAATTGTAATTTTAAATGGTTTAAAAGCATGTAGAATAGCATATGTAGGCAAGTATATTTCTCCTTTTATCAAGAAGCAAAAACAAAAAGGACAAAAAAGAAACAGGGCGGGGTTTGGTGGTTGAATCATCCGTCCCCACCAATGCCAAAACCAAATCTACACCCTTGATTTCCGGAGACGCAGACCCACCACACTGACACCGGTGAACATCCAGGGAGTGGACATTGAGATAGTGGACTCTCATAGGTACCTGGGTGTTCACCTGAGTAATAAACTGGACTGGAGCCACAACACTGATGCTCTGTACAGGAAGGGTCAGAGCAGACGCTACCTGCTGAGGCAGCTGAGGTCATTTGGAGTCCAGGGAGCGCTTTTAAAGACCTTCTATGACTCTGGTGGCATCTGTCATTTTTTACAGTGTGGTATGTTGGAGCAGCAGTTTATCGGCAGCTGAGAGGAAGAGGCTGGATAAACTCATCAGGAAGGCCAGCTGTGTTCTGGGATGCACCCTGGACCCAGTGCAGGTGGTGGGAGACAGAAGGACTCTGGCCAAAATAGCATCTCTGATGGACAGAGTCTCCCAGCCCATGCATGTAGATGTTGCTGCAGAGCTGCTTCAGTGACAGACTGCTGCATCCTCGATGCATGAAGGAGTGTTTCTGCAGGTCCTTCCTCCCTGCAGCTGTCAGACTGCACAATCAGAACTGCTCCCAACAAACACAGATGTTTACATCAGCGCTGTAACTGCAGTATTTTATCAACTGATTCACTCTACAGCCTGGGTTTGCCTCTTATCTGTATGATTTAATAATTACCTCTAAACAGTACTCTGTTTTTGGTAACCATTGTCCTTGATATAAATATGTAAAAGAAAAAAGTGTTTCTGTCCTGTGTACTCTTTGTTTGTATATGTGTCTTTCTTGCTGCTGTTACATCCAAGTTTCCCCTTGTGGGACAATTAAAGGACTATTCTATTCTATCCTATTCTATTCTATCCTATTCTATTCTATTCTATTCTATGCCCACAGAGTTCTGGCTGATTGGGGCTGGCTCGGACCGGCTTATCAAAGAACAAGAAGCAGGGTTTGTTCAAAATCCCACAAGGCTGGCTGACATGATAGATAATGGCAGGGCTGTGAGTACTACGCAATATTGATAAGATCTTGAAGAAGAACAACGGGAATTGAGAGACCTGGTGACCAGTGATGGACATTAGACCTACTGTAAAACTGGAAGCAGTTTGTTCACACCAACCAAAACAACCATCTTCATCTCATGCCCCCCCCCCCCCCCCCCCCCCGCATCCCAGAAAATTAATTACTTATTTTCAAAAGTAATTAATTACTTAGTTACTTAGTTACTTTTTAAAAACACGATTTACAACCTGAGTAGGTGATAAAGTGATAGATCTTTCAGCCCAATTCTACTTTTTCTGCATAATCCATCATACAAAATGTAATCAAATGGAAAAGTCTCTTTTTTTAACTTGTTTTATTAGTTTTAATCTTTTAACTTTATGCATCAAGCAAAGATTTAATTATATGCAACATTCTCTGACTGGAAGAAATTAGTTTAACATTGAAACCTATTTTCTGCACATTCCAGCACATAAAATAATTTTTTTTGTGTTTTCACTCAGTCTTTCAAATAGATGCAAGTAAAACACAGCAGAAAATAAATAAAGTCAAAGACTCAGCGGTCCTGTTGCTCTATTTTCACCTGTAAAGCAGGAGTGGGGCAGGCGGAGGGTTACCCTGGTGCAGGTGTGCCGCGGTCAGTTGAAGAATCCGCGAGTTTCTCTGTGAGTTTCCCATTACGTGGTAGCTACTCGGTGCTTGTTGGAAGTTTAGGAGTTTTTTTCACTGTAAAAAGAAGTTTTCTTCCCACGCACAGCGGACACGAATGTTTTTGTCACTTTTTATGGAATCAAACTCAAAGTAAGGTCAGTACTTCCACGCTTTAAACGCTGCACGCTCATACTCTCTCTGCACTCGATATGTGATCCATTGTTGATCTGCACACAGCTGTTGTCACGAACGGCGCACTCGCTTACGTCACTGTCATGAGACATTCTCGCAAAAATCACGGTTTTAGTAACGCAGTAACGCAGCGTTCCTACGGGAAAGTAACGGTAATCTAATTACCATTTTTGCAATAGTAATCCCTTACTTTACTCGTTACTTGAAAAAAGTAATCGGATTACAGTAACGCGTTACAAGTAATGCGTTACTGCCCATCTCTGGTTGTGACTCTCCTCTCTCATTCAAGGCCACCCACGTTGACCGAAGATTGTTGACTTTTGCCTAACCGGGTGAAAGGACACTTTCTCTCAGCTGAACACAAACACACACATGTACACTGACACATACCTACACTACCACCCACCCCCTTCGAAGCTTTTGTCTTCTATGTTGTGAGATGTGTTGACTCATGTGCTGAGGGGTTTTTTCTGTTCTCAAACTGATCTCCCTGTTGAAGCTCAGTCACCAATGAGTGTGTTAGTTCTTCTGTCAGATTCACCCTTTCTCTTGATGTCTGAACTCAAAACTCTTAAAAATTGCTCAGTTTAACATCAGAAAGAGAATTTACTAATCAGAGGGTAACATACTGACTAACTCACCCATCGAACTGAATTATCGTCTGTGCAAACTTCAACTTCAGCTGCAACTCACCTTGAGAAACAGTTGGCGTGGCTCAGCACTGAGTCCAAGGCCACCAGAGTCCCACCGCACACGTGACTTCCATTCTTCTGTAAGCTCGCCATCCACGGCCATGAGCCGGCTGTCGCATCTGAGGTTCCTCCCACAATCCCAGAAGTTCTTGGAGCTTGTCCACAGACCACGGCTGAGGAGAAGAACCAGGGGGAGACAGAAAGAGGCAGGAAATACTTGGATCACACAAAACCATCACTTCAAGTTCAGGTAGTGAAGAATTCAGAAAGTGTCAGAGAGCAGCAGCTGTATTATCTAAAAGTTTAGAGGAAACAAAGTGTTAATGTGATGGAAACTCACATTGGGGAGTGGTTGGAGGCAATGTGGTTGTGGTAGTGGTGGTGGTTGTAGGTGTGGTGGTAGGGGTGGTGGTTGTGGTGGTGGTGGTAGGGGTGGTGGTTGTAGGTGTGGTGGTAGTGGTGGTGGTGGTAGTGGTGGTGGTGGTAGGGGTGGTGGTAGTGGTGGTGGTGGTAGGGGTGGTGGTTGTGGTGGTGGTGGTAGGGGTGGTGGTTGTGGTGGTAGTGATGGTGGTGGTAGGGGTGGTGGCTTTTGCAGAGGAGGTGGTTGTGGTGGTGGAAGTTGTAGTGGTGGTTGGCACTGGTGGCAGTCCTGTGCAGGAGACACTGAGGTCACTGTTGGTCCCAGTGGACGTGAACGTCATGAAGCCCGGCTGGTTGGAGGAGATCTGGCTGTTGATCCAGGTCTGGTACTGGGATACTCTGGCGTAGACTCCTGGAAAATTAGGCAAGGCGCAACCATTCCCAAAACTGACGACTCCCGCCTGAATCCAGCGACCGCTCTGCTTGATCACCATTGGACCTCCTGAATCCCCCTTTGAGAGCAGAAACATTTACTGTTAGCTGAGGAGAAGAAACTGTAGAAGGTGAAAATGTGCCAAACACAGGTAACAACAATCACCTGACAGGAGTCCTTTCCTCCTGCACTTAACCCGGCACAGATCATGTTGTCAGTGATTGATCCCACTCCATAGTTACAGTTACACTTCCTGTTTCCCTCAACAGGAACCTCCACCTCCATCAGGTTTTGTGGAGAAGGAAGGGACACTGAAGGGGTAAAATAAATATATCAGTTTGTAATAAATAACATGTGACTGATTAACCTTCAAACAAAAGGGCGGCTCCACCAAACTTAAAAACAAAGTGTAGTCATGTGTGCAAACAAAGATGGGGAAACATGTTTGTCCGCTGGGGTTGGAGCTCTCTGCAGAACACAGTCACATGACTTTGATGCCGCTCTGTCATCTTGTCCTGTTTTATGTTATTTGAGTATTTTAGATGAAGCACAACAGCTGCTGTTTTTAAACGTGATACAGAAATAAACTTGACACACAGACAGTAGATGGTCGTCATCATGTAGTAACTGTCTAACACCACCTGGGGGCAGTGTCAGATACACAGAAAATATACTTTCTTTTAACCAAGGATCATTTTGACCTGACATCATCGTGCAGACAGCATGTTTGCTGCAGGTCCAGCACTTCCAGACTGTTTAATTCACATAATTATTCTTTCTGGTTTTGAACTCTGCACAGATTTAACCTCATGGAAACATCTTATTGCTCTAAATATTTCTGAGATAGCAAACTTGTTCCCTGTATTATTGTCATCATTTCTCTAAAAACGATCAGGTGTCTTTATGACCCACCTCCACTTCCTATGTTGCCCCAGCCGGTGACCCAGCTGTTAACACCGCTGTAGAAGATGCTGTCTGAAGCTGCCAGGCAGACGGGAGAAATGTAGCTGCTGAAAGTCACCGGTGAGGAGAGCTGCAGGAGGCAGATGTCGTTGTCGTTGGTACCAGAGTTGTAGTTTGGATGTTTGATGATCTGTGTTACTGTCCGAGACGCTGCATTGGGATTAGATCCCTGTAGACTCTGAAGGCCCAGATTCACAGTCAGACCGCTTGCAGTAATGCTGAGATCATCAGGAGCGACACGAACAGTGCACAGTTGTTACAATTGTTATAGACGAGAAAACATATATAAAGTTTGACTTCACAGCGTCTTTAAATCATGTTTAGAGTGCAGCTTCAGCCTCATTACTCACGTTTGAAAGCAGTGAGCAGCAGTCAGCACCCACTGACTGTTAATGAGGGATCCTCCACAGAAGTGGGACCCAGATGTTTGCAGACTGACCTGCCAGGGCCAGCTGCCAACAGGGGCCACCTGTCCTCCTACAATCCTGGTGTTCAGAGACGCCTTACCACAAACTGAAAACCGACATTAAAACACAGAGTGAGCATTACTGTAGGAGCTGTAAACTCTCAGCACTACAAACTGCTGAGTGAGGACACAGTGATCCTGGAGTCTACAGTTCACTCACAAACTAATATTCATATGAAACTAAAGATTTATTACACATAAAACTAAATCATTACACAAAGAAGCTTTTTCTTACCATCCAGCTGTGACTCAGACTCTGAAACACAGAAAACAAACCATTTTAAAACTAAAAATCTTCATTTATCTGTCTGTGATTAGTTCACTGTCTGTAATAATAGTGGAAAATTGACTGTCTGTGGTTAGTTATAAACAAGCCTCTGAGAAATGAAGCCAACCCCTGCAGTTCCTCTGTTGTCCAGTAGAGGCAGCCGTGAGTCAGTCCCCATAGTTTGCTCCTTCAAAACACCTGTTTTTATAACTCACCTATTTAAACTGTACTAATAAGTTTACGTTATTAGGGGCGTGGTCTCTTTGGCTGAAAGGTGGATGGCGACACAGGCGGCTGTAGCTACTAGCTCTCTGCTAGGCCTCACCTCAGCTAACTGGAGTCCCTGAGCAGGACCTCTGGACTGTTTTTAATGACATCATCTAACCAATAATATGGCTGCTGTACGAACAAACTGTCCAAGAAGGCTGATCTCCAGTTTAGGTGAAATTCTAGGATTTTAACTGGGTGTTACTGAGCACTAATTATCAGGTGTCAGTGATGCTCCCATACAGCTAGCTTGCATTAGCTGATTATCAAATCAAAATGTATTTATATGGCATATTTAAAAACAACAATGTCAATCAAAGTGCTTCACAAATTAGGAAATAAATAAAATAAGACAAATCGACCAAACAGCAACACAAGACAAGACAAAGTTAGAAGCCAGCCAAATGATAGTCAAACTAAGTTAAGACAGCGCCAGGGTAAAAAGATTCATTCAAGCAAGATTTAAAGGCTTCATAGACTAAGAAGTGTGAATGGCAATAGGGAGATTGTTCCACAGTCTAGGTGCTGTAATAGCAAAGGCATGATCAGCCTAGACTTAGGTTGCATTAAGAGCATCTGGTTTGAAGATCTTAGTGCTTTTTTAGGATTAAACACATAGAGAAGTTCTTTAGATAGCAAGGTGCAGTGTTATTTAAGATTTTATAAGTGAGTAAAAGAATTTTAAAATCAATGCAAAATTTATTCATCTCATAATGTTGTTGGTCCAGATCAGCTCGCTCTTACAGCAGACTGGTTTGTGTGTGTGTGTGTGTGTGTGTGTGTGTGTGTGTGTGTGTGTGTGTGTGTGTGTGTGTGTGTGTGTGTGTGTGGGTTGGGGGGGGAGTTGGGGAGTTGGTTACTGTGTGACTCAGCAGGATGAAAACACTGATGATGTTTATCTCTCAGACAGAAACCACACAGAGAAATACTGTACACACGCTGCACGTTGTAATACTAATACTACTGCAGTATTACTGCAGTTCCTGACGAGATGTTAAAGGAGTCCACTGGTTATACGTAGGCAGTACCTGTGTGTGAGATCACCATCACCATCAGTGTGTTTGTAGTTCAAACATTCAGCTCAGCACAAGCGCCTGATGTTTCTACAGCTGAATATATGTTTAGCCACCCTCCATAAACACTACGTGGTTCATTAGGTTCACTCTGCTTCTGTGGATTCATTCGTTTTGCACTCATAGCGAGGTGTATTGCCATCACAGTAAGTCGCTCAATTCCTGCCCTGAACCATGATGAAGGAACCTGTCATCACTGCTTCAGCCGTCACCATAAACCGACACACATTTTTTCTTCAATAAATGTGATGACTATGCAGCAGTGCCACTTTACAGTGAAGCGCTGTGCTCCTGAGTGTTTTCACCCTCTGAGTCGTTCCTGATGCAGGTGTGTGCAGAGAGCTCTTACCTTGGGTCAGGAGCATCAGCCCAGCAGCCAAACACATCACTTTGTAGAAAGCCATCGCTGTAAGATCCAAACATCCAGACCTGCTGAAGCTTAAATACCCTTCCTCTCTCCTCCTCCTCTCTGTCTGCATTAAACACACCTCTGCCAGACACCTAACGACACGCCCAACACTTCCCTCCAGCTCACCTGATCCTCCCCCCATCAGACACGCTCTATTAAACAGGAATTTCAGGTTTCAGGCAGCAATGTTGAACTTTTGAACTAATTATTTAATTTTTTAGGATTAATTATTGATTTCACATCAGGAAATCAAACAGACTGCTACAGACTGAAGCATTTTCTTTAATCTGTTGTGTTTACCTGAGGACCTTTTCTCAGATGTCATTTGTTTTCATCCCCTCAGCAGAATTTCATTAACATGAGAGTCTACAGGCTCTTGGCCCTTGATTTCAAAATCTTGTTTTTAAAAATAAACAAGATCACAGACATTAATTTAATGCATTTTCTTGTTTTCCAAGCTGTGGGATTAATAAAGGCTGTATCATCCTTTTTTATTATTATTATTATTACTGAAGGTCAAGTAAAATTTATTTAAAGATACGTTTAACCAATATAAACTAAAATGTAGACTCAAAGAACATATCGAGTTTGGACATCTATAATGTTTACTGAGATGTTTACACTTCTAGTTATAACTGAGACCTTTTTTTTTTTTGCCTTTCCCGTTTGGATCGTTAACCATCAAAACTGTTGTCTGAGGGCCGAGAAAGATGCGAAGTGGATTTACTTTACCAAGTGGATCATCATGGCCTCGCCATATTGGTCCATTTGATTGACCTTTATTATAATTATGTATTTATTTGATTTGATTTTCGGTTGTTACAGACGGGACAGACATGACTGAGGGATAGGACAGGGAGAAGGAATGAAAGAAAGAGAGGGAGAGAAAGAAAAATAGAAGAGATGGGGAGAAAGGAAAAAAAAAGAAAAACAAAACACCTTGATCACCTGGCCAATCGGCCACCAGGAGTGAGTCGGTACATACATGAGCACCCAGCCCCAGACACCAAGAGCCACCAACACACCAACGTCTGAGGGCATCAGCCACCGGCAGGGAGTGTGGTGAGGGGAGATGGGCCTCCAAACCTCGGAGAGCCTGAGATGTTCCCAGAGAGGCGGAGTCTGAGACCCTACCTGACATATAGACACAGACGAACAGGCGCACGCAGACACAAAGGTGCATTCCCACCCCCATATACACAAACAAATACTCGGCACTCATCCGACACATGGAGACAGACACAAATAGACACTGTGCACACATTCACACTCCCCAAACATACTCTATATCCCAGGTCCAGGTACCCCTGCCCCCAGAGGGGCAACCCGGACCCGGACCCAGGAAGTGTAACCCTTCTCTCTTGAGTGGAGGCAAGCAGACCGCCTCCATATCTGCAGTAGAGGGAGGCCCCACATCCCAGACCACAATATGACAGCCAGCACCTCCTCCTGAGACCATTTTGTAAAATATATACATATTTTGCCTTTTTGTATCTTTTAACTTGAATTATCAGACTCTTCAGAGCGGTAAGTCTCAACATGGTAGGTAATAGAGCAGGTCTATCTGGAAATTATTTTGTTCTAGTCTTACTATCTAGTGAGACTTTTGTTGTTGTGATACAGCTTGTCATATTTGAATGAAAAATTGCATTTTGAACCTGAGGAACAAAACGCACAATGAGAAAACAAGTGGGCCAAGAATGGAGCCCTGAGGGACGCCATGGTGACAACCTCTGAAAGATAACAGATAACTCTCTATCATCATTGCACGGTCATACCGAGTACAATAGTAGAAAGAAATTGGAAACTGTCCTGCGTCTGCACGACGCAGAAAACAACACGACACAGTAACTTAAAAAGTCCAGGGAGGTATCCAATCAGGTCAGCTGTTTGCATTGATTAGGGCTGTTGCCGTGTTGTAAAAGCTGTCATTGAGTCTGCCAGACAGCAGCAGCTTAAACACCCGGTGTCCTGGGTGTGTACATTCCTGTAGGATGCTGCGTGCCCTCTTGACACAGCGAGTACTGTACAGGTCCTTCAGGGAGGGAAGAGGATGCTCAATGATTTTTTGGGCCATATTGATGACCCTCTGAAGTGCAGCTGGAAAACCACACACAGATGCAGTGCAGCACACTCTCAATGGAGCAGCGGTAGAAGACGATCAGCAGCTCCTTCTTCAGAAACTGAAGACGCTGTTGGGCCTTTTTTAAAACCGTCTTACTTGTTTGTTAAGTCACTTGACACTGAATCAGAAAATAAATGTTACTTCGTTTGTAATGTGGTGTATGATAGTATTTTTAGATTTAGGTTAAACTATTTCCTGCACCGAATTGAAATAAATCAGTCAATGAGTCTTCAGCACTTTTCCTTATTCACTCAGATCAGAATAAATATTTGCACAGTTACGTAAAATAAACAGTAAAGGGTAATGGAACATTTTTAAAAGTCCTATTATCAGGAAGAACAACGACAGGCTGCTATCAGGTGAATCTCACCTGTCAACATTCTCGCTGAACGCCACACAGCCTCCTTTCAACTTTGTACGGCGCAGTTTGACCTGATGCTTCAGATAATTCAGATTTCCTTCCAAATCAACTCAGACGTCAAACTTTACACATTTACTCACAATTTTACACAGCAGACGATTGTTTATCAATAATATAATGATGTAGAAATACTCTATTTTAACTAAAGTCAGGTTAAAGTAAATTAAAATAAGCAGCAGACGGTGGTAACATTCAAGTCCGTTACACCAACATCAGATTTTCCATGTTTGCAGGTCGTTTTTCACATATATGAGCAATCTGAGAGTCAGCACACGATTATAGTATTATTATGGATTATTGCAGGCTAATTATTACAAGAAATTAATTGAAACCAACGAGAAAGGTGATGACTGAAAAACCATCTGAAGACAAGAAGCAGCAATGGCAGCAAATTCATCCTGAACAAAGAAACAAGGAAGAAAAAATTATGTTAAGGGATTAAAGGAGGACTCATGAAGGACTGAAACTGTCTGAAACAAGCCGCTTTAGTTCCTGTCTCTTAAAGAAAGTGGGCTTTCTTCTGATTGGCTGAGTTCTTGAAGGCCACTTACGAGCAGCACACAGAGTATGTGAGCTCTATTGTGTCTCTATTGTGTCTGTTTGTCGTCGGCGACTGTGAAATAAAACCAAAACAATGGGAGTCAGTTTCTGAGACCTCATTATTTCACTAGAATCGGGAAAAGCAGATAAGCCTTCCCAGCATACGTCTTTAACAGAACAACATTCCTTTAAATCTGTGGAAAGCAGGATTTCTGATATAAGGTTCAAATGTGCACGAGGATCCAGGATGGCCTTTGGGGGGATCGTTTAAGGAAGCATCTTCTGTGACTCACCCAGAGATTATAAAAGGCCAAACATCTGCTTTGTGAATGAAACCAATTAATTTCCATGCTTCATTTATCTGCAGTGACAGCGGGACCTGCACACTGGGGACTGTGAACAATAGGCCTGCAGCCCAGTCAGGAATAAACTGGTCAAACTGCATCAGGTTTCCCAGAATCAACGAATGAACAGGAAGTGTTTCAGAACGAGTGAAACGCTGATGTTTCCACTGAGCACATCGTGTTGTGTCAAAAGTGTTTCCCTCCGCACGTCTTTATCTTAAACCTCGCATGAAATTTAGAAACAGAAATATCAGACTGAGTCACCGAGAACATGAACTGAACTGAAACTCACACATACGAAATCAAATCAAATTCAAATGTATTTGTCACATACACAATCATACACAGTACGACATGCATGTTACATAATAGATAAGAGATGAACAAAGGTCTAAACGATGTACAGAATAAATTACGAATTTAACCTAAGAAGTAAAGTCTGAACTAAAAGCTAAGAAAATGATAACTGTGAAACACACAAGCTCACCATCCGTAACACAATGAAACAGAGACTGAAAAGAGTTCACACAGAATGACAGCAAGCTTTCAACTGAAGATGGATATGAACCAGAACTCTGGAACATTGTAGCACGAAGCCATAACTCTTCCCCACGACATGTTATTGACCTAATCTTGGTCTGTTGTGTGTGTGTGTGTGTGTGTGTGTGTGTGTGTGTGTGTGTGTGTGTGTGTGTGTGTGTGTGTGTGTTTTCTAAATGGTCTTATGTCAGAGAATGTTAATATGTTGCTTGTTTGGTTGTTTATTAGCACAATAATTACTAAATAAAAAGTTAAAAAGAATAAAATAAAATGTGCAAATAAACAGTTTACAGACGAGTTACATTATTGTAAAGAAAACTGGTGTAGCTGAAATTCAAATAATTGACGGGGGGAGGCGGAGGCGTAGCACAGGGATCTGAGCCTCTGTGAGTCCCCTTTACTTTATCGATCCACATCTCTAAGCAGCAGTCTGTTCATATTGGTGTGCTCCAGGTATTTCTTTGATGAAAATGTTCGAGGTGGTGGGGTAGTCTTCATCACCTGATGTCATCCCTCCTCTTCTTCGATTCCTCTGCCCATGTGCGATCCTCCAAGCAGAGATGTCATTTCCAGGAACAACCAGAGTACCGCGGGGTCGCTCGTCGAGTCCTCAATGAAGAGCGGTGAATGGAGCTAAAGGGTTAAAATAACTGTTCACACCTGTGTTTCCATCCATCTTCTTCTGCTTATCCAACAAAGCGATGTCATCGAGCGAGAGGCAGGGCACACCCACGACAGGTCACCAACTTATAATGGCACCATTTCTCCCACCTTTGTCTTCCTAACTCCTTCTGGAGCCTTTTAGCTTATAGACAGATAGAACTTCATTCAGAACTTCAGGTAGTTCCTCTGGGAAATATTTATCTGTACAGTTAAACTGATCTGGATAAGTCCTAAAATTTTTCCCAAAGGTTTTTAGAGATGTTGAAACTCCAGAGTCAGGACATGATTACTGAAACTTCTCTCCAAGAAGATTAGAATACGAGCCCATGACCTGCCAGAACTTCTCCACACAAGTCTGCATCCTTCAAGAAAAACATGATTTCCATGCAGGACAATGCTCCATCACATGCGTCCAAGTACTCCACAGCGTGGCTGGCAAGAAAGGGTATAAAAGAAGAAAAACTAATGACATGGCCTCCTTGTTCACCTGATCTGAACCCCATTGAGAACCTGTGGTCCATCATCAAATGTGAGATTTACAAGGAGGGAAAACAGTACACCTCTCTGAACAGTGTCTGGGAGGCTGTGGTTGCTGCTGCACGCAATGTTGATGGTGAACAGATCAAAACACTGACAGAATCCATGGATGGCAGGCTTTTGAGTGTCCTTGCAAAGAAAGGTGGCTATATTGGTCGCTGATTTGTTTTTGTTTTGTTTTTGAATGTCAGAAATGTATATTTGTGAATGTGGAGATGTTATATTGGTGTCACTGGTAAAAATAAATAATTGAAATGGGTATATTTGTGTTTTTTGTTAAGTTGCCTAATAATTCTGCACAGTAATAGTCACCTGCACACACAGATATCCCCCTAAAATAGCTAAAACTAAAAACAAACTAAAAACTACTTCCACAAACATTCAGCTTTGATATTAATGAGTTTTTTGGGTTCATTGAGAACATGGTTGTTGTTGAATAATAACATTATTCCTCAAAAATACAACTTGCCTAATAATTCTGCACTCCCTGTACATGCTGATAAATAAACTGTAGGCAGAACAAACCTGTCGTTACAGGTAAGTTTACAGGTGACTTTCTACCTCAATAATGGTAGAGAGGACAGAGGATGTTTCACCATCATGTCTGCAGTTTGGGGCTGTAACAGAATAATGTGGGTTTGATCTCCAACCACACTACAACCTGGCATTTATTACTACCCTGCTGTGTGTAACGAGCCCTCTGTGCGGCTTCTCTTCATCATACACAACTGTAGGTTTCTAAGAACAGGTATTAAACTCTTGTGGGTTAAAATCCATCTTTTTGCTTTACTTCACTTACTGCATCGATTTGGTCCCCCAGCTGACTTTAATATTATTACATTTAATAAGGCCTTTGACTGAACTGCTCTTGGGTCCTTTTCAGTTTTTAATGTCTTTAAGCGTCATTTCTGTGTATATATTAAATCAGATTTTATAATTATGTGTTTAACTTAGAACAGAAGGATCAGGCTGCGTCTCAGGAGGAGATGATGTGACCCTCTATTAAAGTAAAAAAAATAAAAATCTGGAAACTATTTCAACTGAAAATAATTAAAAAGTTCACAAGATCTTCTGAAGATGATGACGTTCTCCTTCCTTAAACATTTTGCAGACGAGAGCGCTGAGTCAGTGATTCAAAGCTGTGCCAAGTGGACGAGCAACATCGACGGGTTGATCCAGGCGTGAAAAAAACAAACTGACAGTACCGGGAATCTTTGAGGTGGATAAAGAAATGTTTGACACTGATCCAACATTTCTAAGAACTGGAATTGCTTCATTTGTTCGAAGCCTCTGAAACTATCAGCCTGGAGCGTTTAGTGATCCAGTTTTCTCAAAGCATCACAGTGAAAAAGAACCACAGAAGAACGAGTTACTTGGCCAACACTTTCATTTGGAAAAGCAGCACGAGCACGATACAAAAACACCAATAATAAATAGTAAAAAGTTCTTGAACACAGCTGTAGAGCCGGGGCTTCGTTTACATCGCACACTGGCCATGATCAGAATGAGCTGGCATCAGCGGGCAGGTGTGGCATCTGTGCCTCTTGATCCCAAACGGTCTGAGCCGTCGTACGTCGCTCACTGACCCTGCCGAACATCAGGAGGAGGTGCCGCGTTCATCAGCAGGGATCAAAACACCGGTAACGGTGCTCACTTTGAGCACACGTTTCTCTGAAAATCTGGACAGATAGTGACGCCAGCTGATGATCTTTATTCACGTCTCAGACATAAATATTTTGAGCTGGGAATCATGCAAAGCTACTCTGACAGAGTGAAAGCGTGAAGCTGAACAGAGCGGTGATGATCCCGGAGAGTCGGGCAGATATAAAATCTGATCAATTAAAATGTTGAAGCTTGTTTTGGTAAACGACGCCCCGCTGAGCAGACAGTGTGGATGAATCACGACAGCTAACACTAACACAGGGAGAGTCACGTGTTGAATAAGGAGTGATATAAAAGGTGAGAGGGGCGGGCTGCACGGACACCTGTGCACACGTAGGTCGTCATGCGAGCGGCCGGGATGGGCTAATAGGGACGGCCCCGCCGCTCCTGCCTGCGGTCGCCCCTGGAAACCAAACACAAAGACATAAAACATCAGTGCAGTTTCCAGCCAGCGGTCGAGTTTCTCCAAGTCAACACAAACCACAGAGGCACTGCTGAGCTTGGACTTCAACAAGTCAATACTCAGACTAAGAAATAAATAAATGATTTCAAAATCAACAAAACAGATTTTTAAATGAAATGAATTTAAAAAATCTGATCAGTGGGACCAAATCTTAACCCGTGAAACCTGTTTCTCGTGTATTTACAGTCAAAACACTCCAAATCAGGCTAAAAGTGCTGGCACGTCTGGGAAGGCTCCGTCAGTGCTGGTTTCAGAGCGGCATGAGCTCCATGAAAAGAAGAGGGGAACCTGCAGACTGGGAAACAGGAGCTCAGATTTTATTTAAATGGTTCATTTTCAGTTTGAACATCTGCTGTGAGTAAAATTCGAGTTTATGATTGATGACATCTGTTTTCCCACGTGTGTGTGTCTATAATCATTTAAAGCAGTTCTCCTGCTGTCTGTCGTGTGTGCAAGTGTCGTTGACTCCACCGACACTGGAAACATCTGTAAGGCCAGGGGTTAACTGTCATGATTACTCATCGATTTCCAAATGAATAACCATAAAACACTTGACGTACACGCGGGCACGCCGCCTCACAGAGCTGCCGTGCATCTTGTTGCTCACCTCACATCCATCTTGCCGGGGCCAAATCCTCCCCGCTCGCCTCCTCGGCCTCCTCTGAAGCCTCCGCTGCCGCGGTCGCCGCCGCGGCCCCTGAAGCCGCCCCGATCAAACCCCCCTCTGCGGTCTCCGCCTCCTCCGTAACCTCCTGCCAGGAAACAAATGAGGTGAGCGGGAATGCATGACTCACCAAACTGAAATGTTTCTCTGCTGTACACATATAAGTGATTACAGGAAACCAGAGTAAACCACCACAGAGCAGAAGGATTCCTTCATAAACCGCACTGTGTCTGTTATGATTTAATGCAATCATTCATTCAATATCTGCAATCTTTTACTCTAATGTAAACCTACAGCAAAGTAAAATATGCTGAAATATTAACCTCACAGCTACAAGTTTATCCTCCTGAGATGTCTTAAACATTCACAGGTCACCCTGTTCTTCTTCTCCATCTTAGATAAACTATGAATGATGAAATTCCCCTTTTTTCAAATATCATTAATTACATTTACAACTCAGAAGGTCAGAGCGTGTCCAGGCTGCTCAGATGCTACGATCAGAGTTTTAACGGTTCCTCGTTCTTTGTTGAATCAAGAAGCTCCTAAACTTTGGAACAGCTTCCTCTGCTGAATCTGCAGCTGGTTTTAAACGACTGCTAAAAACTCTTTTTTTAAAAAGGTTGGGTTTTCTTTAATCATTCGTGCATCATAGAATACATTTGCATGTGACAAACGGCAGCTGCAGGTTGTTTCAGTTGCTCCTGCTATTTTCTCCTTACTCAGAATTTTTACATAATTTCTGTAAGGATTAATAAAGTATTCTGATTCTTGCTGTGTGTGTGTTTGAGCACATAACTGTGTGTCTGCGTGTTACAAAGTCATCAGAACTACGCGATCGCACAGTACAAGTCGACCATCCTGATGCAGATGTAGAAACGTGGTCGCCAGAGTCTGCCAGGATGCGCTTATCATTAAAATCACGACGAGAAAACTTTAAAAATTACCAAATGTAAACTTGTTTTCAAGTCACAAACACACTACTTCCAAATGTAACAACTACTGGAAATAGAAGACATTTTTGTCCTGCAGCCGCCTCGTGTGGAGATCAGTTATCTCAGGGAGGAGTTTACGTCACCTGAATCCTCATTCTTTTTGCTTTTGTAATCCGGTAATCCAGAAACAGCGATAAGCAGCTACGCTCCACTGCAAGCATGTGTTCTTCAGCCACATTTATGAAATAGTTCAAGATTATCTCACGAACATGACCTGCGTGAGATAAATACTGATGCTAACGCGCGTTCACTCGTCATCGCTCATTTCAGCCATCAGTAGAGCTCAGAGAGCAGATCTCAGTAGATTTTATATCATCAGACAATGACATGAAATAAAACATGATTTAATCTACAGCCCGCCCACCTATCACATATCTAACTGCAGAATACATAAAAAATAAAAATGAGCGGACACATGTCTGCGTGCTCTTCTCTTTGATCAGGTAAACTACAGCTGTGCTAAACCACAGAAAGCTCCCACAGCTAAACACACAAGCAGTAGAAGTGTACACAGAGTACATCCTGAAAGCAGCCGAGACAAAGGCTTTAGGACGAACTCCAGAACAACAAAGCAGCCGGCCGGGCGAACGTCGGGGTCGGAGGGTACACTCAGCTTCTGTTTCAGTCAGACTGAAAACAAACACTCAGAACGACTGAACAACACGAACGATAACAACATGTTCAGCTTTCTCACTCCATAATAAAAGTCTGCACGTGCTCTTTTTGTTCGTGATCCGATCGATGTGATCGCATGATTTCTGTTGTTCATCCTCTGAGTGTAAAACAACTGAGGCACGAACTGAAACTGTGATATTACAGGAGACAGTGATACCCAAACAGCGCCTCACTTAAAAACCAGCTGATCGAACAGCGTTTGGTCGGCAGGAAGTAAAGTTACCTCCACGTGTGGCTGCTAATTCTCTTCTTCTGTACTGTCTTCCTCCCCTCACCACAACCGGCCGCCCCTCCCTGAGCCTGGTTCTCTCTTGAGGTTTCTTCCTGTTAAAAGGGAGTTTCTCCTTCCCACTGTCGCCAAAGCGCTTGTTCATAGGCGGTCATATGATTGTTGGCGTTTTCTCGGTTTCTTTGTATTATTGTACGGTCGACCTCAAACAATAAAGCGCCTTGAGAGAACCGTGATTCATATAAATAACAGTGAATGGAATTTAACTGAAGTGAACTTTTAGGGTATCATGAAAGTTATTTCAAAACTGTGATCTGTGACAGGAAGTCAGGTCAGCTCACTTGGAAAATTCTGCTTCCGCTGTTTGGTGTTCGTGACAGCGTGGGTGAAGCAGAAACAGGAACAACTACACACTTTAATAATAACTACATGTGTTTTTATTTATTTAATGCATGTTTTGACCTTAACCCTTTAAGACCTACCATAGAACCAAGTCCGCCAGAGCTTATATTATATTTTTACATGCTGTGGAGCCATTTGTGGGAGCATTTCAAGTTGCTATACATCAATACAACTGTTACAGCCCAAATTTTGATAATATGTCTGCATTAAGTGCATAGTAATTACATAAATTGCAAAAATGTGCAATAAACTACAAAAATTGGAAATGGTTTTTGTTTTTTTTACAAATATTTCTACTTAGAGAAATTTAAGAGGTTTATCCCTCAAAACTGTAAATGCAAAAAAGTTGCACAAAATAGTTTCTAACAACAGGAAATTTATTTTGAGTGTCTTCATAGTTTTATTTTTGAGATACACTAATTTTTATATACTGCAGGAAAAACAAAAATAAATATTATACTGCAAATTTGCAAAAAAAACAGCATCTGCATCAAAATAAATGTTCAGCAGTGCAATTTGAGTTCTAAGCATCCCAGAAACTATTCAGAAAAGTCAAACATGACTTTTAAAAACACCAGTACAGGCTTATAAGGCCCCGAGGGTAAAAAACTAAAATTTCCATGAAAATGACGTCACTTCCGGTTTCGGGCAGGTAATGGCGGACATGCAAAAGTTCGCGCTGACGTCTATTCCAACGTAGGAAGTGTTACGAACAGCTGATGGGATCGGCAAAGCGTGTTTCTGGAATATTATGTTTTTGTTGCTGCAAGCGCTTTTTATGCAGTTTTGCAAAGCTTTATGTGGAAGGAAACCGTGACTGAGGACAAGCTGATGGCATAAGATGTAAGCGCAACTCCTCCGGTTTCATATGCAAAACAAATTATTGTGCTAGCTTACATGGTCCCAGTTCTGCAGTGATTTAGAAATAGTTACGCAAAACAGAGCGTGCCCGGTTAAACGCATAAAGCCTTTTTTAAGTGTCTGAGTAAACTCTGTGAGTCAACAAATGTTCACCTATTTATTTATCTAATATTTATCCAGGTGTATCTAACCTCGCTCCATGGGGGGCATCCCACCAGCATCTTCAGCTTTCGGAGCTTTGCACTGGTTACACTCATTACGCCAGGAGAAGTTCAAGTTCCCACAGTTACTGAAGAGAAGAAAGGAAGACTTTAGAAGAACTGTTATATGTTGATAACAGATCCGTAGAAAGATTACTACATTAAATAAAGGTAAGACTGAGCAAAACTAAAACATCTGGCATCATATTTTAAGCAATCATTGTACAAGATGTTTTTGTTGTGTTTTTAATTCTAATTTATTGTCATAGAGGAGTCATCAAAACTCACGGGTTTGAACACTTCCAATCTCCGGCTCGCTGCTGCCCTCCTCCACCACTGGCACCACCTCCTCCCCCTCCATTGCCACCGTTGCCTCCTGGGAAACCTCCCCCTCGACCGCCTCCGAACCCTCCACGGCCCATCGGACCTGCACGGAAGAAAACGCCACAGCATCTGTCAGCGGGACACGTGACTGATGGTTCAGTGCGAGGCTGAAGCTTTTTAATTCACTGCAAACAGTAAACGAGCATTTTTGTTACGACTCAAAGTTCACCTGTGAAGTGCACCGTGTGGTCCGACTGCTGTTTACAAGGTTATAATTTTTCACTTTATAAAACTAAAAGTAAAAAGAAAGTGACTCGCCTCCTCGCCCTCTACCTCCCCTCATGCCTCCTCGGCCTCCAAAGTCAGCTCTGCGTGTGGCAAAGGACACCTTGATTGGGTTTCCATTGAAGTCTTTACCTGGAGTAAAGCGATGAATATCAAAGGATCAGATATGAGGTATGAAATCAATAATCCTTTCTAGCTCCATATTCTTGGACTTTCCAACAGTAGCTTTGCATGAGTTACAGTTCAACATAATCCTTATTTGTCTTATACTTTAGCAGTCAGTTCCATCAAAGCCTAGTTTCCAGATACAAACCTTATAAAACCACTTAAACCACCAACAGAAACTCAAACAGTGGGGAAGCCAAAGCTCAGAGGTAATAACTCACCATCAAACCACTCGATGGCAGCTTTAGCTGAGGGGGGGTCATCGAAGGAGACCGTGGCCTCCCCCTTCAGCTTCCCCGTCTCTCTATCCGTGTACAGGTTGATCATGGGCAGGCCTGTCTTCTTGTTTACCTAAGAGGACAGAAGGAAAGGGATGAAAGTCCATGGACCAGAACTGTGAACAGCACAACAGTTCAGGTGCTGTGTGTTACCATGGAAATCAGACTAAAGGATAGAAATTCATTTAGATTCCAAATGATGAAATTCTTCTTCTTTTTCTGAAGTGTAACATAAGATTTTATGACGAGCGATCGGGGAACCAAGAAAGAAAATGGCTTCATTCCAGTTTTTGTTAAACTTTAACATCAAGCCGGCGCTTCTTTACCATTTTAACCAGTCATCTATACATGACACATCCAAATAAATGCTTTATTGATTACTGACCAAACACAAATCAATATGTTACCTTAATGATCCCAATCTGCTTAAAAAAGTCCGCCACTGATTCAACAGTGTAGTCGTCTCCCAGGCCTTGCACAAAGATGGTGTTGTTATCAGAGTTATCCTGGTCCTGCACTGTTAGAAAATCATATAAAGTGATGTAATTCAAGCAGTAACAATGGCGTAAAGCAGGGGTGTCCTTGAGAGCTACTGTCCTGGAGCTTTTACATGCATGCCTACTCCAACACAGGCGAATAAAATTGTTGAATTAGCTCTGCAGCATACCATCAAATTTGGCAAAGGCCTGGCAACAAGCCTTTCATTTGATTCAGGGGTTTCGGAACAAGGACGCATCTAAAAGCTGCAGGACTGCAGCTCTCGAGGACAGGGGATAGAGACCTCTGTGCTAAAGGAACTACCAAAAGGCTTAATTCTCTAGAAGTGTCTCTAAAAGTGCTCAGTAAATGTAGGCTTTATTATCGGAAGAAAACTAAAACAAAGTGAAAAATGTCTGCCAATTATAAAGCCAAGAGAACCATGTCTTGGTAAATTCTTGGCATAGGAGGAAATATTTGTAGTCGTTTCTTCTGAATTTATTGGCTTTAGTTCATCTCTCAGACTGACATCACACCAACGACTGAAACTGGCTTTTGCTGGTAGCTGAACAAAGAAAACAGGAAACACTTACTGAAGCCGGATCCTCCGTGTCCTGGTTCTCTTGGTCCTTAAGGACAAAAACAAACAGATGTTAGGTGTGGAAAAGGTCAGCTGTTCCATCACACACAAACAATGGTCTAACTAATAGTTAATTCATTTCATGCACACCTCATCCCCACAGGTATATCCAGCACTACTATCAAACTCTCTTTAGGTTTATCTGTCTGAACGTTTTTCATGTCTCGGCTCATTCGCTTCACCGTCATCGTTATCACGCTCCACTGAGGTCAGCGAGTGGCTCCAAGTCCCAGGAACAAGTGTAAAAAACACAACCGTCCACTTTATTGAGATACTGCCTTGTAGCTATTTCTGTGCATTGGCTTTGGTCCTTTTTTTCTCCAACGAGAACAAGCAGACTCTTTGGAAAGAGCCTTAAAGGTGGTTTGTTTACATGTTGGGTTTTTTAAGAATTGCTGCAGTCATGTTGAAGCGTTTTCTTTAACACCAACATTACAGAATCATTGAACCAGTCAAACACACTGAAACACAATTGTTTTAATTTCTATGGAACAGCCCTACATGTCATTAATTGATCCCATTGGATACTTCAGTTTTCCCACAGCTCAACAAAGGATTCTTGCAAACTGCTCAAACATACGTCCTGGGAACACGAACGCCATGTTTGCCATTCTGACAATTGAACCCGCTCAGAAAACCATCTTCACCTGTGCAGGTTTTCAGACATTACCTCAAACACCTTACGAAGCGCTTCAGTGCATCAGGTCCCGTCACTTTTCTGAAAGGAACTTGGGCTCAATGCTCCCTCTTTAAACAAACACGGGACTGGTTATCGGACGCCAAAGGCAAACCGCCTGCAGGAGCAGATCTGCTCGTGTCCATCTGACATTAAAAGACTAGTTTGGGGGCTTTTTTTAATATATTGTTCTAGTTTGTGGCTGTGCAAACAAGGAGAACCAGTCTTTGGGCACAACTCACTGAGGAAACCAAAATAAAAAAACCAAAATAGAAAATAAAATCTGATCCGTAACTAACATGAGCAGGCATCAGTGTCCCAAGCTAAAAATCAAGATTTCAGTTTCCAGTTTATTTTTCACTGAGCTCATTTTCAACTATCTTTGACATTAAACAACTATCGGTTAGGGTGGAGCATCTGGCATTGGCTCCCTGAGAATCTTATGAGGAAATAATCAGGAAACTAGACACCACCCTCTCCACAATTATATCAGTAGTCGCAGATAGCTGAACTTTTATTGGCTGGATGGAAAACCTTAAGTTAATGCCCAACCCTAACAGGGGTCAATGACTTCATGACCTTTTATTTCTTTAAATAATTCAAATACAAACGTTTTTTTCTATTACATCTCTTCCACATAAGCACAATAAAAAACTTTACATTGCAGCTAAACTGAAGATTTTTCATTAGAAAGCATACGCCCTCGTTGGTGTTTGTGATGTTTGTGATGTTGTGGATCTTAAAGACATCCCACCCCAGCAATGAGTAAACTGGAAGAATCAGAACGGACCAAAACCAGAAGCCTGAATATGAGCATCTATTCTCAGATGCAGTGGTGAGAATTTTGATATGGACTTTCCTACACTAAACACATAACCAGTGATTATTTTAATTATACTAAAGCACGCCCACCTTTCTATATGATCAACCCACATCTGAGGATGTGACTAAGCATCCGTACCTCTTGTTCTATTGTTCCAAACTGATTCCAAAGTTTTCTGCAGAAAGGCGGGCAGACAATGGTGTTCGATCCCATCCACACTGAGGACGGTGCAGAATCAGAGCCTGGGAGATTAAACCCTACAATAAACTACTCAACAATCTTTAAAGAAAGTTCGAGTTAAGTAAGTATGTATTAGATTACTACAGCCCTTCTACAACAGGGTCTCGCCATTTGCAGGAATCCCAGTCAACATCTCCAAGTAGTTTGGGCAAACAAGGCCAAGCCCTACTGAAACAATCCAAAAAAAAAGAAGTGCCGTAACATCAATCTAAAGGTCAGGATTTAAAACAAACAAACAAAACTCATCCTAGAAGCAAGTTTATTATGAAGTTTCTATCTGAATAAATAAGAGCTCTAACTTTTCCAAAAAAATACTCTCACCAACTGAATTATTCAAAAGATGTTATGAGTCTGATCACAGATTGGTGTTTGAAAAGCTTCTTGATTGGCTCAGTCCAGTCCAGTGATACAGTCAGCACTCTGATTGGCTCTATGGTGGGAGGGGTGGCCCACCGCCATATCTGACCATGCAGAAGGCTCCCACAGATTTCTGTTCAGGATTATTTGAGCCTCCTCCTGCAATGTTTTTGTAATAGTCCCCGAATCACAGAATCACCAGTAAAACCAGTAAAGAATGACTAGAAATGTGAAAACTTTTCATACTTTCAGGTTCAGCTGATTTAAAGCAGATAATTGATGGGCAGAACGTCCAGCATCTTTGCAGTTACCCAGAGATTTTTGCAAGGCATTCTTTGAACCCTGTTTTGCTCTTACAATGTCTCTAATGAAAACACCTTTCAATCAGCATACGTTTGCTTTTTCCGCAGCTGTTGTGCTGCTTCAAAATGGCCTTGGAGTGGTAATCTTTGGGTGGTGAATGACACCAATACAGACACAGTGGCCATGCGGGGTAAACACCATTTATTGCTAGAACCTTGTTGGGCGTGCTACCTGTAAATTTTAATTAAAATAATTTGGTAATTTAAATAAAAAGCCCACATTTATATAAACTCTCCGATCCGTATCAGTTTGTGCTTCTTATTAGCAGGATTGTAAACAACTGAAAACATTTCCTTCAAGAAATATTGTCCAAACAGTTTGAAGGGCTTGAAAAAAAGATGATGACTGGACTTCTTTGGGTTTGTGAAGACGTTCACCTCTCATCCAAAAGGCTTCTTCAGTTCCCACTGCTGACCGTTGCAGGTGTCACATGAGCCGTCGTTCAGAGTAGGCATAGATGGCCTCTTTCAAACCAATGTTCATCTTGTCAAATTCTCAAATTTGACATTCTCAACATTCTCAAAATCTACCCCACTGTGGGTTAAATACCTGGGACTCTCCACCTCTTGTTTCTAGAACTGAAGGGAGTTTCACCTCCTGGATGGGAGGTGAAACGTCTTTGCAAACCCAACGAAGTCCAGTCACCTTCTTTTCGAGCTCTCAAAACTACCATGACTGGATGACTGAGAATGGTAAATGGCCTGTATTTATATAGCGCTTTACTAGTCCCTAAGGACCCCAAAGCGCTTTACATATCCAGTCATCCACCCATTCACGCACACATTCACACACTGGTGATGGCAGCTACATTGTAGCCACAGCTGCCCTGGGGCGCACTGACAGAGTCTACACAGACATGTAGTAGAACTACAGTGGAATGCATCAAGTTACCGCCATTACTACTTAATCTCTTTATGGTCACAAAAGAACAAAAGCAAAACCCTCTTCAGCCTGAATGAGCATATTCTCGGATGCAGTGGTAAGAATTTAGATAGGGGCTTTCTTACTGTAATTACTTTAACAAAGCTAAAGCATGCCCGCCTTTCTATACGATCAACCCAGATCTGAGGGTATGACTAAGCATTCATGCCTCTTGTTCTATTGTTCCAAATGGATTTGCAACTGAACCAAGAATTTTCAGTTTTCATCACCGTGAGTTCCAGAGTCAGTGTCATGTGAAAAAAATTCCCAGTGTGTGCAACCCAACCAGTTTTTACCTTTCAACCGTCTTTGGTGG
This sequence comes from Copadichromis virginalis, assembly GCF_057382275.1. NCBI lineage: Eukaryota > Metazoa > Chordata > Actinopteri > Cichliformes > Cichlidae > Copadichromis > Copadichromis virginalis. The sequence continues at coordinate 34,922,153 of NC_140621.1, read as the reverse complement.
AAAGTACAACAGAATCAAAACATCTGTCAACAGGTTTTCAAGCCAAGCCTTAAAAACCATTTAGGGTCATTTCATCTATTTAACACGATTTGTCACGTTTGCACAACACGATAAGGTAAGCAACACTTATCTCACTTCAGTCACTGAGTTTGTCACCATCCACACTTCAAATTCAAACACCGAGTGCCAGAGGAGCAGTGGAAGGGCTAATGATGCAGTTTTAACTCCCTCCGATGGACATTTCAAGTCAAACACACAAAACACGATGGGTGTTATTATCTGTACAGTCATGCTAGAGACAGTATACATCAAAAGTCTTAACATTCGCCTGACCTTCACTGTTAAATAGCTGTTTTTTCTTCAGCTTTTCAGACAGAATCAAGTTTTATCCCCCAAGCCACACTTGAAGTACCAGAGTTTGAGCTTACTCCCTTTTAGCTTTGACACACCTTTTCACTCAAGTGTTGAAGTTTTTTGTCACTTACCACCAAACTTATTGAATCCTCCACGATCGCCCATTCTGATGAAGAGGAAGAGAAAAACGACACGCATTGAAGGCTGGAGCTGACAGCGATTTCTCTCAATGGGCTGAGGTTAACCTTCACTCTCACAGCGTCTTTGCTAAACCCACCCCTCCTCGCTGGCATTGTCCAAATGTACCCTTACTGCATGTTGATGTAACCCATGGACAAGAGGCCAGTGTACAAACCCTGTTAGCTGAAATTTGCATTTCTGACTCAGAAGGTGTAAAAACTTTCAAGTTCCATTTATTTCATCATAAGAGAATTAACAAACCCAAACATCAGAGCTCTGATCCCTTGGTGGGTGCTGTTTGTTTGTTTCTTTAAAGGTCTCGGAAAACCTTTATTCACTCAACACAGGGTGTCTACAGGTATGAACGACTTCAATTTAGAACCTTCAGACCTTAAAGATTTCACTTTGAGTAACACAAAGGTGAAAACACACTGACATCAGGTCAAATTTTCATTTGTTTTTATTCCCGAGTCTGAACAACACGGCGCAGACTGCTCTATCAGCATTTTCAGCCACAGGCTTTAACAGCCAAAAGTATTTTTATTCCTATTCACGTGTGTTTGACCTTCTTTCCTTTTCGATCATTGAGCAGGTTGGACAGCAGGGCCTCTCTACCGTGCTCAGGCCTGAGGCTGGGTCTCACTGGGCTTTAACTTAAAGTACTTATGTATTTTTATCCTGAGATAAAACAGTTACTGTCTGCAATGCTTTTTACACAAAGTAAAGCTAAAAATTATACTTTTAAAAGGGTAAAATTATCCATGACATGCTTTTCATTCTAAACTGCATTATATAAATAAAACCGAACTGAATGAGGCACAATTTTTTCACCCAGCGGGTGAAAGCACTTTGATATTTATACCTTTCTATAAAATTAAGCTGGTAAGAACACGCCAGTGGAAAAGTGTGTAGCAAACCCAACCCCACCCGTTTTCTCTTCAGCTGATATCTTTCCAGCAGACCAAACCATTAGCTGCTATTCACCAGGTAGATTACACATCATTTGCTCTCGCAGGTACAGCGTCGGCTTCTAAAAATTGATGCGGTCACATTGTTGTTACCTAATTATGCAGAGGAGGCCAAAATAGCAGCTTTGTGTCTTGGAAACTGTCTCAGTGACATGATTTTAAAATGTTTGAGACCCACTTAACTGAATTCAAGAAAATGTTATTCTTCTTCAGCGGTTTTTAGAGTTTCAAGTCTTTTTTAAGGACCCGTAGACACCCTGTCTTTACACAAATTGCAGCAATTCCCAAGTGTTTGAGACTTTTCTCCAAAATGACTGATTAGTATTTAAGTAATATATCCTGTGTTATTAGAAGACTATTAAATCTGACTTCCCCATAATGTGATTTTCCAAATGATGGCTTAAGAGTAGAAAGCCAGCCTGGAGAGAAGGTAAAAGCCTAGGAGAAGATTCAAAGAGTGATTAAAGCAGAGTATGGTACAGTAAACCTGCAAGGGCTGGTGGGGAAGGTGGTGGTAACAGGTGAAAAAGGCAGGTGATGGTGATATACTGAGGTGTGTTAGTTTGTAGGCAGAGTGAAGGTCACACTTTATTCTATAGAAACATTTCAGACACAAGCAAAGATGAAAAACTCGCCGTACGGCATCTTTGGTTGCCCGGTCAATGACTTGGACCAAGTAAGTAGCAGAAAATAGATCGATGGACAAAGTATTAATTACAGATAAAAAATGTATTTTAAAACAAAAAGAGTGCAAAGGGTCTGAATACTTTCTGAAGCAACTGTATACTTTACTATTTATAGCTGAATGGCATTTTTGAACTCCAGATGTGGCACAACACACATACCATTATCTTTCTTTGACGTGTTCATCCATCGTAAAACTGATAATACCCCAAAGTCATTTGTAAACTTGGATTTATCAGCTGATTAGTTCTCACTGTGGCGAATATCAAGATGACCCAGTGTGGAAGGAGATGTACAGGAAGTACACGATGGATGAGAAAATACATAATGGAATGGGAAACTAGTTTATCTGAGTCCAGCTCTAACATCATGAGGTCACAAAGAAGAAAACGAGAGACTACGTAACCTCGTAAGAAGAACAAAAACATCAACTTACCGGTTTATGCTTCACAGCTTCAAGCAATCAGTGCTGATGTTCTTTGTTCTGTACATTTAATTCATTGGCTTTACGAAGCTTTGCTCCAACCCATTATCCATTTCTGCTGTTTTAATCCAGCTTCACCCAAAACCACTGAGGCCTCTGCAAGTATTCAGACCTCTGGGTAATAACACCAATTACCCGTGGCCGTGCACTTCTCTTTTGTGCATTAGCCTTATTACAGCATCCTGCTAGTGCACCTGTAACTTTTACTAACACGTAGTTTTCCCAGTGCTGGATCAGAGCTGAGAGAATAACCAACAACAATTCACAGTAATGTGTGATGAATGAATGATATTGAATTCAGTTTTTCCTGAGCTGTTTGGAATTTTTGTGGTTGTGGTTTCTGATTTGTATCATAGCGGAGCCTTCGTTTTTACATTTGCATCTTTTCTTTTCCAAGGTTGGAATAGATGAATCGAGTCAGTGGTATTAAAACAATCATTCTATTGAAAATGACAAATCTGAATCACATCCCAGCATCTTCAGTGTGTCCCATACTTTAGGGTTATCCTAACCCTAAAAATAACCCTAACACATCCATGTAACACTACAGCCTCATCAGCATTCATAGACAATTCCTTTGCTTTTATTTTGAAAGTGCTGGCACTGTAAACATAGCGGGCCATGCTCGCGTTTTCACAGTCGATAGTTCGATGGCCACATCACTACTGTGTGTCACCATCACTCTGGAGTTCGAGCTGGACAGACTTGAACAAGCTTGGAGTACATTTGACTCCACCTCCGCCTGACTCCACCCTCTTGGACTGCAGCTGGTGGCAGTTCTTGTTTTGTTTTGTTTTTTTTAAACGGAGGTCCACACTAACCAGATTCTGCCACGACGCCGAGCTCACTGAGGCATCAGAGCTGGAGACGAGACGAAGTTCAGCCACGTGACGAGGATCTTATTGAAGAGGCAGCTGATAATAGCTTCCTTATTTATTGTCTCAAGCTGTATCTTTATTATTTATGAATTTGTTTTGGAATAGACAGGCGTGCCACCTGTTGTGCTTAATGGCACAAAACACTGAATGAACCCTGTCAGACATTATAGCTCCATAGAAATAACATCAATACTTCAATAATGAACAAATAATCCATACATTGGCAGTATGTGAGATTTACTTCATCCTCTCTGATCAGAGAGCACCGATCATTCTGTTGTGTTTGCACTGACTAAGCAGAACAGGAAACAGTACTTTCAACCCATGTTGCCACAAAGTAGCGCTGAGTAAGCGCAGATTTTCAAAATAAAAGAAACCGAGTTTGGCTGCAGTGTTGTTTTTGTGTTCTGGCTGTGAACCTCTCATTTTTGGCTTACTGATCCATTCTTGACCAGATTTTTTTTATTTGTTTTTAACCTCATCACACTGTCAGGCGGGTCTGCACAGGGTCAACCGGACCACAACGCAAACCACCATGAACCAAGAAAACCCAGCTGAGTGGACGTCCTCTCTTTTATAGGACGAGCTGATATCACAGCACAGATGTTGGCTTTTAAAACTTTTACCTTTGTGCTCTTAATGTGTAAAAAACACACCTGCAGGCAGATGAAATAAGCCTGTTTAAGGTCACACTTTCTCCTCGCTGCCTCCACCTTCTGTTTTCAAAGATGAGTTTCATTCACCTGTTCTTGTGAGTACTGTAATGTTTCAGAACACACTGCTTTTTTGTGGCCATTTCACGTTTCTTTTTGATTTGGTGGTAAGGTGGTCCAGTGGCCTCAGAGCAGCAGGGTCTGGGTTTGAATCTGTTTTATCGTGTGAGGAGTCTGCAAAGATGATTCACAGCTTTGGCTCTTTCACTTTTCAACCACATGTCGACTCACTGGACCTTTAGCAATGTGGTCTTCAGCGTTTTTGGGCTGGGTGGAGAGGCGCTCCACGGGATCTCTTGCAGCACTGAGGATTACATACTCTTACAAGCAGGTGAGGTCAGAGGTGTAAATATGAATCACTACTTCTTTTTTTTTTTTTACAGGAAAAGAAGGAAGTAGTGCGGCTCCATGTAAAACCAGATGGGTGGAGACATTAAGATGTAGCACAGCCCTGAGCTTCTGTGACTCATAAGTCAATGATTGATGACACCTACCCCATGCCTCCTCTTCCTCTTGGACCACCTCGGCCGCCTCGGTCAAAACCTCGATCGTATCCGCCACCACCGCGGCCTCCAAATCCGCCTCCACCGCGGCCCCTGCCCCCACGGCCTTCCTGACCTCCATAACCTCCATCAGGACCACCGTATCCTCCGCCTCCTCCTCCACTTATCGGCGGGCTATCGCCTCCATATCCTGAGAGAAAGTTCCAACCTCAGCAGACCAAACACTGATGTGCTTTCAATCAGTAATCAACAGCTACACAACCCCTCACCTCCACTCTGCCCGTACTGGCTCTGCTGGCTGTAGCTCGGCGGAGGAGGGGTGTTGTAGCTCGGCGGCTGGTTGTAGTGACCTCCTCCGTGCTGAGACGGTTGTGGGTGGCTTCCGCTGCCCCCGTAGTTACCACCAGGCTGCCCTCCACTGCTGCCGTAACTGCCTCCGCTCGCTCCGCTGCTCGGTGGCTGGTAGGCGGGAGCTGGCGAGTTGCCTTCATAGCTGTTAGAAAACAGGAAGTGTTAAAGACTACAAAGCAACATGGCAGCTCACATACGAGAGACTCAAACTGCAGCTGCTCAATTATGGTGAAAACCTTAATCCTGATTATTTTGTTCAATGCTGTAATCTCAATCATTCACTTGGCGGCTCATCAGCCTTTTACCGCTAAGGGCCAAAAATGATTTGACTGTAAATGAACAAACATTTACTGAACTTGAACATGTCTGAATGTCCTCAAAATGAACACAATGCAAATGAAAGCATGTTTGGCCTCCGCAGTAACAGAGGGGTAAAGAGAAGTTCAGGTGGCAGCGGACACGTGCACGTCGACACACCTGAACTAATTAAAAAGAGGCTTTGTGTGATGAAATTAGCTAAAAGGGTCACCGTCTGCAAGTCCACGCTGGCTTCAAAGGACACATACCTGGCGATCAGCAGAGAGCTGAGGTCGCCACAGAGGAAGTTTGCTCCTATAACTGGAGCGCCCCCTGCTGTACTCACATGAAACTGCAGTAACGGCGCCTTTTTAAAGTTCTATTCGATTTAAACTAGTTCGGCCTCTAGGCTGACCTATAATATAATGAAAAACAGAGCACCTGCTTTATTAGGATTAGTATCATAGAGATAAGCACTGAATTACTGAGACTGAGCTCGGCTTATGTTGTACTTTATACTGGGGACCAGTATGAACATTTGATTTTTATTACAGGAGTGTTCTGACCACCATCAAACAACAAAAACTAACTGCACTCCAAAATTATTTAAAACTAAAGACGAATGCGGCCTTTAAATTATTCTTTTTTTGACTGCTTCTATCAAGGTTCGCTAAAGTTCACCTGCCTCCATCTCCTGCTATCCCAGCATCCTCCTCTCTCACACCGCAGGTAAAGTCAGTGAGGTTTGTGGTTGCTCCTAAACACTACCGCTGTGCAGATGGGGCAGAAATCAGTGAATTAAAGGCGAGGTGAACGTGAGCATACCTCGCAGAGGATGGAGGAGGAGGCTGCTGCTGCTGCTGGCTGTACCCGGAGAATGACGACTGCTGGCTGTAGCTCATGCTGGACGGCTGGTTGCTGCTGTTATAGCCACCGGAGCTGTAGGACTGACTTGAGTGACCATACCCACCACCACCACCACCACCCTGGTTGGAGGATGGAGACCCGTATCCACCTGGGAAAAGGAAACTGATTCACAGTTGACTGGAAAACGGTGACTGTGGATTTGGGCGGACGTTGGGGCTTCCTCTACCTGACTGAGGATGGCCGTAGCCGCTATAGCCTCCCTGACTGTAGGAGCTGGAGCTGCTGTCAGAGCTCTGGTTGTAGCCTCCGTAGCCCTGCTGGCCGTAACCCGGGCCAGACGACGGACCGTAGCCCTGGCTAGCACCGCCACCTCCACCATAGGATGGATAGCTGCACACACCAACCAAGAATACACCGTTTCAAATTGTTTTCATTGACTTACAAAACAAAATCATTTCCACGGTTAAATGCAAGGACTTACTTTTCTTGTTTTAACCCAAATTCAAAACCTAAATGTATTTACTCTGAATGAGTATTAATGACTGAAAGCTTCATGAATGAATAAAGACATGATTTACATAACTTACCCCTGGCTAGATGTTTGGGAATAATCTGTGGGAAAAAGCAGAGAGGGTTAATATTAAAGTCAGTTTTGATGATAGCAATAAAACATCCAAACAGCGTCAGACATAATCTATAACCTCACAAACTCAACAGTAACTATATAAGACACATTTTAATGGTAATTATTAAATGAATAAACTATATTCTATCTGTAAAAACACTTTTTAAGAAGGCCACGTCACTGCTTTTTATCATCCAGAAATGGAAACTGGTAATACTTAGGCTCAGTTTTCATGACATGGACTAAAACTGATTCTCTTTTAGTCTGGGACTAGATTCAATCCATGTCCGGGAGATCTATCCAAACCGAACATAATTAACAAAAACAGACGATTTAAAGTGTTTCAGACTGCAACACTGTGAAACTATTTATGAATACATTAAAAACCAGACACCAAATCCACTGAATTCAAATTTGTCAGATCAGTCTGGATGTGGGAGAGAGACACACTCAGTACTTTTAAGATTATGCTTAAAACTTTTGTTTAGTGACATAGTTAGGGCTGGATCGGGTGATCCCGAACCGACAGGCTTCCCATGATGCACTGAGCATTTCTTCTTCGCTCACACCACTCTGCATCTTATCATTTGTTGTCTCTGCTCTCTTACCCCCAGCTCGGTGTTATGGACAAGCCTCGGGGGTCCTGATCCTCCCAATCAAGTCACTGTGCTGCTGAATCCTAATGACACACTTCAGCTATAAGTTACACTAAATCACATGATAATGAAAAACACCCATATTGCTGATAAGCTGCTGCAGTGCAGCTCAGTTTAATGATGCAGTTCACATCAGTCTAGAGCTTCCTGTGCAGGTCAGAAGTATCTCTGTGTCTCATCGGTGTGTGCAGCGAGCTTTAAAGCATGACACTGCATGAAAATGGCAACACAAATGGAAATGTGACAGGATATTGTGCCCTAGTGTGTGTGTTGTGAGTTCACTGATCCAATCAAACACAGTCGCCCTTTTATAACTATAAACTTTGAGTGTCCTGTGCTTATATGTTTGGAAATATTTACGGCCTGTTTATTTATTGTTTCGTGTTTTTCTGGAATAGCAAAGCCCTCCCTGTCGGTTACCCTCCAGTTCAAACACCCAGCCTGCTGCTCCCTCCCCTCACCCCCATCAGGCAGATGGCTGCTCCTCCCTGATCCTGGTACTAACGCAGGGTTCTTCCTGTTAACAGGACTTTTCCTCACAGGGGGCCATGTGACTGTTTCTGTGTTGTTGCAGGCTCTTTACCTGACAGTATTAATAATCCAGCCCACAGATGCCAAAAAATTAATAATGAAATGTCTTTCATTATTTGGGGTTGAGTTGAACCCGCCCGGTGTAGGTGAGCTGGGTTTGCTCGGTCTCCGCTCTGATGTCCTTCTAATAAACCGAGGACAGGGGTTAAAGCAGCGCGATCGGCACAGGGGGGCGGTTACTCTGCTCGAGACCGCAGTGAGCCACCAGAAACTGGGTCAGCAGCAAAACCGGGCTAACGGCGAACTAATCGGACCGCAGCAGCTTCGGTTACTCAGAGTTAACCGAAGCTAGGCGGCGGGGCGGTCGTGCAGCCGGACAAACGGTGGCGTAAGGCCTGCATGAATTAAATGTGATAATAAAGGATGGACGCCACGCCCCCAGAGAGCCATTTAAACTGCAGCTAGCCGCTAGCTGTCCTCTGTTCACCGGCAGGTGAAGGTGATGCTATCTTTAGCTAACCGGCTCCGACGCCCAGACCCCAGACAGATTTGCCCGTTTCTCTTACCGTTAGACGCCATTTACACGGAGACAGCGCCGCTTCGGCCTTTCTCTCGGTCAAACAACGCGTCGTTGGATGATTAAACCGAAGAAGAGGACGAATCGACACGAAGCTCGACCCACTAGCGCCGCCGTCTTCAGCTGCTGTTCCTCCGCCGCCCGCCAGGGGGAGCGCAGCAGTATCGATGATGTTTAGTTTTATGTCAGGTGAAAAATGGTCCATCATCACAAGATGTGATGAGATGTGACTTCTTATAACACAAAATAGTAGTAGATTAATAGTAATGATAGTAATACAGTATCATTTTAATAACAACAACAGTAAAAATCATTTTTAATCATTTCTTTTCGTTTTTTCTTCAGAAGGAAAGTGAGTGCATTTATGGTGATGGAAATAATAGTTATGACAAACCTAGTTTGAGTAGCAAACATAATTCTAAAATGCTCTATAAGTCATTTCCACCAATCCACCATGGGGTCTTGTCCTGAAGGTCAGAGATCAAAATCTTTCTGGGGGTTAAAAGCCATAAATTGGGAATCTATTTAGGTGTCAGTCCAGTCAGAAAACACACACTGTGGACTTGATAAGATAAGATAGATTCCATATAATTTAGAGCTGATTTAAATTTGTAAACACTGGATTTTATGTGTGAGGGCAGATTATTCCAGAGAAAACCTGGTCACATTTCAGGGGGTGTTTCTCTGTCCTTTAGATCTCACTGCTGAAGGAGAATCCATAAAAGTGGCCATCACTGCATTGAACATGCATGGACAAAGGAACAAGTGCCTTCATTTGGATAGCGGGAGACCTGTGAGAGCAAATAAATGCATTCAGTTTCATCAGAAATGTTTTATTCTGAAGATACAGTAAATTAATTTTTTTATTTTCCATCTAACAGTCCAGGAGTAAAAGGCAGGTCTGCACATGATAAAGCAGGATCACTTTCCTGAGAGAAAATGTCAAAGTAAACCCGTCTGTTTTCATCACCGTGGCAACATGTTTCCACAGAAACAAGCTTCATTATCACAGGTAAGTCGCTACAGAGCAGGCGTGATTCCTGCTGTAATGATCGAACACATCTCTGTCAGCTTTCTGTATATGAGAGCGTCCTGTGTGGTGACTGTGCTGAGGTCACCACATCTGTGATTTTACTACATGTTCACTGTCAACAGGAAGAAACAGGCAGTTTGTCTGCGGGGGTTGCCATGGTCGTGTCCCTTTCAGCGGTCTGGGAACTTGGACTTGAGTCACTGGTGTTTCCTAGTTTTCGATTCTTGTTTCTTAGTTCTTGTGACGCCATCTTTGCTTCCTGTTTTTACTGTGTGATCTTTCCAGAGATGTGTTTCAGGTCTACGGTTGGTTTATTCGTTATCGTTTCCTCGTATATTCCTCCCTTCTTTCCTGTCTGTTTTCACTGTTCCCTCTCCCTAAGTCTTTTATTGTTTCCAGTTTTTACTGTTTTACTTTTGGATATTTTACCTTTTGTTTCCTAGTTCTGGATGAAGCATCTTTCTGTCTTTTTGGGCCTGTTAAGCAGGCACGTGCAGAGGGGGGGGCTAGAGGGGCTTGAGCACCCGCCCCTTTCCTGATGGGTGCCCAAAGTGCCCTTTTGTTGAGGTAACTTTTTAAAAAAAAATTATTATTATTTTTTATGTGTGTGTGCGTGCAGAGTCCTGTCTGTGCCCCTCAACAATAATATTTAACTATTAATCACAGTTTTGCTAAATAAAAGGATCTGGCTTGCATCAGTCACATGATCACATTTAACCAATGATCGCCCTTGACGGCAGAACGCGCTGGTTACGAGCCGGGAACGAGCTCACAAAGAGCACGCGCATTTTTAGCGGTCCGGAGCTGCAGGAGAAACACAAGTTAACTCAGAGACACAGACTGATGCGACACAACCAGTAAGTAGGTGTACAGCGTGCACTGTAGTGTATAGCACCCAGGAGTATTAGCTTATTACGTACACGTTGGACTGACGAACTGAAACAAACGAGCGTGCTGTGTGTGCAACAGCGCGACAAACATTACCTGTCCTTTTATTAACTGCACAAGTAGTGCTGGTCACAGCTGCTGGCTACCTGTGTAAGGCTGTCATGGGTCTGTAGCTCTGTCACCGTTTTAGGGAACATATTTAGTTTTAAAGTATTTAGAACATATTTCGTTTTAAAGTAAGTTTCCTGCCTTTCTGGAGGGATTATATTTCACTAAAAAACGATCTAATATGCATGTCCACATAATAATTATTATAATTATAATATATTAAAAAACACAAGCTGTATTTTAAAGAACATACATTAAGAAGCAGATTATATTAGATTTATATTTTAAATAAGACAAAAGTTGGATTTTACAGCAGTAAAATGATTGTATCTGTTTAAACATGTAATAAGCTTTGTCCTGCACAGAGTGGATAGTGAAACAAATGGAATCATCATAAATACATTATTTCATATTTATTACTTCCCCCTCCTCATTGCTTTATTATTGTAGCTCTAGTAATGAATAATAATGTAAGGATTCTGGATCAGCACCATGATGCCCATAGTATATACAGTATTCTGAAGAAGGTCTAAAGTGTCACTGTGTGTGTGTGCATGTGTGTGTTTTATGTATATAGATTTTTTTAAATTATTACTCATGATATAACATTGTCCAGACATGGCTGGTAAGGACATGAGGAGGAAACAGCAGAGCTGTGTGAGGCTACTAAAGGCAGGGCTATAACATTTTTCTGTCATCATTTTATTATAGATTAAGTGCTGGAGTTGTTAGGTGTGGATAATTAGATTATAGTTTATTGCAATAGCAAGTTGTGCCTTGTTCTCAGATAGACAGCAAGTGGAGAGTGATATATGAAATGATGGGATGGAAGGAAGAAGAGAAGCAAAGAGTGATTCACAGGCAGAGCCTAAATTATTTCTCACAGTTTTTTGTGTCCTTATGGTTCCAAGCGCTGTCACCAATCTTTGCATTTTGTTATTATCTCATGACACTTGTTTAATCAGCTACCATCTCTCCTGTGGACTTTTTACTGTCTACAGTCTCAGATCAACACAGCCCTGCCCTTCCCATATTAGATTCTTGATGAATGTGTGTTGTTATTCAGCCTGGTTCAATGTGCCCCTTTTTAACTTTGAGCACCCGCCCCTTTAAACCTCTCTGCACGGCCCTGCTGTTAAGTTTGACTTTTTAATAAAAAGGTGGTTAAGTGTGCACTTAAAAGAAAAACAGCATTCTCACACACACACAAGCTGATGCCATGTGTTTGACTGACATTTGTCACTGAGCAGTTGAACAGGTGTACCTAACAGAGTGGCAGGGTGTGTGAATTGTTGCGATTGTGATTAGACGATTGGTTTGTACCTGTAAGATTATGTTTATCTTTTGTTATTCTAAATGTAGATGAATGACATTTTAAGTGTTAACAGTGAAGTGTTGTTCATGCTCAAAGAAGCAGGTCCTTTGATTTCTGTACAAACACAGTGAAAAGCTGCAGTTACACCTGAGCCTGACAGAGCTGCAGAGGTCTGACTGCACTGTGACCGAGGCACAGGACGAGACGATGGACGGCTTCAGCCCGGCTTCAGCCCGCTGTGGTCCTCGCTGCCAACATCAACCTCAGTGCTTTAGACCGAGACCCATGCATCAGAGCACCCTGAGCCTGGGCGACACGCCGCCCTGCTACACCACCACCCACACCCAGGTCTCCTCAGTGCAGTCGCTGTTCGTGTGGATCATCACGCATCCACAGTCTCTACCATCTTAGATTTTATGTTTTCACTAAAAATAGAATACAGGTTCTAATGGTTTTATTTTACATGTCAGTAATGTATACGTTTAAACGTCCTACAAATCCAGCTCTCGGGTACGATTCTAGCCCTTCCCTCTCCTCTTCTCCTGGTCAGAGTTATTCCGGCAGGTCGGCCGATGGACGTCCTCTCGTCTTCCGCCTCAGAGACCCCAGCTTCCCCTCCCAGCACCGCAGCCAGCTGGATCTCCATGACAACAGCATGCCGCCGCAGAGTGTGCTGCAGTCACACAGCAAAGAGGTGTACGCGCCCCAGCACGTGACTCCGGTGAGGCGGAAAACCATCTTTCAGATGGTTAAAGACAGACTCTGGAGTATTTTAAGTCTTATCTACTTACATTTTTACTTCCATCATATTTCTATAACTCTTCTTTTGTGCCTGCATGAATGAGGAAATATTAACATGCTTTATTTCTTTGTGTTGATGCAGTTAAGAGGTCAGAGTTGTTTCGATCTGTTGTCTTTCTGTAGTCACAGTTTTTTCATCCCAGCTTTTATCTCAGTAAGTTGTCACATGACCATCCTGGTGGTGATGATCTGCCTGGACCCTGCATTAGAAGCATATTTTATTAGGGGAAGAAATCAGTTAATGCCAAATCTTCCCTCAGTTATAATTAAAATTATGTTTGGGAGACTTTTCTTTAATTTCAACTTTTTATTTTAGACTTATCTAAATTTTAAAATAACTTATACATGAATTAAAGTAAAGCTACTGCCTGTCATGAAATATTATGACTATATATTAAGGACAGAACCAGCTTCTGCTTCTCTCCAGAGAGTCGACCCAAAGTTGGAAAACTGGACTCGGTATAACAGCAGCCGCGCCATCAGAGAGCTCATCAGTCAGCATCAGCATCATCCACCCGAGTGCCAGAGCACCTACAGGACGGAGCACCCGACCCCGGAGTTCGACGGCTCGTCACTGCAGGCCAGCGGCAGACAGACACAGCGGCACCGACACGACATCCTGACAGGTAACGCTCACAGCTTGTGTCCTTGTGGTCACAGTAATAACGGACCGCGCAGCGCCGTCTTTGAGCGGCACGCTCAGCCACAGTAATGCCATAAAAATCGTATCGTTTCTTAACAGGCAATGCAAACTGTTTTAGCAATCCTGCTTTGTACAGAAAAATGCAGCAAAAACAGAATATCAGGATAATTAATCTCTGCTGTGTGCAACATAATAAAAACTACCAGTAATAACTGTGCATACACTTTCAAAGTATTCCACAGAGGAATAAACTGATTTTTAGTTAGCTTTGCTGTTTGGACATTTGTTCCCTGTCTGCAGGTGAACCGACGCAGGTGTTTGAGCCGGGGAAGTCCAGCAGACGGTCCAGAGATCAGCAGCTGTGGGCGACCAGACGCTGGGAGACGGACTGTACTGCGTTCAGACTCTACTGATAGAAAGTAACGCCACAGCAAACCTCCATTAAATGTGCAAACCCTGTCAGGACTCTGTGGTCTGCAGATGCTTCTCAGAGCATTCCTATATGATGCAGGAACAGCATTTCTCCTCCAGGACTCAGTGAACAGAAACAATAAGTGAACTTTAACTGAAGGGGCTCAGATGGGCAGGAAAACACAGAAATACTAAAATCCAAAGCCCACGAGAGGCTCCAGCAGGGAGTCGACCGCCAGCTTTACAGCATAAATAAACACGTTTACAGCCGGACAGGTGAGACACAGGTGGCTGTAGCTGCTAGCATTTTTATAGCATCATCTGACCAATGATATGGCTGCTGTGAGGTACTAACAGACACGGCAAGAAATATTGGTGAAATTCTGGCTGTTACTAATCAGCAGGTCTGTGTGATACAAGCATACAGTGTGTGGTGATTGCCAAGTTATCAGCTAATGCCATCACCCTCTCATCCAAATATCACTACTGGACCCAAAATTCTAGGGTCCTAAGCCACTAATGAAAGCCCCCAGTTTAACCAACAATAAAAGCTTCAAATCTGAGAGAAATATTCAATCCTGTACTCCCACTGTGGTCCAATAACGTGCCAATGATCAGTGGGTCGGATCACTGTGGAGCTGTGAGGTGTTTGGTCCTGAGAGAATACACGGCGCAGGTGTGCTGCCAACGGTCAGGACAGTGCAGGTCTGGAAGGAGGGCAGGGCTCACACACATGAAGACCAAGAAACAACCTCATTTAAATCACTTTATTCGTGTGTAAAGATCTCCAATAAACACAAATAATGAAATGAGTTGAAATACCAGAAATAAGAAGACTGAGGAGAAACGAACACATAAATAACAAGAAAAGGACAGACGGGGACAGAGAAGAAAGGGTGGGGCCTATTTACAGAGACGCCCCACGTCACCGACGCACTGTGGGGTTTTATCCCAGCACTAACAGAGTCCAGCTAGCAGCGGTACAGCAGTAGGCCTGTCTCTACCAACAGTTTCAGCTCCGCTTCAAATCCAGTTTTGTTTTCAGCACTAAATTCAAACACAAGTGAAGCAGAAGAAGCACAAAAACGTAAAAAGACCTGCTGTTAATCCCCCCCCCCCCAAAAAAAAAATCATTGCTGTCTGAGAGGTTAAAATGAGGCAGCAATGCTACACAAACTGCTCAGTAGTCTAAGTAGAGGGAACGGCTTTGAAAGCATCGACGCCTCCAAGCGAAGCACAGCTGATCTAAGAAACAGAAGGATGATGTTTGACTGGGACATTTCCACGTGTGATCACCTTCATTTGGTGGCAGCATGCATGGCAGGTTAATTCAAAAGCAAAATAAAACCTTGTGTGTGATGAGGTTTAAATGTGTGTGTGAGAAATGAAACTGTGTGAAAATCAAAACAAAGTGCAGAGACCCGGGCAGCAGGAGGACTTTTTAAACTCCCCTGCTCCTTTTTCTTCACTTTCCTCCACTTTCCCATCGTCTTGTTGCGTTTTCTCGTCTTGCAGAGATTCCCCTCTTCACAGCGAACGCTCATCTACTCGTTCTTCTTCTCCTTCTGCTTCATCAGTTTGTTGATCTCCCTCTTGGCCATGCCGGCGTACTTCGTGATGATGCCGTGCTGGTTCAGGCCGGGCAGCAGCAGCAGGAAGCTCACTGCAACGAGAAGAACAAAAAAAGTGTGCAAAGATTTTAAATCGGACGCTTTGAGCGCTGAAACGTTTACAGACAGCACGTGATGAACTTTGACACGCTGCCTGTGTGTGTCTGAAACCACAGTTTGCTCCTGTGAGAAAAATGAAATCATCCAAACCTGACTGTCACAAAACTGTTTGAAGGTCAAAGGTGAAAGTGGCTTTAGTTTTAATTTTCTTACTTGCCAATAATCTCATAGTGAAACACCTGCAGGCTCTTATTTTGAAACATAATTTATACTAACAGATTAAAAAAAAAAAGAAAGAAAAGAAAATGCTCTTAAACTGCCACCAGGGGGCATCGAGTAGAGAAAGAACACCTCATGGTTGCGAGGTCAAATTAATGAAACGGTTAATTTTGCACGCGCTCAGTCTAATGACCAGAGAGGATTATCCGGGATGATCAGGCGGCACACGCGTCCGGTTTCAATCCACCAGGATCGCTTTGAATGGACAGACCGATGGACGACTTCAGCGTGGCTGCATCGAGCTTTCCAACCACCAATCACAGCAGGGATAAAGTGACGGCGTGTCGATGGTTTCAGGTTCTGCTGCATCCTGCAAGACTGACCGATATGAAAAATACTTTCACTCTGTCAGATCAGCGTTTCCCTTCAAAGCCAGCATCGGCTGAAAACCTGCGTTGGTTTTCACGGCTCACTTGGCATCACTCCCCGTGTTCATGTCAGAACAATCAGTGACTTGTTCACAGCTTTCACTCAGCTCTCTGAGCAGTGACTCACTGACACCGCACAGCCCGAGGAACATTAGCCACTGATTTAAGAAAGACGGTGAGGAGCCGCTGCTTGTACTCCACCCGATGCTGGCAGATGAAGTCTTCACATGAAAGCAGCTGCTTAACCAGACGAGCCTGAAGAGCAACCAGATTAAAACCCACAGTCACATGATCTCTGATTGCCTTTCTGCTCTGTTTCTGTCAGAGGAACACTCGACATGTCTCAGCTTATGTAAGTGGGGATTAGCCCACTCACAGCTCGCCAGACCTGCTGATCTAACCCCCCCCGGCAGCTTTAAGACGTGTTCGCCCTCTGCAGCGGTGAGACATGGTTTCAAGTTTTACTGCACGTTTCTGTAAAGACTTCCACAATCAGCCCCATTAATAATGAATACCCCTGATCCACTCAGAGCCACATGCAGAGCTTCAAACATGCAAAAACCTGCCAAATATCAAAGATAAATATCAGTCTAAAGCACCATCGGCCATTAAATTAACTTGAACACAGAAGCATTTAAAACTGCTGATGAACACGAGTGCCTCTTCCTCTTCAGTCACGTACGAGTTTCTGTCCGCAGAAAATGCACGAAAGGCTCAACTTCCACATTCAGCGAAAGCAGTTTTAAAGAAGGACCCGAGAGCAGAGACGAGCATTTAAGATTTCTCATTTTAATCCCGACACTCTGCGAGCCTTTCATTAAAACCGAAATGTCTTAAAACAGAATGAAGCTGGGCGGGGTCTGCAGGCACGCCTTCAGCAAAATGTCAAAGACTATGTCCACTTCAGCCTGTGTGTGAAGGATTACACAGAGGTTTAAGGACATAAATCATTGTGTTCTGGAGCGACAGAGCAGAGGAAGCCAAACCAAGAGGTGAACAAGTCTCCCAGTATTAACTGTCCGGGTCCCCCCCCCCACAGAAGAACTGAAAAAAAGAAAGAAAATCAGCCCAGGACAGAAAAATAAAGAAACGGGCAGTGTGGGATGAGCAGCAAGCTCTTGTTTCTCTCTCTCTAAAAGGAGAAGAGTGTAACACCTTCTTTAAAGGTTGCTGGCATCATCCAAACAGGTCTGCAGCTGAGCGCGGGAGTTTCACCTGGAAGCCGGGAACACGGCTCACCCTCAGCTTGCTCTCCTACATCGTCTCTATCACAAACCCCTGAAGCCACATCGGAGTTTGTTTTTGACCTGATGTGGAGTTTGTGCAAAAACATCTAATGCACAACAACAAACTGTGAAGAGCACATTTAAAATAAAATCTGGCATTACAGTAAGACTTGTGTCGTTTTAATGTCAGAGTGGTATTGAAGCGTGTTTACAGTGAGACCCGATTACTGATACAAAGCCCAAACCTGACGGCACACGAGGTACGAGTGCTTTACCTTTGGTAGTCACACCGGGTCTGAACCGCTCACCAGATGTTTGCCTAATAGTATTATTAAAAGTGACTTTACAGCTCAACAATTTGAGACATGAAGGAGCGTGTGATTGGACAGCAGCCAGCAGGGGAGAGTGCAGGAAGGAAACCCACAAAGATATGAGTGAAACATGGCTGATAACAGTGGCGATAAACAAAACAGTCTTTTTGTAGTCAAGTGAAAGTATACTCACCGATCAGGTACGTCAGGAACAGGTTGTGCACCTGCTGTCCGATCCAGGCCACAGCCAGCAGGCTGCTGATCACTGAGGCAAAGTACTGTGGAGATCAGGAGGTCAGGTTACATTCAGCTCAATTTCATTAGCAAGTCATCATTCAGAAGGAAGAGTCAGAATGGCCACTGAATGAGAACGAGTCACACAGGCTGTGAAAAACTCTGTTCTGGCTGCCCGTGACCCAGTTTGAGGTCTGCTAAGTGGAGCAGCAAAGTCAGATCAGCTGATATTTTTATCTGGAGCACAGAGAGAGCTCCCTGTTGTAATAAAACTTCCATTTACTGCAGCTTATTTGATTCATTCAGGTTCCCTGTAGCTCAGGGCAAGTTAGACTTTAACTCTGCTCAGACCAAATAGGTACAGGTCTATACAGGCCAGAACATCCAGACTGGCCAACAGCCTGTATCCACAGGCTGTGAGGCTCCTGAACTCTCTGCCCCCCTCTCACGGACAATAACCATATCCAACTTCTTAATAGCACTGAACTTACTTGTCATGTTCTCATGTTGTTGCTAAGGGTTGTCTTATTGCACTGGAGTCACACTGGGTTAAATATTTACACTTGGGTTTTAAGGGGTATTTATTATTTTCTTCATTATTTTATTTACGGGTTGTACGGAAGCCCCAAATGCAATTTCATTGTTCTCTGACAATGACAATAAATAAATAAATACTGAAAAGCAAAGGTCACAGACTGTTTTTGGGACTAAACGCTTGCCTTCAGCAGCCAATCAGATACAGCCCCTTCACTGTGCACGCTAAGCTAGCCTACAAAGATCAGCTTATCAGAACTTTGTGCAAATGTGATTCATTTTGGAGCCTGGGAACATTGTGGAAAGTTTTGTGCCTCTTCTTCACCGACTGCAACACAGTCAAAAGCTTCCAACTACAAACACACAGCATGGCTGAGACCAGCAAGAGGCAGCTGATTACACTTACAACTATTATAGTGAGGTGTTTAGTTGCAACATCAGATGCAGGATTGGGAATTTATGTCTTAAAAATGCTGGATTTGGAGGGGTTGGGATCAAAGTGAAAGCTCTGAGCGTACCATTTTGGGTTTTTCCTCCTTGAGGGTGCAGAGGCGCTTCCACCAGCCCACGATGCGGCGCTCAGTCTTCACCAGGTTCCCACAGATCTCGTGGAAACGCTGCTGCTGCTCGGTGGTCCTGCAGGAGCAGAGTTCAAGGTGTTACAGACAATGAGAAAACTCACTCAACGGTCCTGGCTGCAGAGTTTCTGCTGAGTTAAAGCTCAGGCCTGAAGAAAGGTTTTCACCAACATTTCCTAATCTCACCATCAAGAGGAAGCCAGTGAGTCACACACAGCCGCCTGCAACACTTAGCTCTATTTAAACCAATGAGAGTGAGAAAAAAAAAAAAAAAAACAGTGTTGTTGCATTAACGTTTTTAATGTGACCTAATAAATGTCTAAGCTCCATTAGAGCTGAAATGATCAGCTGACTCACAGATGATCAGCTGCAGCAGGCACAAATATTTCAGATCACGGGGCAAAAAACTTCAATATCAGCTTCTCAGCATATTTAAACTTCCTCACTTTCTGCTTTAGAAAATCCAACCTACAACAGGAGGAGGTCCACCTAACCTCCTCCTGTCACCAGGTAACAGCACTGAGTTGCGGCCCAGCTGACTGCAACTTGTGCTGCTCTGAGCTTAAGCAGAACCAGAACCAAGAACCTGATCAGGGGAAGAACTGGGTCTATTGAACACAAGCTACCAGCTGGATAAGAGGCAGGAGAATAGAATCCTCCATTTATAAAAACGTGTACCTGACAAAACATAAAGGACACACAGGAGAGGTGCTGCCCATCAACATCACTACAGGTACAGAGTAAACTCTCCCGGGCTGCTCGCAGCACAAACCAGCTCTGCTTGAAGTTCAGTTCCAAACTTTCTCACATTCTGGAGTTCAGTAAGACAAACAAGCAAAATCACTGACAGGTGGAAGTTTCACTGTTTGGGAATCACCCAACAACAATCTCCGACCATAATTTGCCTCACAGCCAATAAACTGGAACACCACATCGCACGCTGCACTGCTGTGAAGGCTAAAGAGATCAAACAGTGAAGGACAAGAGGGGACAGCTGGGAAGTGTGGCCTCTATTTTCTGCTTCGCCATCACTCCCTATTTCAGTCCTTGTTGTCGGGGAGCCAAACAGGGACCGTGACCAGCTTCGTGTTACAGACTCGCACAGATACGCCAGCTTTCTGCCGTCTCAGTGAGATCAAAGGACATTGGTCAGGCTCTGCAGACAAATAGCTCATCATCCCGAGGCTGTAACCGAAAATGTAAACAGGCTTTTTAATCTCCCTACATAAACCAAGCCCCCAGCGGTAGATTAAAAACAAGCGAAAATCTCAAAAACTGTACATCATCACCCAGAGGCTGTGTTGAGTGTGAAGCAGTGCAGGTCACGCTCTGCTGATGCAAGCTTTTATATCAGCTGGAGGATGACGTGCAGCACACCGTGCCAGCTGAAGGCTGTTATCCTATCCTGTCCTGGGTGTCTGGTTGTCACCATCCAACACAAACAGCTGAATCAACGGGCTGCTCGCCGAGTACTGGCTACTGCCGAAGCTTCGTGAAGCCGTGGGACAGTCTGCCATTTACCTCGAACTGAAAATGAAACGCCCCTTTGGCTGCAGGTCTCTAATAATCTAGTTTGTTATGTTTTACTAACAAACAAAGAGGATGAGAGGACTCCAGGTGCAGCTCAGCCAACAGGCTTTACAACTCGTCTTAACCAACTAACTCTCCAGGTGAGCCGCCCTCATTATGAAGGCGGGGCAATTTTACACAGTCAGTTCTGTAGAGGCTTTCAAAACCATCGGTTTCCCTACACATGCACGTTTTGTTGGGCAGGTCGCGTGGACTTACTGATGACCATCCTCCGAAAACATACTAGGACGGTCCAAAATTCAGCTTGGACCCATTTTGATGTAAATAGCAGTAGAGCAGGGCGACGTGACCAAAAATATTTATCAGGATATACATTTGAAAATTTGCAATAACGATATAACTGACACCAGACAAAATACTTTACAACTCCACAACTTTATTTGTGCAAAAAAAACAAAACAAAAAACAACAAGTCAATGCATTTTCACTTACACAATCAGCTGTTTTTTTATGTGCATTAAAGTTATATAAATATTTAAAGTGCAAATGAAAACTCCTCGCTGACAGTTTAACCAAAAGGCATTTCCAGTGGAAACTGGCCGACACATCCTCAGCATAACCATGTATAACATCCACAAAACTTAACGAGGTGATACACACACACACACAATACGGTAACATTATGTTGAAGCACAGTACGTATCACTCCGCGAGGCTCCGCCTACGACAGCCGTAACGCTCCGACAATCCATCAAGCGGTGCGGCTTCGTAGCTTAGCAAAGTCGTACTGAAACATCTGACAGATGTTCGAGCGCCGTGCACATAAAATCGTTTCGAGGTCAGTAAACACAACCAGAGTTCATACATAAGGCACACGGGATTATAAGGGGCTCTGTCGACTTTCAGAAAAATCAAAGTATTGATTTTAAGTGCGCCGTATTTTCCAAACAACACGGTAATAACGACGGCCCGCTAGCATGCGCTACCAAAAATAGTGCTTTGTTGTGTGTCTGACGGAAGAAAGCTAAACCAGTTCCACACCAGTGAAGCTGCAGCATTTTTACAAACCAGTTCAGGTTCATCTGTTTCATTCAACAATCCGCTTTCGCTCTTCTCGTTCGCCATGTGCGTATGAAAACAAAGGCACAGCGCATGCGCGTTTTACCCACTTTCTATCGCCATATTTCATTTTCTTATCGTTGGCTAACATTGTAGCGGTATTACCATGAACGGTATGATATGGCCCAGCCCTAAATAGCAGTAAATAAAAACAAAACCCGTGTGAGGCATGAACTGTTTCTGGCTTCTAAAGCAGGCCAGACCACCACTGCTTTAAACCGGCACAGCTGGAGGGAACCCCCCCTCCTGTTTTTGTTTTTTTAAACCATACGTCTTCCTTTTCTCCGCTCACCTTTCCCCTTCAGCTTCATGTTGCCTCAGAATTTATTATCTTCCTCCTCAGTGGACTGTTTAACTGGTTATCGTCCAGTTAGACCATGACATGTGTTGTGCTCACTCACACAGCTGTTCTCATTACACCATCTGAGATCACCCTCTCTGTTGCTTCATCACTTCTGATTTGCAGAAAAAACAAGAATCAAAGACACAGAAACAAAGTCATATGAAGCTGCTTCGCTCATAGTTAAGGCTGAGTTGGAACGATCCTGAAACCCTGATAAGCATCCAGTTTCATCCTCCTGTGGAAGTCTGTTGAACGTTGCGATAATATATATCCTCCTCTTTCACAACTCAGTTTAGTCAAAGACCAAAGCTGGAGGTCATCTCTGAAGCCAGAGTGATGTAGGAAGCCTTCAGAACTGACTGACAAAACAGGAAAACCTGTCTACATAGGGGCGAAGCAAATATGACAGAGCTCTCACCACTTATTGGAGCCAAACACTCGGGGGGCGAGGGTGGGCACCAGATAGTCGGCCAGGCAGAGCAACATGACGGTGCAGGACAGGCCGGTCAGCACTGATGGGTCCAAGTAGTAGATGAGCCTGGAGGATGAACACAAAACAGGCAGAACGGGTTTGAACATTTCATTGTTTAAAATCACGCCTTCATTTTGTTACGATTGTTACGATTTGGGGATCTCTGCTCATGAACGCTGGAGCGTACAAAGCACCTGCAGCTGAAAGACATGAACACTGAGGGTGTGTGAAACAAGCAGGAAGGCATCAGAAACAGTGCAGCAGTGTTCCAGTCTGGATTCACCTTCAGTAGATTTCAGGAATAACCTAATAACGGCCCAACCGAAGCTCATTTAGCAGAAGCTAATCTGCATTGTTTTGCTTTGTGTTTCAACAATGTGGAAAAGATTAACATTAAGCTGAGTGTTCTGACAACCAGCTGGAAAACTGTAATTAGGACACTCGTTTTACATCAGTGTGGGCTTATATTACTTGTCACAGGCAATTAATTATTATCTTATTTAGTAATAAATCAGGCCTCAAGAATCAGCCTGCCAAAGCCTCCATTTCACCCCGCAGGATACAGGTTACACTGCTGTTCTTTCTGTGGTGACGCCTGCTTTACTAACCGAGAGCACAAGTGTCTGGAAGAGAGTAAGAGAGTAGTGCGACTTGTCGAGTTTGACTGACAAAATCGTCGTTTTGGATTTCTTTGGTTCATCGATCTGAAAACTAAAAACATCTGTTTGTTAGCGGTTTTGTAATCGTAGTGCTCCTCTGACAACATCACGGTCTGAGCTTGAACACTACAAGAAACAGTTCAAATGTCTACCATGGTTTTTCTAGTGGTTTAAATAAGAGACAGTGTGTGTGTGTGTGTGTGTGTGTGTGTGTGTGTGTGTGTGTGTTGACCAGAAGCCGCACACTGAAAGCAGACCTGTATTAGCTCTGCACCCTGTTCACTCGTGGTTGTAATTATACGACTCATTTAAGTTAACAAAAGCAGACAAGACTCCACAGCTAACTCAGTTCCACAGGGCAAAGATAGAAATGGCTGCTGTGCACCACTAACACGTTACACATCCTAAATTACACCATCCAGAGCTGCTGCGCAATTCTAGCAGTATGTTAGCAGACAGGAAGGCCTCTGTGCAGTACAGACAGTTGAAGGATGGGAAACGAGCAGAGATACTCCAAGAGAGGAGATTTTACCTGAAGACAGAATCACCTGCACACAACAGTTGTAAGAAAAAGTGCAAATGGATAACAAAAAGTGACATTACAACCAACCCAAAACCAGAAAAGACTTACAGTTATGATGTGATTATAGCCCTATGTCAAATACTTAAAGTAGTTTTTGAATAATTTATACTCCTGACTGAAGGTAAACCTACATAAAGACACACTTAAACAAAATGTACTACAAAATAATTAATCCAGGGAATCCACCAGAATCTTAAAATACTGTGATGCAAATCTTTGGTCAACCAACCATCAGACTGCTGATTAAATCAGAAAAATACCTGACCAAAGACATAACACTTTGTACTGTTAGTTTTACACTGGAAGAAATAAATCTGAGTAATTCCACCTTGGTTTACTTTGCTCAGCCCATCTGAGATCAAACCGGGCTGCTTTTAGTCGCTGGCAGATGTAAACTATAAAAATTGAATATAAGACATGGCCAGCCTCTCCCTGCTCTCCTGTAACAGATAGCTATCACTGCTGAGAGGAAGGAAATGTGTGGTGCCAGCTGTGTAGCGCCCACTCTGAAGCAGACTCACAGGAAGAGCACGGTGGTCGCGCCCATCAGCGCTCCGGGGAACCAGGGCTTCTCCCAACGCAGGACCTGATCCCCAGCCAGGATCACCTCACGCCAGCACTGCAGCTGCTCTTCCAGCTGGGCCGTCTCCTGGGCCTGAACACACAAACAAACCTTTACACATTACCTAACTGACCATCAAACTGTGCGATATCAGTGTAATCTGAGGGGATTGTGTACTCAGGAGGGCAGTCTCTCCAGGAGTTAGTATAAAGGTGACATTACTGTGCTGCCTCTGGAAGAGCAACTAGCACCTTTAAAGTCATATAATGTGGGTTTATCCTGCTGTTTCACACACAGAACACCTGAATGTAACGATACTCCTTTATATGGCTCTCAGTTTGTGTGTTTTGTGGCCTAGAAGTCTATTTGAGAAGCAAATTGATAAACAGGGTGTGTATCTTTGGTGATAAGACGGCGCAGTGACAGTGCACTACACGTAGAAATAACCGGGGACAAACACAGGCTGTCAAACCACGTCGAATGAGCGTGTGATGACTCGATCTCAGTTTGTTTTAAAGCTTTAAAATAATTTCTGCGTTAGGGCGAGGCAGCACCTCCACAAAAAGGAAGCGTCCCCGCTGCTGAAGCTAAAATAAGCATGCTAACTAGTCAGCGAGCTAAGGTTAGCTGCGGTCAGCACGGACGGACGGATAAGCGATCAGGGTTAAATCGCTTAGCTTAGACTTTTCAGCTGCCCCCATGTGCAAAGTTCACACTATTTACACGAATCTCTAAACACCACAGTAGTGTTAGTGCCGTCAGATTAGCAGCGACGTGCGAGGCTAACTCTCCTGCTGCAAACACGCCTACATCGAACACGAGCCCTTAAATTCGCCATACTGTGTTTTAAAAATGCTTCATACTTACCATCAAGTTCACGCTTTTGTTGTCTCCTTCCGCCATTATCTCTAAACTGAGCGGCCTACTTTCTAATGTGGAGTTCTTTTATGAGTTTTCGGAGAAACGACCAACAGAAGGACAGCACCCTCCGCTCCCGTTAGCTTCAGCGCCACTAACGGTAGAGCCGAGGAGGCAGGATGTTTTTAACTGAAAAACCTACGTCACACATGAGGAACTCTGGGTAATAGAGTTCCAATATCAATCCTTGCCTTTCGAAAACATCTTCTTCTTTTGTATAGGGTTTATTGGCGGTTGGCAAACAGCAAAATTGTACATTACCGCCACCACGTGGTGTGGAGTGTGGACCGAAATGACAATTTAAAAAAATAAAATAAAATAAAATAAAATAAAATAAAATAAAATATTCAAATTCTCCGGAACAAATCGGTCTGCCTTAAAAACCAAAATACAGCCTGATAACTTTCACTTATAGAGCTCATGCGAAATAAATCAAACAAGTCCAACTTCACTTTCATATCGTCCAGCTTTTTGATCAGTTGTCTCCTTTCCATTTCATACTTCTGACAATGCAATAAAACATGTTCTTTTTTTCCTGTTCCCTACTGCAGTCACACTCCCCTGCACAGTGTTTACCTATTAAAAATAATGTGCTATTTAAGCCAGTGTGTCCAAATCTCAGTCGAGATATAATCGTCTCCTCTCTCCTGTTTTGTCCAGTACTTCTCATTTCCCCACTTTCCTTTGGATGTTTACAGCCATCGCCCTTTCCTCTCCTCCTCCCATTGCTTTTGCCACCTTTCCTTCATTTTGTGTCGTATTTGCTCTTGAGGAACTACTACTGCATCAGGGAGCATCCATGGTGGTATTGTAGGCAACGGTACTGTTTGACATGTTGATCTTGTCCAGATTAAGTTCAGCTGCTTTCTGTCCCACTGTTCAATTGCGTTTTCTCTTTTTCCCAGCATGGTTGGAAAACAGTTTTTGTCGGATGATCCTGACCATGTCCTTGTAAATTTGCCCAGTAATTCAATGTCAGTTGCTCTCTTCTTAGTTGTAATGGCATTTCCCCCATTTCTACCTGTAGTGCTGCTGCAGATGTTGTTTTGAATGCACCTGAGCAAAGTCTTAACGCCTGATATTGGATACTATCCAACTTACAAAGACTTGTTCCGGCAGCAGAATTATATACGACACACCCATAATCCAAT
Organism: Copadichromis virginalis; assembly: GCF_057382275.1. NCBI lineage: Eukaryota > Metazoa > Chordata > Actinopteri > Cichliformes > Cichlidae > Copadichromis > Copadichromis virginalis. Next base: position 34,895,749 of record NC_140621.1, on the reverse strand, counting down.
ACTGACCCAATCAACCCAGTATATAAAGCTTTTAAAGATTTCCTATCAGCCCCACAGTCAGTTCCCACTAAGCACCTCATGACATTCAACACTTTCTTGCACCTGTCTATTATTTTCTGAATATGTACAGCCCATGTCACCCTTTCATCAAACCACAACCCCCAAAAATTTAAATTGTTTTACCCTTTCCAGTTCCCGTCCATATAATCTGACCCTGACGTCAACCCCACCTCTTTTTCTTGTAAAAACCATCAACTTAGTCTTATCAACTGAGAATTTAAACCCTCATTTATATGACCACTGTTCTGTACTTTCTTCACCAAAAACTCTAACCGTCGTCCTCGTGCCCACATCGCCCCATCGTCTGCAAAAGCTGAAAACCCCATCCCACCCTCTATGTTCTTAAACACATCATTAATCAGCAGTGAAAACAATAGCGGGCTAACTATGCTTCCATGTGGCGTTCCATTTTCTATTGGCAAACTCTCCGAATAACTCCTCCCAATCCTTACTATTATTCATCGGCCTTCCAAAAAATCCTTAATCCATCTGAACATTCGACCATTTATACCCATTTCCCTCATTTTAATTAATACACCTTCCCTCCACATACGCTTTCTCTATATCAAAAAAGACCGCCAGCACACTCTCCTTATTCACTTGTGCCTTCCTTATCTCATGTTCTAAACATAACGCTGGATCCATTGCACCCCTCCCTCGTCTAAAACCACTCTGAAACATTTACGTCTAATTTTTTCTAAATCTTCTTCTATTGGCATGCCCGTGATTACCCCTCGCACCACTTTACACTCCCCCAACACCTCTCTCTCTCTCTCGCTGTCTTTCTGCAGATGCTCTCAGTATGCAACACTTTATTTTTCTCTTCTTCCGTCTTAACGATTATCAACAAATTCCCATCTCTAAGTACTTTGGCTAACGTTACCTCTCCAAACTTCTTTTTCAGCTCTCTTGACAAAACTATTGGGCTAAGTTGCACCCCTTCAGCCTAAATTTCAATATTATTTTAAACTCTTCTCTGACACTCCTTTTCCGGATAACACTCCCATCATCCGAACTATTCCCCTCCAAACTTCGTTTGCTGCCCTGAGTTCCTATGACACTTTCATCCTCCCTACCTCTTCTCCCTCTCCTCGCCCCTTTCCCACTAACCGGTGTCCAATCTCCTAAATCCATGTCATCATCGTCTTCTACCTGAGTTGCCATTCCAGTCCAGTCACACACCAGTTTATGCCAACCGCCAAAATCCGTAATCCAATCCTTCAAAACCAAGCCTTCTCCAAAGTTCAAAATCAGCGCCGCTCCTTGCTTCCACGCCCGCTGATTACAACCTTTCGAAAACATCTTTTTTTCACAGTCATAAATGTAATCAAGATACAAAAATGATTTATTATTCTTTAAATAAGCTTTAAAGCTCATTCTACTGAGACAGCCCTTCTTAGAGTTTCCAGTGACATTCTGACGCAGGAAAGTGTTCTGTACTCCTAATGTTGGCCCTCAGCCTTTGACACCGCTGACCATCACATTTTGCTTGAAAGGCTGAAATACTGGGTTGTTGTATCTGGGTCTGCCTTAGAGTGGTTCTCCTCGTATCTCTATGAACGATACTTTTCTGTGGCGGTCTCTAAGTACAGGTCATCTTCCACGTCCCTGTCCTATGGTGTGCCACAAGGTTCTGTGCTGGGGCCCTTATTGTTTTTAATATATCTACTTCCTCTCCAGCATATTTTGAGCCCCTTTGAGGACATTTGCTACCACTGCTACGCAGACGACATCCAGCTGTACGTGTCTTTTAAACCTGAAGATGTTTCTAAGCTGCAGATTCTAAATGTGTGCTTAGAAACCATCACAGGTTGGATGGCTGACAACTTCCTCCAACTTAATGAAGAAAGGACTGAAGTCCTTGTATGTGCTCCAGACAGACACGTACCTGACATAATGAATGCTCTTGGTCCTCTTTCAACATTTGTGAAATCGTCCATCAGGAACCTCGGGGTAACCTTTGATTCTGCTCCTACCCTGGATGTCCACGTCAAATCTCTGGTTCGGTCCTGCTTCTATCATTTAAGAAACATTTCTAAACTGAGCCCCATAGTATCTCATACTGAACTGGAGATTGTTATTTATGCATTCATTTGATCACGATTGAACTTGATAGGTTTGTAGCTTGTACCTATCCGCTGGAACGTTGAAGACAATATAATTACACTGCAAAGCAAGACACAAGTAGGCTGGTTTACTCATGCATGAGGGAAATCTGGCTGGGGCCAAGTGTCGTCCCACCACCTAGCCTCCGTCAGACTCTCAGCCAGGCTCCCCATAGCACTCCTTTTATTGTGGTTACATGAATATGCATAGGGTCATTAACATATGACATCTTACATAGGCATACATGTGAACAAAGAATAGTATGTGTGTGTGTGTGTGTGTGTGTGTGTGTGTGTGTGTGTGTGTGTGTGTGTGTGTGTGTGTGGGGGGGGTCCAGATGTGACCCTGTGAAGACTCCCCAAAGCTGGTGCCAGGAGTCTAGCGGTCCATCTGAACAAAAGGCTCTTATACTTAAACAGATATACGTGTGCTTGCTATACCATAAATCAGCAAGAGAAGATACGGCCTTTCCTAGGAGGTGTGTAATCTATGCCGGAACACTCTGCAGAGGGAGTGAACGCACTCCCCCTTCATGCTACACAGAGCTGTTACAGACCTTCTAGGATGAGACGTTCTTTCAACCTACAAATGATTATACACCTCTAAGCATATATGGTTAAATATTTCTAAGCATAAATGACAATCAACAATACAAATCTAACAGAACTACTGTAATTCACTGTTTACATGTCTAAACAAAAGCTCCCTGGAGCGTCTGCAGATTGTCCAAAGTGCTGCAGCAAGGCTTCTGACTAAAACATGTAAGTACTCTCATGTAACACCGTTGCTTATACAGCTGCACTGGCTCCCCGTTGAAGTCAGAGTCCATTTTAAGATACTGGTTCTGACATTTAAAGCTCTTAAAGGACAAGCACCAGCCTACATCACTGAACTTTTACAGCCCTACGTCCCTAGCAGGTCCCTGAGATCTTGTGATCAGGGCCTACTTGTTATTCAGCACACAAGGCTGACAACCAAGGGAGACGCAGCTTTTGCCACTGTGGAACTCTCTTCCTCAGAACTTAGGATCTGCGGACTCAGGGGTGACTTTTAAAAAAGCAACTAAAAACACGTCTTTTTAGAATTGCATTTTGTTATCTTTTGTCTGTTTTTGTTTTATACCTTGTGAAGCACTTTGTGATATTTTGCTATATAAATAAAATTTTACTTACTTACTTAATAATAATTAATAGGGTGCAACCTGATATAAAAATTAAAGAGAGTTAAAGCATACTTTTAAATGAAAATATTAGGTTACTTAATGATAGAGCATTTAAAACAGTACACCATTTCAAATTTAACAACAAATAATAGAATTTAAAATGAAACGCAGCATTTTAAATTCATTTTAAATTAACAACAGCTAAACACATTAAGAAAAAAGAAGTATTACAGGAGCTTATTTTAATTTTGCATTTTAAGAATAAAGTTAAATCCCATTTTTAAAGAGGAAAAAAGACAGAAAACTTTGAGAAAATATTAAAAACTTCTATAAGATTGTCTTTACTTTTATTACAGAAATGATGTCACCATTAAAATTAAAGGTATGCTCATTTTTGAGCTTTACTGACACTTTCTGCTGAGAAAATACACGTTTTTTTTTATTGCATTTTATTACAGTTTAAAGTTTGTAATGAAGTATGTGCAGCGCGTTAACACAGTCATTAAACAGCCCCCTCTACAGGATAAGGATCATTTTTAAATTCCAAATTCATCTCAGTCGTCTGGGACAAGTAGAAGCTTGAAATGTTATTAGGTTAATGGAAACTACTATTTTGGGGGAGATTTTATAAATTAAAAAGAAATTCGTATGTAAAATGAAAGGAAAATGGTTCCTTACAGAAAGGTCTTGCTTTGTTTCTTCACGTGATAATCCAGCTTCTTCACATCCTCTGCTGTGGTCAAGAGGGGACTTCTGTGTCTACTCCTCGGTGTTGTACCTACATTATCATTTTAATTCCTTTGTTTATATAAAACTTTCATCTGGAACAAATGGTCTGCAGTCCAAGTGTTGTCATACAATTTATCCATCCATTCGCTTCCGCTTATCCTTTTCAGGGTCACGGGGGGCGCTGGAGCCTATCCCAGCTGTCATAGGGCGAGAGGCGGGGTACACCCTGGACAGGTCGCCAGTCTGTCGCAGGGCCAACACAGAGGGACAAACAACCATTCACTCCTAGTGGCAATTTGGATTATCCAATTAACCTATCCCCACAAGCTGCATGTCTTTGGACGGTGGGAGGAAGCCGGAGTACCCGGAGAGAACCCACGCAAACACGGGGAAAACATGCAAACTCCACACAGAAAGACCCCGGCCTGATGGTGGAATTGAACTCTGGACCTTCTTGCTGTGCGGCAACAGTGCTAACCACCGTGCCACCGTGCTGCCTACAATTTATGCAATAGAATAAATATATTATCAAGTCTGGTTTAGGGTTAGCCAATTTTTGGTTATTTTTTAATGCCAACTCCACGCGCAGACAACATCACTGGTCAGTTGTGACCCTGACCACCATCGTTATGATGATGTAGGAACAACGCCAAGACGGGGATTTCAGATCATGCTACTCTCAAACATAATAGTCCATAACCCCGTAATCTCCCCCACCTAGAACCTCATGTCTATAGCACAACTCGGGACACCTCATCACTGTCCTCCTTCATCCTCTTAACATGTGACATAGACAACATAAAAATAATTTATTCCAGCCTTGTGTTAAGACAGAAGGAAGGGGAAACAACAGAACTGTATAACGTTTTAAACAGGAGAGAGATGCAGCTTGTCTTCTGTTTTTTGCACTCAAAGGACACAAGCCTAGTTAGGTCTATTGAAAATTATGTTCTCAATACATTTCTCTTCATATTTTTGAAAATATTTCATAAAATAAACTCATTTTCTGATCTTTATATAAATAATGTCAAAGAGATTTGACACCCCAGGCTCATCTTTACCCACAAGTGGAGTAAAAGGAGTTAACATCCATCTCTTTATGGTTAAAGACACACAGAGTGTTAAACAGAGTACACAGCAAATCCAGCATGTCCAAATTAACACTGTCGGATTTGATTTCAACACTATTAAAGTGTCTATATGGGTCCACACCAGAGAGTGTTAATTTAACTCTTTTTGGAGAGTTGGTACGTTAACTCTGATTTAGTGTTAAACACCAAATCTGTCTGGAGTTGATAATTTAACACTTGGTGTTAAGAGTTTATATATTAACTCTCAAAGAGTATTTTAGTTTAACTACGTAAGAGTTATCTTCTAATTCATTCTAAAAAGCGGGAATTTTACTGTTCTGAACTTCTAGAAATTTCTTTTGGAAATAAACATTTGCTAAAAAGATGCAATGGTTTTTGAAAAACATTTATTCTGAACTGTGCACCACAATTTCAAAACATTTTCTGAAAGATGTAACAGTGTACATGTTCTCACTTTCATTAGAATTGTGTTTATCAAAAGGTCTGACATGGTAAATGCAAATAACAGCATCTCATCACTTATTTCTTCAATACAATATGCATGTCCTTCATTCATCCCTTTGTGGAACTTCAACGCACTTCTGCTCTCCCCCATATTCCATCTTCACAAGCATATCCTGTGCGGAGATTGAATAAAAATTAGTTGACACTAATTAATGGCACAAATAATCCAGTAAACAATTGCAGCACAGCAAAAAAAAAAAAAAGGAATCCTCTTTGAGCCATTACTTGTGTAAAGTATTTTCCCAAAAGCCAAGGACACAGGCAACAGGTAATACTGAACTAAATGTAAAACCTCAACCTTTTTAATTTTTACCTAAACCGTGTGCACAAAACTCTGGAGGGATCTATGCTAACGTAGAACCCAGTCAGGACGCCTGCTACTGCTGTTTGCTCGTTTTTTTTATGGGCGATCGTTTTCAGGCTTCAAGTAGCACCATTATACCAACATTTCACATTCTAGACATTGTTTTAGGTGTATTTGACCAAAGGTTTGACTGAAAATTCACATGCAAGCTTTTTTTCAAGGCTGTGGTATTTGCCCGCAAACAATACCTTTCAGCTAGCTAAAACAGAATATTATGCTATCAGCGAGCAACATGGCTAATGCCTTTCACACAGCTTTGTCTCAACTCCAAAGAGCCACAGAAGTAAAAGCTCATAATAATAATTGAAACAATCTTTGAAAGAATGACTTACCAAGCATGGCAAACAACTCAAATATGTAGAGCAAAATGTTCTGAAACGGCTTCACTTCAGCTTCGATTGGAGCCGTGCTGGGGGCGGAGTCTGTGAATTTACTCTGTTGGTGTCATAGCCCCTGTAGGAGTTCAGAGTTAGGAGGTCAAGAGTTAATGTTTCCATTGTAACACCTCCAGATTTGACAGAGAAACACTCATTTTTAACACTCGATTTTAACTACTATCATTTTACACCTCAGAGTTACATTAAAAGAATGTGACTCTGCTTAGAGTAAAATTAACTCTACTTTTGCAAGAAGACTATTAACACCAAAACATTTAACACTGTTGAATTTGCTGTGTATGTGATTTTGAAACAGTTAATGATTTATAATTATAATCAGAAAATAACCAAGTATAATTCTGATCAATCTAATGAATGAAAACTTAGCGTAACAACATCCCTTACAATCACAAATTTCAGTTTTTGACATGCCTGATTTTTTTCCACCCAGATTCCAGGAGCATTGTTATGACTGTGATGTATCCTTGACTCAGTGTGTGTGTGAGACAGAGAGAGAGAGAGTACAGTGGACAGAGTGTGTGTGCAAAAGAGTGAAATGTGACTCTGGCCCATCATCATGCATGATTCTGAACAAAACAAGTGATACTGAGTATACTGTGAGTCACAAACGTCGAGTCATGCAGAGAAAAAGTATTCCTGAGTTAAAAAGAGATCATGTTAGAATCATCCTACAACAACATTAAGACTGAATGAAAAGTAAAGTCTATTCATTTGTGACGAATAATGAAAGTGACTGAACTTTGCTTTAAATCATGTATTTGAAAGGCTGTAGAGAGAGAGCAGCATGGACTGATGTAGCTGTCATAGATGTCTCGTGGAGATCAAGGAGGGGAGGAGATAGAAGAAGAAACGCATAAACACCCCGTGCAGACGGAATAAGCTGTTCTTCCTCTAGTTTCAGTATCAGAAGATCTCGGATTGGGAATTCACAGTTTAAAATTACAGCAAAAAAACCAACAAAAACAAAAACCGCCAGCGGATAAAGTGCAATACTGTGGACTCACAAATTGCATTTATATATTTTTGGGGCTTTTTTCTGCTTATTTTTTGTTGGATCATAACGTCAAAGCATTTGTCTGTTTCCTGCTGGATTGCAACTTCCAAGGATTTGGCTCCCTTCCAATTTGGATTTTATCGACACGGATGATGACGGATGTATCTGAAGGACTGCACCTGACCTACAAGGCCACCCAGGCAAGCACACCTTAAGAGGGAGCAGGATCGACATTCTGAGGACTATAAAGCTGGATAAGTCCATCCAAGCTATGCAGTGCCTACTGGATGATACTCATAGGATCAGAGACTCGGACTTTGCAAACGGGCTGTTCCAGGCTTTCGTGTATTGGGGATATTTAATGCTCAATATAATAGTTTTTTTTATTAGTAATATTAATATACAAACAAAATGCACCATATATTACACATTCAGAAAATAAACATTCCTTACATATTAGCAATTTTCATACATAGGAAAAAGAAAATATAAAGATGGGGTCACATAATTTAACAGATTATTAACTCACTAAATCAAAATCTTCCACAAAGGAAACAAAAAAGCAGCCTTTTTCTTTTTAACTAAGGTCAAAGATTTAACCAACAGGTTTAAGTCGTTTTTCCAGTGAGCTAGTGTTGGTTTGGTCTTGAAAAAACGACATTAATGTATAAAATGCTTGCACAAGATTAATAACACAGTAACACCATAATTAGCTTTCTTTTCTTTCAAAAACACTCCAAACATTATCATATTTAAGGTAAACGGGGTAATTTGAATCCCACTGGAATAAAGCCAGGTATGAAAATCCAACCAAAATATTTGTATAAAATTGCACAAAAAGAATAGATGGTCCAAATCCTCCTCTTCTGTTTCACAAAATACACAATTACCCGTTTCTATTTTGAATCTATCACCAAGGAGTCTATTTGTCGGGTAAATTTTATTTTTAATTGGACTTCTTTCCCTTTAGGAGGGATAGGGAAGGTGATATAATCAGTTCTTATTTTTTAAATTTCTTCCCTTTGGAAATCTTTTAATATGTAATTACGTCTAAGTAAATTTGGAGAATAAAGACTCCTTAATGACAATCTTAGAAACTTATTATTGCATTTAACATCACAAAATCGAATACCATCTATATATAATTGCCTTAACTTGGGGGAGATGTCAGAATATATTATATCATTTACAACTATGTTTTTAAGTGACAATGGAATGGAATTTATAACCCGATTAAATTTACTTTTAGAACATTGGATATTAAACTTTTGGCAAAAATCTTGATGTCCTAGAACATGTCCTTCCTCTTCTACGAAATGGGCAATTGCCCAAACACCTTTTGATAACCAATCTTGAATAAAAATAGATTTTCTGTTCATCAGTATATATCTATTGTTCCAAATTGGGCTATTATGTGGAGTGAAATTATGTTTAAATAACATTTTCCAATAAAGAAGGACCTGTTTATGGAATTCAGAGAGTTTAACAGGTAGCTTAGTAAGCTCAATATAATAGTTAACGACAGAACGGTGTAGTTTTTGTGAATATGGTTCTGTCTTTCAGAACCTGAACGCATCAGTCTTTATCCGCGCCTGCGTGCGTCTGACGTCACTGGGAGTCTCGTTCTTCCTGCGGTTGGAGACCAGAGGGGCTATCTGAAAGCAAACGGAGCTAGCAGCGTTTCTTTATCTTTGCATAGTTTTAAAGACACTGTTGTTATAATCTAATTTCTGTGATCGTGTGATTGTAAGGGACCTTATTAACCGCCAAATTATCTCAGACGCCGTTTTCTCTTCGCCCCCGCCCGGAGAACAAGCTGGTACGTATCAAATACGTTAGCTATATTAGCTTCGCTGTGTGTTGAGAGGCCTTTAGAAACATGGCGTTTAAATTCGCCAGTTGGTAAGGAAACCAAATGTCAGAGAAGCTGCATTTACTCCTTTAATTTTTTATATATAAATATAATCTGCGTGTCCCTTCGGTTCTGTTGGCGTTAGTTATCATAAATGAGTTTATTTAACAATCAGGCGCAACAGCAGGCCTGTTATGGCGCACGTGTTAGTGCGCCAAAAAATTACTGTTAGCGGTAATAAATTCAGATCAAATGAAGAAGAATTGACGTTAAACACGAGCGGAGACGCACACCGACCCACACAGCGTGTACTACCCGGCTCAGAGGCTGCTCCAGCCTTCGGTGATCCGAAGCTTCAAACAAACCCGTGTCAACAAAAAACAAAAAGAGTGCGAGAGACTGATTTAATGATACACCTGTGACAGTCTGAGGCTTGAAACAGGTAGGACTAATAATCACTGCCAGTTTTTAACGCCTACCATTGCGTCGGAATATTTGGTTATTAGCAGCGAAAGCGAGACTATGAGAAAAGTTATAGTTGTCGAACCGTAACCACATCCTGCTGTTCAGGATCAGGGAGCTGTCGGCATAATTGTTTTTCTACTCCTACCATTTTAGTTATTTATTATTTTATTTTTATCTATTTATTTTAAGCCGTATACTAGTGTTTCTATTTTACCTAAATATTGTTGTATTTTTTTTTATTTAGTTTGAAGTATTTTTAGATGTTTTTTTAAATGTAATTCTACAATTACTATTATTTTTAATTTAATTTGGTTTTACTTTGATCTTTACTTTTTCTACAGTACTTTATTCCAGACACATTTTTAAAATATTTATTCTTTTGATTTTTAACATTTTATATTTACCCTTAATTGCTTTTGCAGACTTTTATTTAAGCACAAAGCACAATTTAAAAACGTGTAAACATGTCCTTCAAGCGCATTACAACAAAGCCAGAACATGGAAATGACATGACACACACTAAAGTTCTTTTAAAGCTCTTTTCTACTCTACATGAGCACTCAAAGCACTTTATACAGCAGTCATATCATAGTGCTTTCTATACATTCAGGCTCCAAATGCATTAGAGAGCAACTTGCAGATCAGTATCTTGACTGTACAGTCTGTATACAGAGCAGCCAGTGATCGGCCCAACTAACCTTCCTAATAGTAGATGACATGGTGAACCCTGTTCTTTTGAAATTGTGAGAGGTAATGGCTCAAACATGCCAGTGTGGTGGTCCTCGGACAGCTTTGCAGACAGTAGTCTGCACATTGTCTTGTTTGTGCTGCTGTTGGTCCATTAGTGACCCGTGAAGAAGAGCAGAGGTCCAACATTCAAAGAGCTGAAATGAAACCAAGTGTTAAGAACAATAAACGGTGTCCTCTGCTGCCACTGTTTGTGTTTCTTTATATATTTGTTGGTCTTCTGTCATTTGTGGGGACTCCACTGCTGCTCCCTTCCCTGTTCCAACCCACTTTTTAACCAATCAGCATTTGATCTATTTGCATTTGTATTGGTCGGTGTGCATAGAGTCTGCATACACGCGCTTCAAAGTTTAAATCATTTATTTTTAGATAATGTAGGTTCTAACACTGCCTTTTCAGATGCAGGGAAAACACCAGGTGGCTTTTTGAGACACTCATTCACATTAGTGTTGCAGTGTAGAGCTGGGCGATATGGCCTAAAATTCATATCGCAATATAATTTGAAGCATGTGTGGTAACGATATATATCGCGATATATTCTTTTCTTCTGTATAGCGTGTTTTCCACACTATAAGGACTTAAAATCCTTTAATTTTCTCAAAAATCGAGAGTGTGCCTTATGTATGAATTCTGGTTGTGCTTACTGACCTCGAACCGATTTTGGCTGCAGAAATCTGTTAAATGTTTTAGTACAACTTTGGTAAGCTGCACTGCTTGATGGATTGTCAGAGCATTACGGCTGCCGTAGTGAGGAGCTGCGCGGAGTAATCTGGGTCCAAAACTCCGTCTGCTTCAGGTCCCAAAGTCAAACGAACACTAAGAGTTAAAAACGGTCTAAATTCTTTCATCTTTAATAAAATCATCAGCGTTGCTGCTTTAGCAGGTGTAACAATTAAGTTTAACATCCAGACATCCATGAAAACAGAATTTATTAAATTTAACGGAGTTAGAAGTTAACAGGAAGTTAGCTCGCTAGTTTCCACCTAAACATTTCATATCAGAGATTTTTGAAACACATTCAAACGTACAGCTCTGTTATCACTTCCAACATAAATGAAGACAGAAAACTAAACAGCAGTGGCGTTTGTAGGGTTACTGAAGTTGGACTACCTGGTATATAATGTTGTGCTACGTGATTGCTAGCGACACAGCTATGTTAGCATAACATTAGCACAGTGAAGCTGGAGGATGAACGCCAACTTTTTTTCCACTCGATAAAAGTTAACGTGAGGGATTCTGGTGGTCAGGGACAAATGCAATCGCATAGCAGGATGCTATACATGGGCCAAACTTCAGTCAGGAGAACAACTGAGATTATTCATCCACAATACGAGGTTAGTTATTAATATACTGCAACAACATGGGAACAGAGCCGCTGCGAGAGAATTCAGCATTAATGAATCAATGTTACCGAAGTGGAGGAAGCGCAGTTTTTGGCTTTCCCCATATTTCAAAAGTGCTTCATCTCTTTGCTGTGACTGTCGCCCGCCATAATTTGCAGAAGATAATGGTTGTAGCCGCTGCAACGCTTTCGACCAAAACAGGCGCAGCTTGATGACATCATCAACATGTGCTATCGCGATAGAGCGGTATAGTCAAAATCTCTGTCGTTGGCCAAATTTATATCGTTTCTATCGCCCACCCCTATTGCAGTGAGTCTTTTTTTTTCTTTTTAATCTTCAGGTCGTCTCCTTTCTTGAGCTCCATATTTGTTATTCAGTGTTCACTTGGACCTCACCAGCATATCAGGTCCTTTCAATGATCCTGATTGTTGTTTGTTTTTTTTCTACTTATGTTTATTACGTTTTACTGCAGCTGATATCTGATGTTTAATCACTTGCTTCACGTCTTCAGAGCCATGTACAATGGGATTGGCCTGACGACTCCGCGCGGGAGTGGCACCAATGGCTACGTGCAGCGCAACCTATCGAGTCTGCGGGTCAAGCGGCCGCGGGACGAGCGTGGCGGCGAGCGGGATGAGAAGGACCGGGAGAGGCTGGAGAGCCAGCTCAACAGGCAGCCCAATGCCGACATCCTGGAGCACCAGCGGAAGAGGCAGCTGGAGGTGAAGTGTGCTGAGCTGCAGGACATGATGGAGGAGCAAGGGTAAATATGGTTATTGAACTCAAAATGAATCTCTTTATCTAAGCTGCTGTGTGTTTGAAGGTCTCTGCTTCTTGAATCGTGAGGATTTCCAGCTTATTCTTAACTGAGTTTTTTTTTCTCTCTCTCTCACAAAAATATTGAACCGTGTCTTTAGAAATATGTAATCAATCCACCCAGATTGCTTCAGTGGGAGGAAGAAAGTACTGGTAGTGCAGCATGCTGTTACACCGACTTCTGCATATTGCTAAATCTTCTTTGTGTGAACGCTCAGGTATTCTGCTGAGGAGATCGAGGAGAAGGTGAACAGTTTCCGCATGATGCTGCAGGAGAAGGAGGAGCCTGCACCCGCCTCCACCGAGAGACCAACGTAAGCATTTATGTCCTCATTAATAACAAAAGAAATCACAAATTGATTCCTTGAAGCAACTTTGGTTGCCTGTTTTCTTTTATTGGTTTCAAGAAACATATTTTTCTATAAACCAGCACCCGGCCTCGTACTTGCTGACCTCATATACAGTTTGCACGGAGGATAATCACACCTGTCAGTTTGTTATTTCTTTTACTTACCGTGAGCTCATTTGACAGCAAGAGGGTTGCAGCGGAAGGAATAAGGCTAAAATTGTCTTGTGTCCATTAATTTAAAAGAACGTCCAGTTAATTACATTTGTAAAATCCTGCCATGTCTTAATATTAGAGCTACAGTGTGATGTTCAGGGGCACCAGCTCATTATTTGCAGAATTTACAGGAAGCTTGGTCTGCACGTGCTACCCAGGTGCCTAAACTGTGGAAAACAGCATGACAGAAACTTCTAATCCTTCAGAGCGTGTTGGTGGGTTTTTACGGTTTCTTCTCAGGGTGACAGAGACACATGCCCTCGCTGCAGCCAACCAGCAGAAGAATGACCGCCTTCGCGCTGCTTTTGGCATCGCCAGCGATTACGTGGACGGATCATCCTTCCACGCTGACCGCAAGGAGAAAGAGAAGGAAAAGAGGGAGCAGGAACGACTGGAGAGGGAGAGGCAACAGCAACAGAAATACACGTGAGGAGGACATAAAAACACCTTCAGAGCCTGAGTGCACATCAAATTAATTATTAATTAATGTTTTGATTATTATTTAGAGTCTGGTTTGTTTGTTTTTTTTCTCTCTCAGGTTGCTGGAAGATTCAGATGAATCAGATTCTCCTCCAAAGAAGCGCAGTCGCAAGAAGAAAAAGAAAAACAAGAGCAGAGACAGGTGAGACGATAAATGAGGGGAAAGCAGAAAAGGTTTTGGCTGCTGAGCGGTGGTCTGATGGTTTTATTTCTTCTCCAAGCAGCTCAGAGAGTCCCTCCCCATCACCTCGCAGAGAGAAGAAGAAATCTAAAAAGAAGAAGAAGAAACGGTATTACACCACTGGGGCTGCCACAAACGATTATTTTGATAGTTGACTAGTCACCGATTATTTATGCGATTAGTCGACTAATCAGATCATCATCCATTGGACGTAAAACTACAGCTTATTGCACCAGCAGCATCTGCTCTTATATAACTATCATTAGCTTACAGCTTTAAGTGTTTAAGGTCTGTGCTAACTAAAAATAAAGACAAGATGATAGTTTATTAAATTTTAATGAAATCTGCAGATTGTTTTGGTGAAGTTTAATAAACTCCTTGCTATCTAAAATATAACGGGACACTGGAGTATATTCTGGAGCATCTCACACTTCTGATAATCAGCTGTCTGCTTGACGTTTATTCAGCTGTGTAAAAACTATAACTTTAATCTCAGCCAAACCGATTTACTCAGGAACAAATAAAATACTGAAAAAAGCCAAACAACAACATTTTTAAGTTATCTAAGTGACTCATATATCATGTTTAACCTGAGTAGCGAAAGACAGCGATGGTTTGAAAACGATTTGCCGGGAGTCCGGTGTTCTCACGGCTCTAGTTAGCCTAGCCCCCGGCTAGCTATCGAGCTAGTGGGTAACAGACGTCTCCGAAAACGTCGGAGCGCTTTTGAAAATATGTGGTGTTTTGATAAACTGAGCAGATATTTGAGGTTTACACAGCTACATTCTCCCTGAAAATATGTTAAACGTTTATTTTGTGACCCAGAAAGAATAATAAGAGTAATATTAAAACTAACTAGCTGCCGCCATTGTTGGAAACTGCGCTGGGCTGCGCTATGAATTCTGGGACACAGCTTCTTCTTCGGGTTTAACGGCAGCTGGCATCCTTGTACATGCAGTGCTGCCATCTTCTGTTTCAGTCCGTTATTACACTCTTAAATCCTGCTACTTATTCCTGCATCTTTGGGATCTTACAAAGCTTCAAACGACGCGTCGACTATTACATCAGTCGTCGACTGTAATCGTGACAGCCCTATACACCACCATTTATTTTTTTTCATTCATATTCATTTATATCATACAGACTGTCACTGTTAACCTGAAAATCTGTTTTTCAGAGAGGTGTCAGAGGAGGAAGAAGACAGGTAGGTGTTTATCAGACTCTTGTACTTGACAGCCAATCGGCAGCGTTTGATTTTGTCGCTGTTTAAACAGCGTTGTGTCTAACTTTGTCCTTCGCCCTCTTTAAAGTTCGTCAGAGGAAAAAGAGATGGTGTCGAAGAAAAACAGAAAAAAGAGTGAAAGCGCGAGTCCTCCAAAAGCAAAGCCAGGACGAGGCAGGAGCGCTTCCTCCAGCTCTGCTCACAGGTATGACATCAAACAGGAGACATGCAGGGCCAGCTTTGAGGAACTGGCTGTTCATAATTAACCTTACAGTGCCGTTCGTACTCAGTTTGACACCACTTATCTTCCCTACTGTATCATTTGAGGGAGTTTTTCTAAGTTTTTCTCATTTTATCTTCGTTTTTGTCTTTTGAGAAAAACAAAAGCTTCGTTATTGTATTTGGTAAAATCGTGTCCTACTGGATCTAACCAACAAGGAATAGCTTTGTTTCATGTCACTCTGACCTCGACCCAATATGTGACATTCATGTTTTTAATTCCTAGTCATAAGGTCATGATCTCTTTTCCTTTTGACTTGATTCTGCTTCATGGATCATCACGAAGTATTGTTCTACATGACTACAGACTGAAAAACAGATAAAAGGAACAGATGGGGGGAGATCACGTTTTTTGCTTATAGTTTCTCAGAAATGTGAGGATGTGAAGGCTTTTTTTGCCACGTCACAGTAAACTGGATAGAAAGTTTTATAGACAAAGCAATACATCAGTGAATCCCTTAACTTTAAAAACAGCTTTGACATTTTGGATCAAATTGTTAATTATTAAATCCCCTCCCCCTTACATTAGCAGCAGCCCATCTCCGGCGCCACCAAGATCACGCCAACAGGACCAGACTGGAAGAAACGTTGTTGAAGGTAGAAAAGGCAGTTCTCCAGACAGGAGGAGACGAGGCCATGAGGAGCAGAGCCCAGAACAGGGCGAACGGGTAAGGCTGAGCGTGTGTGGTCACTAATACTATTTAAATATTGATCGACACCTTAAAGTGACGGAAACGCTATTTCATGTCCTCTAGAAGAGGCCCAATCTTCAGAGGGAAAAAGAGCGACCAAGCGAGATGGAGAGGACCTCCAGGAGACACAACTACTCATCCCCTTCTCCCCCACCACAGCTGGCAAAAGCCACAGAGAGAGGAAGGAGGTCCAGGAGCAAGCAGAAGGAGAGTGAGAAAGGGAGGCGCTCAAGAAGCAGAGAAGTGGAGAAAAGAAGGCGTTCCCAGAGTGTGGAGATCATGGAGAAGAGGAGGCGCTCGAGGAGTGTAGAGATGGAGAAGAGGAGGCGCTCGAGGAGTGTAGAGATGGAGAAGAGGAGGCGCTCGAGGAGTGTAGAGATGGAGAAGAGGAGGCGCTCGAGGAGTGTAGAGATGGAGAAGAGGAGGCGCTCGAGGAGTGTAGAGATGGAGAAGAGGAGGCGCTCGAGGAGTGTAGAGATGGAGAAGAGGAGGCGCTCAAGAAGCTTAGAAAATGAGAGGGAAAGATCACGACGTTCAAGAAGCAAGGAGAAGGAGAGAAATAGGCACTCCAGAAGCAGAGACATACAGAGGGGGAGACGATCAAGGAGTCGGGACATGGAAAGGAACAGAGGGCAGCATTTAAGAATAAGAGACACGGAGAGGGTAAGGAGATCGAGGAGTCGAGAGATGGAAAGGGGGAGACGATCAAGGAGCAGAGAAAATGAGGGGGAGAGAAGTAAGCGCTCCAGAAGCAGAGACATGGAGAGGGGAAGAACAGCAAGTCCAGAGATGGAGAGAGTGAGGCGTTCAAGGAGCAGAGAACAGCGGGACAAAGGAAAGGAGAGCATCCCTCAGAGGACAAGACATGACTCCTCCTCATCCCCTTCCCCTTCCCCTCTGAAACAGGAAACAAGGATGGAAAGGAGCAAAGACGGAATTAAACTGGACAAAAAGTCAAGACATGACTCCTCCTCCACGCCTTCGCCTCCCCCTGAAAAAGAGAGAATAAGGAGGGAGAGGAGTAGAGAGAGGGAGCGCAGAACTAATGATCTGCAGTCAGCAGTGCCAAACGAAAGGGACAACAGGAAGGATGCAAGGAGACTTGCGAGAGAGACGCCTCCTCGCCAGCAGAGAAATGACAGGAAGAGGGACGGACAACCATCCCGTGGCTCCTTGTCACCTGCTTCCCACTCACCTGTCACCAATGGACGTCAGAGGGAAAAGGAGAACGACAGGAGAGGAGAAACAGACAGAGAGAGCAACAAGGAGAAGGACCGGCATCTGAACAAGCAGAGGGAAGAAGACAGAGTCCAGGAAGGCAAGAGGAAGCGGGACGAGGTTCGATTGTCCTCAGAAATCAGGCGAGATGAATCAAGGCCTGCCGAGAAGGCGGTGAGTGAAAGACCGGAGGCGAGGGAGAAGCCTGCTGAGAAACGGGAGAGCAGTAGCAGCAGCAGTAGTAGTAGCGGCAGCAATAGCAGCAGCGACAGTGACAGTGATAGCTCCTCATCTTCTTCATCATCTTCCTCCTCCTCCTCGTCCTCATCCTCTGAAGATGAAGGCAAGTCAAAAAAGGCTGGATCCCCACAGAGGGAGAAGGACAGCCTAGGAAAAGCTGCACTGTCCGCCATCGGGATTGCAGTCCAGAGACATTTAGCCAACGGTAAACAGCAAAGCTCGGCCTCTGAGCACGACACACCCAAAAGCTCCCAGAGGGAGCGAGGAGGAGGAGCAGGGGGAAGAGATGCACCCGAGAGGGAAAGACTGCCTCAAAGAGCTCCGACAGAGGAGTGCTCACGCCGCACCAAAGGCCAGGAACGCTACAGCCCCACACAGATGGACAGTCCCAGCCCACCTCCTTCCCCACCCAGCAGAGCAGGCACCAGAGCAGGCAGGAGATATTCTCCCTCTGAGGCTGATGGTGGGAGGGGGAGAGCAGAGGTAAAGGCTGGGGAAAAGGAGAGAGGGAGGGACAAAGACACAACCAGGGGAGCCACAAGGTCTAGCCCCTTTGCCCGGAGGTCACGCTCTCCACCCCAGAGGAAAGCTACCGTCTCACCCCCCCGTCGCACTCCACCCAGGCAGTATCAGGACCCCCCAGCCCGGTCCAGAAGAGTTTCTCCACCTCCTCCAGCCTGGTCAGACCGAGACAGGCAGAGGGACAGAGACCGGGAGAGGGAGCGAGATAGGATCATCAGGAGGACCAGGTCCAGAAGTCCAAGGAGACGTAGCAGGTCCACTTCAAGAGGTCTAAGAAGACGAAGCCCCCCCAACAGGTAAGAGATAAGCCTACATGTAAGTGTGCAGGGTCTGCAGGGCAGTGTTGTCATGAGGCAACATCCATATTCTCTCACGTTAATGAACAGCCTCACAGGGACGTCATCATCTTATGTTTTATTTTATTTTTTTCTGTGACTGTGCTTGAGCTTGTCTAAGAGCAGTACACGGCTACAGCACGCACCAAATCCTAAGAGTTCCAGTCGTCGGCAACAGAAGGGAAAATTGTACGAAGTAAATCTTGAGTAGGTAACAGATCACATGATGAATATTTAGGGGGCAAATTTACAACCACAGTTCCCCAATAGTTGGGACGCTGAATAAAATGTAATTAAAACAGAATCCAATGATGTGCAAATATCAAACTCTTTCACAATCGAACAAATATCAAATGCTTAAGCTGTGGACATGTGATGGCAGCTGCATGTCTCTGTCAGTCAGTGTTTTCCAAAGATGCACTAATCTTTGGAAAACACAGAGATCACTAATGTGAAACTAATGTTTCTTTCGGTCGTCTTCTTTCCTAATATTAGTCAGTTTGCAGTGCTGGTGATCAGGTGGTGGTGGGGGGGGGGGGGATGGTGGACAGAGCTGGCACACCTAAACCTTTAAGTGAGGGTGTGTTGGAAACACGAGGCAGAGGCCTGGGTCTATGAGCTCTTCAAGGGTGGGTGCTGCAGGAGCTGCGATGATGGTTGTTCCCTGTTGCGGTAGTAATCCACGATACCAGATGGTGAGCACTGGAGGTGAAGAGATCCATCAAGCTAATGCAGTCCTGTTGGACTTCGTTAGCCTGGGGTGAGGTCACTGAGGCAGCTAACAACTCCTTGGTTTCTGGTCCTCTGGGGTGTGTAAAGTTTTCCCCTGAGTTCCTGAAAGCTCTGGATGTTGCAGGGCTGTCCTGGTTGACATGCCTCTACAAAGTCACATTTTGGGTGGTGTCTCTGGATTGCCATGTGGGCGTAGCCAGCTGGCAGGAGGCCTCCAGTTTGGCCTCAGATTCTCAACTCTGGTTTTTGCAGATGATGCTGTTAGGCTGGCTTCAGCTCACCTCCAGCTCGCGTTGCAGCAGTTCACAGCTAAGTGTAAGTGAGGATGTCTCCTGGGCGAGGTGTTTTAGGCATGTCCTGTCAGACGAAGGCCCTGGGGCAGACCCAGACCACGCTGGAGAGATTACCTCTGTCTGCTGGCCTAAAAACACCTCGGTCCTGTCCTGATGTATGAACTTCAGATCAGCCCCCTCTAATATTAATTAGGGTTCTGAACTCTTGTATGTACTAACGTGTCATTATAAATAAAAACTTAGTTTACTTCAGATGGAAGTTTATAATCTGACATCATTGTGTGTATTGTGGGCGGCGATCCAATGATGATTTCTGCCATGCTGACTGTGCAGAGTAACAGAGTAAAGTCAAATCTCCCCCCCCCCCCCCCCCCCCCCCCCCCCCCCCCAGGCCTCGGCGGTCTCCGTCTCCACAGCGGCGAAGAAGGACAAGTCGCTCGCTCTCACGTGAAAGAGAAAGGGAGAGAGAACGTGAGAGGGTCAGGAGGAGGGAGCTCGAGCAGGAGCGAGAAAGGGAGAAGGAGAAAGAAAGCCTGCAGCCAAAGGATGTTCCCCAACCCCGCAGGTCTTCTTCCTCGTCATCATCTTCTTCCAGCTCCTCTTCTTCCTCTGCGTCCTCACAGTCACCGCCGCCAGAGAGGAAAGACAGCAGAGGACCATCAGAGAGGGACAGGAGAGCAGATCAGCAGGACGAGAGGAGGGAGCAGAAAAGCCGCCCCTCTGCCTCACAGGGCGCTTCTAGAGACTCTTCTCATGCTCCACCCTCAGGTGGGAGAGGCTCACAGTCCGATTCTCGCCGCTCTGAAGTGACCCCGCAAAGATCTCTGGGGAGCAGCCAACCAGACGGCAAGCAGCCGCACCGGGGTCAAAGTGGAAAGCGGTCGCCGCCAGCCAGCCGCCAGCCACCTGAACGAACGGGCAGAAGCGAGAGCGCTGTAAACGGGAAGGAGGCAGAGATGAAGAGCAGCAGCTCCAGCTCCTCTTCATCTTCTTCCTCCTCTTCATCATCATCCTCCTCCTCATCATCATCTTCGTCCTCTTCAGACAGCTCAGATTCTGAAGCCGAGCAGGAGAACGGGTGAGCAGACTGATAATCTGAGCTGACGGTGGAGTTCACTGTGTCCGTCACACCATTAATGAACTAAGACTGTTTTCTCTCCAACAGGAAGGCAGCCAAAGCTAAGAGCTCTGCTTCCTCTTCCTCTGACAACGAGAAGGAAGCAAAGAAGAGAAGGTAAGAAGGGAGGACCACACAAACACTGTTTAATACCTTCACCACAGCAACGACACGTTTATGCTGTTGCTTGAAGTGAAAGTCTCCGGATAGATGGAAAGAAAGAAACACTCAGGAGTAGAACACGTGGAAACAGGAAGTTGCAAAATAGTTTGTTGTTGTTTGTTTTTAATTATCAGTTGTGACATCGCTTTGGGCAACAGTGGCGAGCTGGCAGCTAGCTTAAAGATTTCATGAAAAACATCTCAGTGGTCCTGTAAAATGTCTGAAGGTTCTCAGTCATCCAGGTCACCGTAGTCAAAGGAGCTTGCAAAGAAAAGCGTCTGGACTTCTTTAAGTTGCTTGAAGACGTTTCACCTCTCATCCGAGAAGCTTCTTCAGTTGAAGAAGCTTCTTCAGTTGAAGAAGCTGCTTCAGTTGAAGAAGCTTCTTCAGTTGAAGAAGCTGCTTCAGTTGAAGAAGCTGCTTCAGTTGAAGAAAGCTTCTCGGATGAGAGGTGAAACGTCTTCAAGCAACTTAAAGAAGTCCAGACGCTTTTCTTTGCAAGCTCCTTTGGTCCTGTAAAATGTTAAACTGCATTAACAGGCAGATAAAATGAACTGTTGCCCAATGAATGTTTTTTTTGTCCTGTGTAGTCACCACTTCTCTGGAAGTTATTGTTATCATACTCGCTGAGCCGTTAGGCGAGTACCGGCCTGCTTCAGCTTTAATGGTTACAGTGATGTTTGATTATACCGAGGTTGCAGCGCAGTAGTCTGATGACAGATTTGTGTTTTGCTCGCAGCCCCATCAGGCCTCAGCGGGTGCCGGCTGATTCGCTGAGAGATTCTCGCTCCCTCAGTTACTCTCCTCCCCGACACGTGAGACCAGTGGCGTCCTCACCGAGCCGCAGGTCTGTAACCACCCGGGACATTTGAACTTGACATAGAGCGACAGCAGCCTATGGTGTCGTTTATTCGTTTTGGTTGGTTTTACAGAATTAGAAAAATTTGTGGAGTAAGTTGTAAATGTATTTTTTAAATGATGCTGAATCTAAAATATATTGAGAGCCTGCTGTGATTACATGTCCTGATTGCTTCAGCAGGCTTATATCTGAATACAATTATTAAAAAATAAACAGGTTGTGTTTAGTGCTGTTTAGTGAGATGTGCAGCAGTAAGTGATGCAGGGCGAGAAGACCAGGAGATTTGCTAGACGTGGAGACCAAACTTTGAAGCCCTTTGAAACCCTTTGGCGGGCGGTTTCAGACCCCCGGGCCACGTGTTTGACACACCTGCCATAAACTGTAAAACAAATAGGAATGAACACATCACCACTTCCTGTCAGGGTACAAAAATGAAGATGGAACATCTCAAATTAACCTCCCTGTTCATATATGCAGATATATCTGCAGAAGCTGGTGCTTTTTGTATCTAATGCACCTGTTTCACATTAGCTGTGTGCTGTTGTGAAACGATTTTGTATGAATAAAGGTTAAAGTGGAGTAGTAGTGGAAAAAGGTCTGGAAATGACTTGTTTTTTCTTAAACTCTTTGCTGGTAGAAGCAGCAACAGACGGTCACCGAACCAATCATCGAGCAGCAGACGAAGGAAGTGAGCCGACAGCAGACGCCTCCCTTCTTCTTCTGTGGTGTTTGAACTGGACTACAACACAAATGCCAGAGCCAGCAGATCTGCGTCGCCGGGAGGTCTCCAGTGTTAGTGGGTTTTTGTTTTGTTTTTTTTAAGCAGCGATGGCTCGAGGCTGGCGTGTATGTCTCTTTTTATGAGCTCAGTAAAAAGTTCACCCAGTTAAGTAAAGCGTAACTCTAGCACTGTTCCTCTGTACCTGTACTCTGTGTTGCGTTTCACCTGTAGATATGAGCTGTCTGTATTTTGGTTATCATGTGAGTTCCATTTAATGTGAGCGGAAACTGAAACGTGGTTAATTTCTTTGTTGCAAATGATTAATAACAATAATAAAAGGCAATTGTACATTTTATTTGTCTGGGAGTTTTCTGTTGCTGTGCTTTGTGTCACACTTTAAAGGTACTTTTGTTGTTTTTCTGCAATTTGTGACTTCAACTTTAACCAGGTTTGAGCAGCGGGTGTGTTGCTGTTCTTTTAACTTTTAACACCATTTTCTCAACAGGCTTCTGCTGGAAATACGAATGTTTAACAGCTCACTCGGTCCAATAACGGTCACATCGACTCACTGCGTATGAGAAGTACAACTGAGCATTATTTCAACTTGTATTTCTTAACAGTAAAAAGATGTTTTGAAACTTCCTAGCAGTCACGTTCTGTTAACGCCGAGTGTCAAAGAGGAAATGCACCTTTAAGTAGCAGTAATCAAGGTTTTGTTGTAGTGCAGAGAATTACTTCAGTTTGCTTCTTTTGACTGAACAATTTCAGTTTTTGTCCTCTTATTCAGAAAATGTAACAAGCAATTTTCATACATTAATCCTAGTTTTTAATTTCCTAACACTAAATCTAAGTCTTTCAATGTAAAAGTATTTGTACTGTAGTAACAGATTTAATTTAAAAAAATGATGCAGTGCACGTTTATTTTTATGGTGTAAACATACGGTCATAATTGCTCAGTTTTCACCACAATTGTTCTATAAAAAGCCACAAAAGTCTTTTTATACATTTATCATGAACAAAAACAGGAGCTGAGCAGTTGTTGCCTAACAATCTGTTTTCCTGAAAAAAAAAAAAGTCCTGTTCATTCAGTTGAGTTTCACTTCATGTTTCCTTCTTGTTGCCCACGCCCCAGCGTTTGAGAACCGCTACACCACAGTTTAATAATGATGGTAACTGTAAGTGTCTTTGAGCAGGTAGGTTGTATAATTAGCCCAGGTTTTCCTGGAAAAACCAGTGACTCATTTTATGAATGCAGTAATTTTAAAAACGACAATCAAGGCCGCTTTCTGCCCGCTGTGCGCAGATGATTCACCAGAGGAGCAATAAAGCACCAAATGCAACACGACGTGTTCACACATTTTTACGTTTCTCACATGGTGACAGCAGACCAGCCTCTGGCTCCAAAACATGAGCTCAGCTGAATCTGCAAGTTACTGAAAATTACAAGTGTGGAAAAAAAAACGTTTAACACAAAGTATTAAGTGAGTAACAAGTGTAACGTTACAAAATAAAAGCTTGGAGCTCTGAATTTCAAAATAAAGAGTTTTGCAACAGGATACTGTTACAAATCATTTACAGATATAGGGTCACATGTATGTGGGTCACCCGGCTGATTTATTTCCTGCAGTCGTTTGTGACATTTTTCCTTTGGCTTCGTTTCTTAAGCAGCTTTTTAAATGTCCGTAGAATTTCTTGTGAAATACTTTTTTGTTGGTAAAAAAGTGACCTGCCAGCGGAAATCTTGGTGTGACCGGACATAAGCGGAAGCTGCTGTTGTAATACTAAAACTGGTGACACGCCATCGTTCAGTGTGTGTTTCTCACTACTTTGACTTCACACACGACACAGACAAGTTCTGATTCTGAGCTCCGTGTTTCAAATATTTTGGTTAAAGTTCAAACTGTGAATTTTAGTTTTGGTTACATTTCTTTAGCATTCACTCTTTACTGATCACAGAGGGAAAGCTCATTAACAGCATGTCATTCCAGTGGACTTGCTTTTTGCATTTTTGTGTCTTTGTAGTTTTATTATGTACTTTGTACTCACCCTACGTCCTTTTCATTTGACCTTTTTGTCTGATGGGTTTGAGCCTCTTTCCAGACTCCTCCTTTCAGTAATTTTTGTAATTCTTTTAGTTGCTTTGGGGTCATTTTAAAGTGTCATAGTGACCATTTTGCATCTGTTTTTCACCTTTGATTGTACGTTATTTGTCTTTCTGCATTGATTTTATTATTCATTTACTTCTCTCTGTCTCTCTCTTTAATTTTTCTTAATTTTACCCTTTCAAAGATAAATCAGCATCACTACCCATGTTTTAACTTTAACAAATAAATCTGTGTTATTAAGTTATTACTGTGAAATTATTGTTATTATTCTTGTAACTATGCTCCCACTGTAGAAAATAAACAATTCATTCAATGGTTCATTTGTAATGGGGGAAACAGTAAGTATTTGTCAGTAAGAAGGCTGTAAAACCTATGATGATTCAAACTCTCATGATTCTTTCCAAGTGAAGATTTTTTTTAATTGTAATATTTTGTAAAACCCTCCAAGGTTCAAGAATCTTTCTTTGTCACATCCATAGTTATACGAGTACAGCACGCAGTGAAATGTATCCTGACATGCTCCTTGGCTGTGCAGAAAGAGAGAGAACATTATGTACATTAAGTGAATATATACAGGAGGACATTATATGCAGCAAGTAAGTGAATTATGTACATTAAATGCATGAAATAAAATAGACAATGTGGAAATTTTAAATTGAGAATCTGAAAAAATAGTCCACGAGGGCCAGATTGGACCCTTTTGTGGGGCAGATCTGTTTCCCCCGGTCGTATGCTGGACGCCCCTGGCTTGTTTCCTTATCATATGTTTCAGTACATGGGTAAAGATGATTTGATTAGATATTATAAAACGAAAGAAAGAGCAGCTGTAGTACTCTGTGTCGGTGTGCACTTTGCGGTTGAAGGGTGCAGGGTTTTCCCACATGACCGTGAACGCAGCGTCAGATGATGAGAGTGGGTCATCAGCTGCAGTCAGTCAGGTGTGGTCGGCAGGGAGACGGTCCGACCGTCGGAGCGGCGAGCCAGCGGAATCAACGGGCACAAGTCAGAGTGTAGCACCGGTCTGTGAGCATGACCCACCGGCCAAGCACCGCATCATGACCACAGTAAGTTCGTTTTTTAAATAAACGGCGGCGGGTTGAAAGTTTCTCCGAGCACTGAAGTTTCCCGACGTCTTGGCAGGCCAGCGTCGGGCCCGGACACCGTCACTCCAGGCTGGATGAACAAATCTGGAAGTTTAAACGTTTTCTTGCTAGTCTGCAGCGGTACACCCAGTACCAAATACACATTTAGCCTTATAACGAGCGGTCATTGCTTTCTTCTTTATTTACACCCGTTAAATTAACGTTAATATTTATTTATTCACCAGTTTTGTCCCGTTTGTGCCTTAACAGGTCGGTGGTTTGGCCGTTAAAACCATCGAGCTCTGAACAAAACTACAGTTTAACGCCAGCACTGTGTTATTTTATTTGTGCCGTATTGAAGCACGCCCCTGATTCATTTTTACAATGTTTTCACAAGTGACTCTAAGTCTTGGATTGGCATAGTTTGATTTCATTTAACGAAAAATGAATATATTTCGCGTGGAGTCAGGCGTGTCGTTCCACCAAAAGCTACAAACGCTCGCGCAATAAGAGACTTTCGAACGTGCTGTCCCAGCAGCGGGTCAGAAACTGCCAGTAACGGCCGTTAAAGATTTTTAAAGCTGAATCAGTGACCTGAGGCCATCCACAGACCAATAGCCATCTCTTCTAATGTTTGATGGAATTATCTGCCAAACTGCTTCAAAAATCTAAGCGAAAACATCAGTTTTCTACGCCCAAGCGTTTTAAACCTGAGTCACACAGATTTGGGACTTCTTTGCTCCAACGTTATGTATTATACTTCAATTCGGCATGTATAGACACACAAGGTTGCACGTAATTTATACTTTTATTCAATAATTTGCTGTGCCTTTACATGGTTGTTGAAGTCTAGTTAAAGGAGCCAGTCCGTTACTTTAAATTTAGGTTTATTTTTCTTTATTGAATCACGTATACATTTGGGGGCTTGATGTGAGCCGAATCAAAGCCGATCGGTCCAAGACTTTCCGGGGTGAGTAGTTTTATTGTTGAAGGCATTGATTCTGCCGCCACATTACGAACATTTAAATGTGCGTTTGTTGGAGTGGAGATTGGCGTCGCTCTACTCACGACAGAACAGCGTCCTGGGGCTGGATTAGCTCGCATTAGCGAAGTCCAGCCTTTCCTGTTTTCACGGAAAGCGAACCCAGCAGCAGCCAGCTCAGCTCCGCTGTTTTACCTGAAGAATTTAGAAAAACAACCAAATCTGGACGATGGCCGTCAGTGAGCTGCTGATATTGCTAACACAGATAAGGCATTGGATGGGGGTGGATACAGCAGGAATAGGAAGTTATATTTAGTGACTCAGCTGCTGTTCGAGTAACAGGCAGGGAGTTAAGGCGGGACACAGCAAGCAAAAAGTTGTGAAGTCTGATGTGATTTGGTCTGACTTCTCATTACCTTTTCTCCTTGTTTTTGTTTAGCTCCTTTTGGTGAACCCTCCTCGTGCAATGAAACAGGGAACGGGTGACTTTTTAGCCAACCACCAGAGGAACCGAAGGGATTGAGTCAAAGAAACCTCTGCAGATGTAACCGCTGCTGTTAAAAAAAGAGGAACATCTTAGTTTCTTTCAAGTGCAACAACCAAAAAAAAAGAGGTGAGGGGCAGGAATTCTGAGGAGAAGGGCAGTAATGGGCTTTATGATCAGCACTACCACAAAATGCCAAATGTGCCCATCCTGGAGCCGTACATGTGAAGACTGAGCATCCAGAGGAGTGCTGGAGCTGCACTGACACAACTGTGGAGGAGTTGTTGGAAATCCCCCACAGGAGTGTCGCTGGGTGGAACTGGAAGTAAGGTGGATCCACGGTGCCGGCCCTCGCCGTCAAGCGTGAATCATAAATGCAGAGCTCTCGAGAAGTGCCACCTACTCTGCCGGCTGCTGCGGTTTCGCTTTTAAAACGATGTGAACATCAGAACTGAAACTAGAGTGTAACTGGAAATGTCCTCACACCCAAAGGGGAAGCGAACCTGTGATTTCTGGACAAACTCTTGAGGTGGTCAGCGTTTGGAGGCGGAACAAGGCGAGTGCCGCATGTGCACTTGGAGGGAAGGAAGCTCACCTTCCTCCTATGAAACTGGTTTTACTTGGAAATCCAAAACAAGGCCATCCAAATGGCAGGGAAGGACTACAATCATCTCTTTAAGCTGCTCATCATTGGAGACTCCAGTTAGTACATTTTAACTTGTTTACATCTCTCTGCAGTCAAAGCTTTTCTTTTTTTTAATGGAGCCCTGCAAGAAACAGATGTGTGAACAGACACTTCCAGTACATTTAGGCTGCTGTCTCTGTGGGCCAGTAGAACCATAATAAACCTATTAATAGGAACGTTTCCATACTGATGAACTGGGGAGGTCTTACTGGTCGAAATCGCACCATCCCTGTCCTGGCTTCCAGTTTGTTTCAGAATTGGTTTTAGCTGATTTTTGCCGATCACCTGGTCTGGTTTTCACCTGTATGTGAAAGAAGCTTGACTGCATGAATCTCAAAGGTGTTGGCGTTGTAGCCCTCGGGACCCCTCACAGACTCACTGCCTTCTTACTGCCTGCTTTTATAGACTTGCTTTAAAGAGGACCTGTACTCATTCCCAGCTCCATGTGCTTATCCTTGCAGTTAGAGTAGCTTTATGTGATTTAAAGTTAAAATTCATCTTTGTTTTCTAATATATTATGCACAGTTCATAGAGATTAATCCTGAGCTCATGCCAGCCCAGATGCAAGGCTGGATTAAGGACTAAACATTTATTTATTTATAGCGCCATAATTTTATTTCTCGACGCAACTAAAGCAGCTTTGCATGATTCACAGTTCAAAATAATCCCCCCCTTAAATCATACTGAGCCTTGCTGCGGGCCTTCAGTTTGTCCTCTGACTGAAACAAGCTGTTTAAACCCCGCCCCCTTTAAAATCAGTTTTCTTGTGATTGGCTGCCCAGTTTGAGCTTTGGGTGGGTGGAGCTTTCCAGATTAGAGAGATCACCTCTTTATGACATCATACAGATCCAAGAGCAGAAAAAACTGTGAAACAGAGCAGTCGGGGATCATGTTCCACAGGAGGTCTTTCACTGTTTTTGTGATGTTGTTTGTCTTCCTTATCTCCTAATGTGCTCCAATGTCTCAGATATGAAACGTAGATAGATGTGTGTAAGACGTCACAGCTCGGGTATCGGACTCGGCTGTAGTGGGCGTGTCTGATGCATGTGTGAATGTTTCTGTGTTTTGGCTGCAGATTAGGCCCCATGAGGGGCGGAGCACAGCTTTTAGTTTAAAAGGTCATCGATAAAATAAAGAGTCCAGGACTGGGGTGGTGTGATATATCTCAAACCAGTAAGAGTGACTGAGTACCTAAATAAAAATAATGATAATTAAACTTTAACATTTCATGAATCCAGATGTTGTTTGAAAGCACAAAGTCCGAGTTCAGACACTGCAAAGCATGTTGGGATGCCAGCACCGCGGGCCTCAGCAGAGCCTGGTTTTGTGCTGGGAGTGCGTTCCCAGGAAAACTCGTTTAATGTCACTTTCTCAGCACGAGAACAAGAAAACAAACTCTCTCCAAGCTCGTAGTAAAACAAAGATGACTCCATAAAACAAACGGACCTGGTCCTCTGCTTTGGAGAGAGCAGGCTCCAGTTATTGATCGAATGTTGTAGTTTCAGGGCTTTTGGTGTCAGGCCTCCTGCAGGAGGTGCTGAGTCACTGTCGGTCACCTTCTTCCCTGCAGGAACTTATTTTAGAGCAGTGGGTGGATTTCATCGCTGCACATGAGACGCGTGCCTGGATGGAAAGACGGTTTCAGGAAGCTGCTGCGAGTTTCCAGTTTTCAGCTCGACATAGTTCTCGTGCCTTTCGTTGGCAGAGCTGTTTCTGTGAGGAGTAATGCTGTCACGTTTATCGTCCATCTGTTTGAGGCGTAGCAGGCAGAGGTTTTAGTTCCTGATAAACGAGCTCCATCTCCGAGCCTGCTGAACGAGTCTAGTCCAGTCTTGTTTTGGAAAACCGCTTAAATGATTGAACCAAGCAGTGATTTTTCTTTTTTTTTTTTCTCCAGCTTCTGGAATCTGATTTTGATAGACAGCACAAGTGTCAGCTGCAAACATCCAGCCTGCAAAGCAGATGCAGGACTTGTTTTTACAGGCGTGTAGTCTCTAACACTTTAATGCTCTGAGAAAACTGTAACTTTCCCATCGATTTCTCCGTTTAGCCCGACGTCTTCCTGCTTCGTCGGCTCTCCTCTGTCAGGTTTTCTTCAGATGCTTTTCTCACACATGTCCAGTGCGAGTTCAACCTTTGTCCTATTTTGTGTTGTTTCACTTTCCTTATCTCACCTCCTCCCGTCTGTGTGTTTTGCTGGTATGTGGCTGTCACTAAAGTTACAGTGGGGGTCATAGTAGGCTTTACTCAAACAGATATTAATCTCGTCCCTCTGATCTTTTCCCCCCTTTAGATGTGGGAAAAAGCAGCCTCCTGCTCCGCTTCGCAGATAACTCCTTCTCAGGTGAGTTGGTTACATGAAAGGTGATACCTGCTCACACTAAACACACAGCAGACTCCAGTTATAGGCCGAGAATTAAAAGCATTTTATCAGGAGGAGTCATCTTATCTCCAGGAGTCATAAGAGCTGTCCTAACACGTCAGGAGCTGCAGGAGAGGCAGGTCTATATCATCAAACGTTTAAATGCTTCATCCATTTCCTCTGAACGGTCTCGTGTGCTCGCACCCAAGTGTCAAACAATAACTGCCCTCCTTTAGGAATATTAATAACCTGTGTCGGCGTTTTGAATCCACTCTGTGGCGTGGGTACACAGCCACGGATGTGGAACAGAAGCAGAAAGTTGCTGAACTGAAAGCCGACGTGAAACTAGAGTAAGATGTCTGTCGTGCGCCAAATCTCAAAGTGATGATGCTGTAAAGACGAGTTGGATCCCAGCAGAGGAAGCGACTGCGTCAGGCAGCAACAGTCCAAAGTTTATTTGCAGTTTTTTTTATTTGCTGATCGTTTCATAACAGGAAGCTCAGGTGTTGGAGAAACGTGGTCGTTGAATGTGTCATTAGTTATGAAGCGCTACCAGCAGCATTCACACTCAGGCTTGTTTACCGAATGGAACACGCATCTCACGGTCGATTAAAGCGTGTCACTGGACGGTTTGTCTGGTCCTGACATGACAGACCAAAAGTTCTCACGACAGCTGGAGGACGGAGCCAGAAACACGGCTCGGTTTTTTCTTGCTGGAATCACAAACATGTAAGCTGGAGTGGTGGTGGTTCAGTGGGCTGTAGCTGCGGCCACAGATGGTCAGAGTGACGGCCAGCTGCGATCCCGTCTGAGAAACCGTTTTGGAGCCTCGGCCACGTTTCTGCAGTCTGTGGGGAAATATCGAGGGTTTCTAGCAGAGTTTTTCCCACATACGGCTGGAATGGCGCTCCGTGTCTCAGCCGCTCAGCGGGAATCAAATATAGTTCTCGAAGGCGGGGAGAGGATGTAAAGGGGTGGGGCGAGTGGAAGTGGGCCAGGCGCTCCTGACAGGACGCCAAAACATCTGAAGTGGTGGAGTTGGTGCGTGAGGGGGGAGGGGGGGTTAACAAGGGCCTGCAGATGCAACAGCAGGACACACACACACACGCAGTTGCACACACACGCACACACACGCAGTTGCACACACACGCACACACACGCAGTTACACACACACGCGCACACACACGCAGTTACACGCACACGCACGCGCACACACACGCAGTTACACACGCACACACACGCAGTTGCACACACACACACACACACGCAGTTGCACACACACACACACACACGCACACACACGCAGTTGCACACACACGCACACACACGCAGTTGCACACACACGCACACACACGCAGTTACACACACGCGCGCACACACACGCAGTTACACACGCACACACACGCAGTTACACACGCACACGCAGTTACACGCAGTTACACACGCACACGCAGTTACACGCAGTTACACACGCACACGCAGTTACACACGCACACGCAGTTACACACAGTTACACACACACACGCGCACACACACGCAGTTACACACACACACGCGCACACACACGCAGTTACACACACGCGCGCACGCACACGCAGTTACACACGCACACGCAGTTACACACGCACACGCAGTTACACGCAGTTACGCACACGCAGTTACACGCAGTTACACACACACACGCAGTTACACACACACACACACACGCAGTTACACACACACACACACACGCAGTTACACACACACACACACACACGCAGTTACACGCAGTTACACACGCACGCAGTTGCACGCAGTTACACGCAGTTACACACACACACGCAGTTACACACACACACACGCAGTTACACACACACACGCAGTTACACACACACGCGCGCAGTTACACGCAGTTACACACACACGCGCGCAGTTACACGCAGTTACACACACACACGCAGTTACACACACACACACGCAGTTACACGCAGTTACACGCAGTTACACACACACGCAGTTACACGCAGTTACACACACACGCAGTTACACGCAGTTACACACACACGCAGTTACACGCACACACGCAGTTACACGCAGTTACACACACGCAGTTACACACACGCAGTTACACGCAGTTACACACACGCAGTTACACAGTCTGTGGGGAAATATCGAGGGTTTCTAGCAGAGTTTTTCCCACATACGGCTGGAATGGCGCTCCGTGTCTCAGCCGCTCAGCGGGAATCAAATATAGTTCTCGAAGGCGGGGAGAGGATGTAAAGGGGTGGGGCGAGTGGAAGTGGGCCAGGCGCTCCTGACAGGACGCCAAAACATCTGAAGTGGTGGAGTTGGTGCGTGAGGGGGGAGGGGGGGTTAACAAGGGCCTGCAGATGCAACAGCAGGACACACACACACACGCAGTTGCACACACACGCACACACACGCAGTTGCACACACACGCACACACACGCAGTTGCACACACACGCACACACACGCAGTTACACACACACGCGCACACACACGCAGTTACACGCACACGCACGCGCACACACACGCAGTTACACACGCACACACACGCAGTTGCACACACACACACACACACGCAGTTGCACACACACACACACACACGCACACACACGCAGTTGCACACACACGCACACACACGCAGTTGCACACACACGCACACACACGCAGTTGCACACACACGCACACACACGCAGTTACACACACGCGCGCACACACACGCAGTTACACACGCACACACACGCAGTTACACACGCACACGCAGTTACACGCAGTTACACACGCACACGCAGTTACACGCAGTTACACACGCACACGCAGTTACACGCAGTTACACACGCACACGCAGTTACACACGCACACGCAGTTACACACAGTTACACACACACACACACGCGCACACACACGCAGTTACACACACACACGCGCACACACACGCAGTTACACACACGCGCGCACGCACACGCAGTTACACACGCACACGCAGTTACACACGCACACGCAGTTACACGCAGTTACGCACACGCAGTTACACGCAGTTACACACACACACACGCAGTTACACACACACACACACACGCAGTTACACACACACACACACACGCAGTTACACGCAGTTACACACGCACGCAGTTGCACGCAGTTACACGCAGTTACACACACACACGCAGTTACACACACACACACGCAGTTACACACACACACGCAGTTACACACACACGCGCGCAGTTACACGCAGTTACACACACACGCGCGCAGTTACACGCAGTTACACACACACACGCGCAGTTACACGCAGTTACACACACACACGCAGTTACACACACACACACGCAGTTACACACACACACACACGCAGTTACACGCAGTTACACGCAGTTACACACACACGCAGTTACACGCAGTTACACACACACGCAGTTACACGCACACACGCAGTTACACGCACACACGCAGTTACACGCACACACGCAGTTACACGCAGTTACACACACGCAGTTACACACACGCAGTTACACGCAGTTACACACACGCAGTTACACACACGCAGTTACACACACACACACACGCAGTTACACACACGCAGTTACACACACACACACACGCAGTTACACACACGCAGTTACACACACACACGCAGTTACACACACACACGCACACACGCAGTTACACGCAGTTACACACACGCAGTTACACACAGTTACACACACGCAGTTACACACACGCACACACACGCACGCAGTTACACACACACGCACGTACGCACGCACGCACGCACACAGTGCGTCTGCACTCGCGTTGCTGTGCAGCACGTCTGCCTCACTCTGGCTTTTATTTTTTCTCGTGTGGTCTCGTGCAGGCAGCTACATCACCACCATCGGCGTGGACTTTAAGATCCGGACGGTGGATATCGACGGGGAGCGGGTGAAGCTGCAGATCTGGGACACGGCGGGGCAGGAGAGGTTTCGAACCATCACCTCGACGTAATGATCTCTGAAACTTTCTCCCCCGAGTTTCTTTGTATGACTGCGTGCAGCCCGCTGCAGCGTCATCGTTGAGGTCATCAGTTTATTCCGCTTCACCTGTCCCCAGGTACTACAGAAACACCCACGGCGTCATCATAGTTTACGACGTGACAAATCCAGAGTCGTTCGTAAATGTTAAGAGGTGGCTGAATGAAATCTCCCAGAACTGTGACAACGTCTGCAAGATCCTGGGTAGGTCGACCCTAAACTCATCCTGAATATCAGTGTTTCAGTGTGAACTCTGACCTGCTCACAGGTGTGCCGAAAGCTGCTGAGAGGCTCCGTCTGCTTCCAGGTGACGTACGGTTTGTTAAA
The DNA here is from genome assembly GCF_057382275.1 of Copadichromis virginalis. Classification (NCBI taxonomy): domain Eukaryota; kingdom Metazoa; phylum Chordata; class Actinopteri; order Cichliformes; family Cichlidae; genus Copadichromis; species Copadichromis virginalis. The sequence goes on along the minus strand of NC_140621.1, from coordinate 34,861,458 downwards.
GATGCAGCTGCATTCATTCAGCTCCATTATCCACTTTAATGTCCAGACTTGGAAAATTGAGTTTGGATATGTTTTAAAGTCCACATGCAGTCAGCTTGAACACTGGTCGAATATTTTATCTATTATGATATCATGCAGGCAGATCTCTGGTGAGGAGAGCCTCTTTCCCCTCACCAACAGTTTATAAACTTCCTGATGGTGAGACGTGCCGTCCCGCTGAGTCGTCATAAGCACTTTTGTAGATCTACTGTGTTTAAGACAAACTGTTGTTATCAGATGATTTCTCAGGTTCAGTAAACGTGAAGTTTTACTGGTAATTTTAAACAGGAAGGTTATTGTGCAGGTCTGACTCTGGGGAGGTGAATCAGGGTTGACACTTAGAGATGCTTTGGTTCATTTCAGACCTGCAGCATCAGTTATTAATATCTTTTTTTATGATGCATTTGAGTTTCACCCTGGTTGGGGACGTCTGCAGGAAGCGTTTACAGATGGATTTTCCTTCTTTCCTCAGTGGGGAACAAGAATGACGATCCTTCCAAGAGGCAGGTGGATACCCAGGATGCTTTGCGTTTTGGGGAGTCGGTGGGTGTCCGTGTCTTCGAGACGAGTGCCAAAGAGAACATAAATGTTGAAGAGGTGAAGCTTTAAATGATTAACATCCTGATTTAAAAAGATTTTTTTGGTGTGCAGTTTGTCCCATTACAAGGTCGAAAGCCTTTGTTCCTAATGTTTTGTCTGTAAGGTTGGTATTGAAATGACAGGCAGGTAAATTAGAGCGTGGGGTCGTAGTTCTCAATGTGACCTGAGGGGGGCAGTGTCCTTTCACTGCTGTCATCCAGGCCCAGTGACGCAGAAGTGTCTCATAATGATGGGGCTTCAGGTTGAATGCAGTGGTTTCCTTCATACTGGATGGTCCAGGCCTGCAGATGAAGATGCACCTCATCATCTCATTATTACACTGCAGAGGGTAGCGATGAGGAGGAGGGGTCTGTTTAGCCTCGATTTGAGCTGAAAGACGGAGACTGTGGTAACAGCAGAGATGGCGGTTCGTCCTCAATCCCGCTGATAAAAATGCTGGTAAACCACCAGCAGGGACCCTGTGACTGATCTCAGATATATTCACCATGGAACGCTCAGACTGTTTTAATAACGGAGACTAAAGTAAAGGCAGGATCAGATGTGACTGTGCTTCCTGTTGTTACTATCCATGAGTATTTGCTTTATTATTTTTAAAATGTCTTCAGTGACACGAACAGTTTCGTGCACGGTGTCGCTGCCGTTTGAGGGTCGGGGAGTGGGACACGGGGCCGCGATAGATAATCCTGAAGTCTGTGTTGTTTCTGCTGCTCTGCTCAGATGTTCATGGCGTTCACCCTCATGGTGCTCCGGGCCAAGAAGGAGAGCCAGAACAGAGTGGAGAGGGAGCGGGAGCGGGAGAAGGACACGGTGAACATCAACGCCCAGCGAGACCGAGACCGCAGGAAGAGGGGGAAGAAATGCTGCTGAGACGCCGCTTCTGCCCACAGCATTCAGCTGAGACTGAACTCGGCGCCTTCGAGGCCGTCTCTCACTGCAGATATGAATGTGTGGAGCTACAGCACAGCAGGCTGTAGCTCTCGCTGTGCCTGAGGGTCTACAGTCTGCCAGCACTGAATGCAAGTAGCAGCCAGGAGGTCACATGACCTAAAGGATCATTCTGGTGTTTATGCTTTTTTTTTTTTTTTTTCTTCTAACCAGACTGCAGCGTGTCGTGTGTTGGACTGAAGCTAAAGAGCGACTAATGTGCAGGTTGGTTTGTGGATGCTAACCAGAAGAAACATTTCTGTGACGTTTATTCAAACGAGTGGATTCCTGAGCTCGCCTTAAATGACTCGTTTCAGTCTGAGCTGCACTGGTTTATGAGGAGGTGTGTGATCATCAGCTTAATCAGCACCTGTAAAACTCTCATTCAAGTTACACCACAAAAATGAAGCTTCTATCCTGGCTTTTACAATTTTCAAACACTTCAATCGGCAGGAAACAAACCTGGTTTCATCATTAAAACTGATTCTTTTTTACTCATCTCTCCAAAGACAGAAGTCAGTTCATGGTCACATGTAGCCAAAGAACTTTCCACCAACATGGCCCCGATGCTTGAGCTCTAGAGCCGGGGACCTCTGTGGTGACCATTCAAACACCGTCCACCTTTTTGGCATGAAACGTGTTTGATTGGGCACTGCGTCAGTCAATAATGCGTCCTGATTGGTGGAAAACCCGGAGATTTGGTCACATGTCGAGTCTGTGCTCCCACCACAGCTGCACAGCGCTTTAGGGAGAATCAGTTTTTATGTTAAAGTGCTCCGATTCTGCTCGTTCCCTCCATGTTTTTGGATTAAAGCGGCTTTGCATGATTACTCACTTATCTCGTGGTAGGCTTGTTTCAGACAGGCTCCCTCCTGTCTGAAACAAGCCGATAGCTTCTCCCCTGTTAGGTCAGTTTTTCTCCGGTTGGCTCATCAGCAGAGGTTTTGAAAGTGGGAAAATAATGACCTTGTGACCTTTCACAATGACAGGTTCTAGTTGTGTAGGTTTCACTGAAGATAAAACTGCAGGGATTTGTTTCTATTTTGTTCTGTTACCTTCTGTGACACGTGGAAGATGAAAGCCATATCACGCTCCACGTCTTTAGTCGCCAGTTCTCATGTTAGTGGAAAAAAGGGAGTAACACTGAGAAACTCTACATCTGTATTTGCAGTGAACTAAAACATGCAAAAACAAACACCAGCATGGTCCTTTAACTTTGGTCTTAAACCACTGTTTAGATTTTTTCTTAATACAGAACATGTATTTAACCAGTGAAAGGGAGCTGTTTGTTCAATTGTGACATTAACGTGTGTGATGAGTACAAACTGTCTGCATGCCTTATTTCAGTCTGAATGAGGCCAGTAATCCCAAAACATGTTTTAATGTAAATCTGATGCCAAGCAAATGTGTCCAAATACAATAAAAGCAATAAATTCAGTGATTCTTTGTGCAGTGATGAGACTGTATGCAATGAAATCCTAGAATTTCACTTACCTTTAGTAGAGTGACCTCACAGCAGCCATGTTTTTGGTTAGGTGATGTCATTAAAATGCCCCAAAAGGCTCCAACAGTACAAACACGGCTCAGAGGTCCAGCTCAGGTGAGGCGGAGCAGACAGTCACCTGTGCCACGCCCCTAACAATGCAAACTTTAAACAGGTGAGTTATAAAAACATCGTCCCCTGTACAGGTGTTATTTTTTATTAGTCCTTTATTTACCCAGGTAAAAAAAATCATTTCCAACAGAGACCTGGCATCATCAAATACACACAGCACTATAACATTTACAACCAATACAATATCCCCATACCATGTGGAAAATGTACAATAACAGATCAAATTAAGAGTACATTTAAAAACAATCACACTGAGTCAGAGCTGTTCTCTCGTTCCTTTGAGACAGACTTAAACTCTCCCAAGGTAACCAAGTCAGATCATTTCAGTTCCTTCTGCAGATTGTTCCAGGAAGCCGGGGCAGCGTGTTTAAAAGCCCTTTTCCCCAATTCTGTTCTGATTTTTGGGACAATCGATTATGAAGGGGAAATTCTCTACAGAGATCAGTTTGTGTCAGACACTTTTATTACTGCTGTAAAGCTTTAACATGGGGACTGACTCGCTCCTGGAGTCTCTGCTGGACATTAGAGGAACTGCAGCTGTTGGTGTTTCTTTGTTGTCAAAGAGTGTGTTCCCACTGTTGCAGCTGCAGGCCCTTCCGCCCGTGGTTTTCATCTCACAGAGAGAACCAGGAGAGGCTGAAATGTTTGCTCTATACTTTGGGAAGAACTGCAGCTGTTAGAAAAAGGCACAGATGAAAGTGGTTTTGAAATGATTCTGTTTATTAACCAGTTTTACACATCGGCGTTCACCAAACACCTTTACAGTTATCTCCAGGTGCAGCATCAAATCTGTCCGTACTGATGCTTAAAGGAGTGGAAGTGCTTTTATTTTGAAAAAACAAACACTGCTTTTCCTTTTTTTATTTAAATCCATGCTGCTTTCACATCATATGGAAAAATCCAGGAAATTTAAGTTAGAATTGTTCCATATTTACTCCATGAGCCCTTTTAGTAAAAATCCCTCAGAGCAAAACAAACGCTGGAATCTTCCACATATTCCGACGCACTTGAACGCAGCACAGTCATCAGTTGGATTTGGGCAGCCTGTAGATGTTGCCGGACATTATGAGCTGATGGTCCCTGACCTTCCTCTGCAGGAACGCCTCCAGCTCGTTCACGTCCATCTCCGTGACGACGGGTCCCGTAGCGACGAACATCCGCATCTGTATGCGTTCCAGTGTCATGGTGTCCAGGTTGGTGAGCATGGCCTGGACGTAGACCCAGAACAGCTGCAGAGACAGAGGCCCAGTGTGCTTACTGTGAGAGTTTAAGACCTAACTAGAACTAGCTGATACTTTTCAGGCTGAAGCGCTCGTTTGAGCTGCTTCCCCAGCAGAGCGGTGACGTTCCAGACAGCTGAAGACATACACCACGCGATTCACAAAGCACTGAACCCCTACGGCCCCTCCCACAAGAGGTGGGCTGTCCACAGCTGTGCCTCAATGGCTAAGATCCCGGCTCTCAGGCGCTCTCCCATGAAAGACCTCCTTAGGAGACCCAACCAGGGGTGAGTTACCCTCCTGGGATCATGCGGGTGCACCAAGTCGTTCACAACAATAAGCTCGTGATTTATGGAGCATGTGATCCTAAAACACCCACTGTCATTCATTATTAAGTGATTTTTATAACACGACTGAAAAGAAGCGGCACATCATCAGGTGCCAGGTTTCAAATACTTAAAGTAACTAAGTAAATAACCCTGAGACAGCAGGATGAATGAAGTGCGTACCTGCAGCTTCTCCTCCCTCTGCTCGGACTGTGTGGCGGTGTTGGAGTCCCTCTCCTCGTCGCTGTCGATCAGCATCACGCCTCTGTCCAGCTTCTCTTTCGACGAACCCTTCTCCACCACGTAGAAGTGGCCGCCCGCCTCCTCCCTCAGCACGCCCTGCTGCTGCCACAGAGCCAGCTTCCTGTGCACCAGCTCCTTCGGGGCGCCCAGCTTCGCACTCAGCTCCTCCAACGTCCAAGAACCTGAGAGGACGAGCAGGTACACGACGATCAAACTGCATCTCCCTCGACTCCACGCAGCGTAACGAGCGATGTCAGAGCCGATAGTTTACAACCATGACATCGCCATGTCAGGAAAACATCAGGGGTCATCGCAGAATTACATTTCACAGCATGAAAGCGCTCTGAAATGAAAGTCCTTACTTTTCTCTTGGAAGTACATGATGGTGGCAGCCTGGATGGGTGAGACCGTGAGGTTGGTGAGGACTCGGTCCTCCAGCTCCACGTCCAGAGTGACCGAGCCCAGGTGAGGCTTCCAGCTCAGCGTCCTCATGGCCTGAAACACAAACGGGACTCGACTCAGCAGGTAAAAGCGTAGCTGTGCATTTGGTTTCTACTGCAAACCAAACCAGAGACGCCACAGTGGGTCAACTCCACCTTCAGCTTCTCGTAGCGGTGGGTGTAGGCCTCCATGGCCTGGCAGACGACAGGAGGGAGCTCCAGCTTCTCCTCCTTCAGCGCGGGCCAGAACTCAGATGAGAGGATGATGGCCGACAGGGGCAGCGGCGGCTGCTCCTCCTCGCTCAGCTTTGACTCCTCCTCGCGGATGTTGCTGTTGATCCTGCGAGAATCCGCCATGTCCTGCATCCATCGGGTAATCACAACGTTCTCAGAAATTCATCCTTTCAGGGAATGTCCTAAAATATCTGGTTAACGATCCATATTCCAGATGTTTACCTTCAACATGACCTCGCAGTAATGCATGTGAGACTCGCCGAACCGCAGCTTCAGCAGCTCCACGTTACGAATCTCCCTGAAGACGCAGAAAACAGGACGGGCGTGAGCGTTTACTTTGCTATCAGTGACCCGACATGTTCAAAGTACCAACACTTTCTCTCAGCTTTAAGCTGGGCGCTGCTGCGGTCGTACCTGGCCGTGTTGTAGTTGAGCTGCTGCAGCAGCCTGTCGGCGAGCACGCCTCTGTACTCGTCTATGAAGATCTCCTTACTGCCGTAGATGCTGACCAGCAGGCTGATGATGTCGGACGAGCGGCGCTTCGAGCCCATTTTATCTGAGAACAAACACACGAGTAAGATCTTTCTCTTCAGCTGCGGTCTCCTTCTCTGCGCTCAGCGCGGTGCGTTCACTGACCGGGCATGGCGTCGGTCGGGTCTGGAGTCCAGTCCTCGGGGTCGTTGCCTTCTTCGTCGCTGTCCTGCATCTCCAGAGTCACCGGGTCTCCTCGGGACAGCTCGGAGGCGAGGTCGGTGCAGCCCTCTGCATCTCCGGTCAGACCGGCTACGATCTGCCTCACCGTGTCCTCCCGGGTCCTGAAACACAACACGGACGTTTGATCCTCTGCTAGGACGTCAAATGTTAAACTCATGTAGAACTTTACTCACAAAAAAGTGCACGATCAGAGCCAAAAGATCAGAGCAGGACTGAAAGCGAATCCCGCCGGCGCCTGCGTGGACTCACCTGAGGTACTTGCGGATCGGCTGGGAGACGACCTGCAGGATGACCATGGACGGGTCGAGCTCTCGGAGCGCTTTGATGGCCGAGATGTAAACAGTGAGGATGTCTGACGTGTGAACGCCTGCAGACAGATCAGTCAGTTTCACAGACGTTACCATAGAGACCAGCTTCCCTACACGATGATGAGGATGACCTGAGAAATCACACGTGTGCACGACGAGCTGAAAAACAGCTTCAAAATAAGCAAATCAACAAATGCTGTTTTTAAACAGCTGCATCAGCTCTATGGTCCGCCTCCACCTCCTCCTTCACCACCTCACTGAACCTCCTCTGGGCTCTTTTCCTCCTCCACCTTCATCTCATTGTTGTTTTCTTCTCTAATCCTGACTTTAAACATTGAATCGCGTTTAACTTAAAAAAATCTGCCACCGCGACTCATCAGGTCACAAAAATAAACCCCAACAGAAACCGACCCGGGTGCAGTAGGCGGCTTTCGAAGGCGGATTTGAGCGAGGTGAGGAGCTGCTGTCTCTGATTGGTTCTCTCCAGGCAGAACTTCAGATCCTCAATAGCAGCTTTGGATTCTGGGAAATCTGAAAGGAAGCACAAGAGCCAAGAAGAGTTTGAAATCTGGTTTACAGAGAGAGAGAATTATTATTGTTGTTTTTTGACTGTGGCTCTGTTACAAACAGAAACTGATTAAATGACGTTTTTCTGTGTTTTAAATGTTTATCTACTACTTTATTACTTTGTCGGGGAGCTCTTTCTACAAACTTCATGCCCTTCTTTATTGTTTTCGAATCCTTTCAGTGGGCCAGAGTGGATTCTTTCCTGGGGCGATTCTGTCCCACAGGCCTTATGTTTGACCACCCTGTTCTATAGCGGTGGCTAGCTGAAACGCTCCGTCGTCCTGACTCGAGCTGAGCTCTAGGCGATGACAGGAAACACTGCCGTAGAGGAAACGAGAGCTCCGCGGCAAAGAAAAGACTTAAAGAATCAGCAGGCGTCAGCGTCCAATCACAGCTCAGAGGTCAGAGTTCAGCCTGGCGTGGATCTGTAAACCTGCTGCAGACTCCCACCTCTGATGATGCTGAAGAGCTCCTCGATCCTCATGTTGACATAGATCCTGCAGAAGAACTGATGCATGTGGCACCTCCACTGCTTCAGCACCGAGCCGCCGCCCGGGACCACCTGGACGCCGAGACCGCCGGGGGCCGCTGGGAGTGAAGAAGCGGCATCTCCGTCCGCCTCACTGGCAAACACTTTAGCCAGCCAGCCCAGCACCAGCTCCAACCACTGCTCCCTCACACACACACACACACACACACACACACACACACACACACACACACACACAGTAAATGAGGAGCAGGCCGCAGTGAGTTTCAGCGTGGACAGATGCTGCACATGTTTCACCTCCTGGAACTCCAGCAGGAAGGAGCGCTCGTACTCGCCCCGGCACAGCTGCTCCATCCGCATCTCGATGAGCTTGTGGAGGATGGTGGTGACGGCCTCGGAGCTCACCCACTCCAGCAGCTGCAGCTTCGACCTGGAAACAACCAATCAGACGTCAGCGTTTCAGACTGCATGAGAACAAACAGCTGATCTGAGCCACGCTTCAGCATCATAAATACAACTGTTAGAAATGATCGAAGATTTATATTTGCTATATATTATATTATTATTATTTTATTTTAGTCACAACTTTATTTTTTTTTTTTACTCTGAAAATTCAAGGAAATAATGCCAACTTCCTGCCTCGTTACGTCAATTATTTCAAATTAAAAGCCTGACTCACAGGATGTGGCTGAGCTCCTGCAGGTGTTCCAGGGCCTGCTGACACCAGCACTGCTGCACGGGGACCCAGCAGCCCCGGCAGGCCCCGCCACCGGGAGCCTCGGTGGCGTCCTCACCGCTGCCCTCCCGGTTCATGTAGACAGAGAAGGTCCGGCTGTAAAACTCCAGCACTCGCTCCTGGAGGACGGGAGCCGGGGAGAAGAGGAGGAGGGCCCTGATGGTGGTGAAGGCTCGCTCCATGAGGGCTTTGGATCCTGGGCCACACAGACCTCCACGGCCCTCATCCTGCCACGCCCCCAGCTTCTCCAAACCAGCTGTAAGGAGGAGGAGAAGTTTGAATGCTGCGCACAGAGAAAACCCATCAACTCTCTGATGGTCCACTCACCCAGAAAAGGTTCGAGCCTGTCCAGCAGAGTCCTGAAGGCCGTAAGCAGAACCCAGACCCTGTCCTTCTCCTCCATCTCGTTCTCCGGCTGCTTCAGGGCAGACCAGAACTCGGGAACCACGCAGGCAGACAGACGCATCTGCAGCGTCTCCAGCAGCCAGCTGCCCAGCAGCCGGCCCAGACCCTGATCGTTCAGCAGGGCCAGCGAGTCTGAGAGGCTCTGCTCTGACACCGAGCTACCCGGAGACACCTGAACGCAACCAAAACACAGCGTTACACAAACACAGGATGCACACGTGCTGGTGCTGGCTGACAGGGTTTCTTCACAGCCAGTTTCAGTTTGGATTTCTTAGACTGACCGATGACCCTCATACAGAGGAGCAAAACCACGAGACTGGAGGAGACGAGTTTGTGTCTCAGCTTGTGTTTTTGGTTCAATTCCACTAACCCTTGTGGTTGTTTTGCTTCTTTTTGACCTGATCTGCATCTTGCTCCGAGTCTCCGTGCGCTCCTTTTGAGTCTTTGCACTTGCTTTATTAACCTGTGTTCATTTTACATTTCTTACAGTTGAATTTGTGTAGCTTTGTGGTCTTTCTCTAACTGTGAAAGTTCGTTTTTTCACACACTTGTTTCACCTCTGTTTTGTAACTTGTAAGTTTGGCTGTTTATGGACGTCACGTCACAGTTTACTTTACATTTATGAGGATTGATAACCAATAATGAACTCAGTAGGAAGCAGACAGAGGAAACAACACAGATTAGGACCATTAAGAAGACATCGATACATACAAGCCGAATTTAACCGAAAACTTCTCCTGATTAATGTGACACCTGAAAACCTCTCAAATTGCTAACAAACCACATCTACGACCAACAAAACGTTAAATCGAGAGATTTTTTTAATGGAGTTCGGTTGCTCGTTATGCTACAGTCACATAGCTGCAGGTGTCCAGAGTGGGAAGCCACTCACCAGCGCCGCAGTGACGGTTTCCCAGGATTCAGCGACCCCGGGATTCGGTCCGGATCCAGACATCTCCACTGAGTCCGGTTCCATCGCACTTTCCTCCATTTTCTCACACTTTTCCTCACAAACCGCGAAGCAGCTTCTCGGTGTCCCACATTTAAACTGTGGAGGTTCTATCCGGTTATAACGTCGCTCCAGAACATCTACAAACACGCTCCATGTTTCCGGTGGGTATTACTCATGTCTAAGAATAATATTGCTTGAAATCAGCCCCAGTTTCTGTTATTACTCTGAACTAAATGTTCTTCAGTATCGCGGGTTTACTTCTTCTTCGTGATCACGATCTTCTTCTTCTTTTCGTGATTTTGACGCCAAGGAGTCATATGCTGCCCTCTACTGTCAGACAGTGCGCATTGTAAATCCTCGCAGATTTTATTTTGAAGTTCACAGGAAGTGTCTCTGTGGGCTGGTGTTTGTCATAACAATGGCGAACTTGTCATGAGGAACAAAATTGCCGCTATAACGTTTTAAAATGGCTCTGTACTCGGTTGTTCATATCCAGAAATGATCAAAGAATTTAGAGAAAAACAAAATCAACTTTTTTTTATGGAGAAAGAAAAAAATGTGAATACTTTAACATTTTTCCTCACAGTGTCATAAGTCACTGGACATTGTGGACATCCACGGTCACTTCATGCATAATGCACATTCTATGTGTGTGGACGTTTGCAGGAATATGTGTATGTATATGTATATTTAGATGCTGTACATTTAGATGCACACTCATATTGCATGTGAGTGTGCGTGTACACGTCTATTCTTATAGATAACTATTACTTACATGGAAAAATTATGTTATAACTATGTAGTTTATAGTTTATGTCTTGCATATTTCTACAGCTATATCCACAGTCACATACTGTCTATGCTACCGTTGTATATAGTTTAATATCTTACTTATTTTATATTTGTTTGTATTTTATTTGTATTTTTTGTATTATCCTTCTGCTTTCTGTCCCTGAGCTGACGTAATGCAAAAATTTCCACACAGTGGGATCAATAAAGTCTCATCTCATCTCATCTCATCTCATCTCATAACACGCTGACATAAGAAGAAGAAGACATAGAATAATCCTTTAATTGTCCCACAAGGGGAAATTTGGGTGTAACAGCAGCAAAAAAGACACATATACAAAGAAACAGTACACAAGACACAGAACAGAAACATACACAAGTTTTACATATTTACATTGAGGACAATGGTTACCAAAAACAGAGTATTGTACCATTATTAAATAAAATAAAATAAAATAAAATACAGGTAAGAGGCAAACCCAGGTTGTAGAGTGAATCAGTTGATAAAATACTGCAGTTACAGCGCTGATGTAAACATCTGTGTTTGTTGGGAGCAGTTCTGATTGTATAGTCTGACAGCTGCAGGGAGGAAGGACCTGCAGAAACGCTCCTTCATGCATCGAGGATGCAGCAGTCTGTCACTGAAGTAGCTCTGCAGCAACATCTACATGCATGGGGTGGGAGACTCTGTCCATCAGAGATGTTATTTTGGCCAGAGTCCTTCTGTCTCCCACCACCTGCACTGGGTCCAGGGTGCATCCCAGAACAAAGCTGGCGGATGCCACCACAGAGTCATAGAAGGTCTTTAAAATGCCCCAAAAGGCTCCAACAGTACAAACACGGCTCAGAGGTCCAGCTCAGGTGAGGCGGAGCAGACAGTCACCTGTGCCACGCCCCTAACAATGCAAACTTTAAACAGGTGAGTTATAAAAACATCGTCCCCTGTACAGGTGTTATTTTTTATTAGTCCTTTATTTACCCAGGTAAAAAAAATCATTTCCAACAGAGACCTGGCATCAAATACACACAGCACTATAACATTTACAACCAATACAATATCCCCATACCATGTGGAAAATATACAATAACAGATCAAATTAAGAGTACATTTAAAAACAATCACACTGAGTCAGAGCTGTTCTCTCGTTCCTTTGAGACAGACTTAAACTCTCCCAAGGTAACCAAGTCAGATCATTTCAGTTCCTTCTGCAGATTGTTCCAGGAAGCCGGGGCAGCGTGTTTAAAAGCCCTTTTCCCCAATTCTGTTCTGATTTTTGGGACAATCGATTATGAAGGGGAAATTCTCTACAGAGATCAGTTTGTGTCAGACACTTTTATTACTGCTGTAAAGCTTTAACATGGGGACTGACTCGCTCCTGGAGTCTCTGCTGGACATTAGAGGAACTGCAGCTGTTGGTGTTTCTTTGTTGTCAAAGAGTGTGTTCCCACTGTTGCAGCTGCAGGCCCTTCCGCCCGTGGTTTTCATCTCACAGAGAGAACCAGGAGAGGCTGAAATGTTTGCTCTATACTTTGGGAAGAACTGCAGCTGTTAGAAAAAGGCACAGATGAAAGTGGTTTTGAAATGATTCTGTTTATTAACCAGTTTTACACATCGGTGTTCACCAAACACCTTTACAGTTATCTCCAGGTGCAGCATCAAATCTGTCCGTACTGATGCTTAAAGGAGTGGAAGTGCTTTTATTTTGAAAAAACAAACACTGCTTTTCCTTTTTTTATTTAAATCCATGCTGCTTTCACATCATATGGAAAAATCCAGGAAATTTAAGTTAGAATTGTTCCATATTTACTCCATGAGCCCTTTTAGTAAAAATCCCTCAGAGCAAAACAAACGCTGGAATCTTCCACATATTCCGACGCACTTGAACGCAGCACAGTCATCAGTTGGATTTGGGCAGCCTGTAGACGTTGCCGGACATTATGAGCTGATGGTCCCTGACCTTCCTCTGCAGGAACGCCTCCAGCTCGTTCACGTCCATCTCCGTGACGACGGGTCCCGTAGCGACGAACATCCGCAGCATGGTGTGTATGCGTTCCAGTGTCATGGTGTCCAGGTTGGTGAGCATGGCCTGGACGTAGACCCAGAACAGCTGCAGAGACAGAGGCCCAGTGTGCTTACTGTGAGAGTTTAAGACCTAACTAGAACTAGCTGATACTTTTCAGGCTGAAGCGCTCGTTTGAGCTGCTTCCCCAGCAGAGCGGTGACGTTCCAGACAGCTGAAGACATACACCACGCGATTCACAAAGCACTGAACCCCTACGGCCCCTCCCACAAGAGGTGGGCTGTCCACAGCTGTGCCTCAATGGCTAAGATCCCGGCTCTCAGGCGCTCTCCCATGAAAGACCTCCTTAGGAGACCCAACCAGGGGTGAGTTACCCTCCTGGGATCATGCGGGTGCACCAAGTCGTTCACAACAATAAGCTCGTGATTTATGGAGCATGTGATCCTAAAACACCCACTGTCATTCATTATTAAGTGATTTTTATAACACGACTGAAAAGAAGCGGCACATCATCAGGTGCCAGGTTTCAAATACTTAAAGTAACTAAGTAAATAACCCTGAGACAGCAGGATGAATGAAGTGCGTACCTGCAGCTTCTCCTCCCTCTGCTCGGACTGTGTGGCGGTGTTGGAGTCCCTCTCCTCGTCGCTGTCGATCAGCATCACGCCTCTGTCCAGCTTCTCTTTCGACGAACCCTTCTCCACCACGTAGAAGTGGCCGCCCGCCTCCTCCCTCAGCACGCCCTGCTGCTGCCACAGAGCCAGCTTCCTGTGCACCAGCTCCTTCGGGGCGCCCAGCTTCGCACTCAGCTCCTCCAACGTCCAAGAACCTGAGAGGACGAGCAGGTACACGACGATCAAACTGCATCTCCCTCGACTCCACGCAGCGTAACGAGCGATGTCAGAGCCGATAGTTTACAACCATGACATCGCCATGTCAGGAAAACATCAGGGGTCATCGCAGAATTACATTTCACAGCATGAAAGCGCTCTGAAATGAAAGTCCTTACTTTTCTCTTGGAAGTACATGATGGTGGCAGCCTGGATGGGTGAGACCGTGAGGTTGGTGAGGACTCGGTCCTCCAGCTCCACGTCCAGAGTGACCGAGCCCAGGTGAGGCTTCCAGCTCAGCGTCCTCATGGCCTGAAACACAAACGGGACTCGACTCAGCAGGTAAAAGCGTAGCTGTGCATTTGGTTTCTACTGCAAACCAAACCAGAGACGCCACAGTGGGTCAACTCCACCTTCAGCTTCTCGTAGCGGTGGGTGTAGGCCTCCATGGCCTGGCAGACGACAGGAGGGAGCTCCAGCTTCTCCTCCTTCAGCGCGGGCCAGAACTCAGATGAGAGGATGATGGCCGACAGGGGCAGCGGCGGCTGCTCCTCCTCGCTCAGCTTTGACTCCTCCTCGCGGATGTTGCTGTTGATCCTGCGAGAATCCGCCATGTCCTGCATCCATCGGGTAATCACAACGTTCTCAGAAATTCATCCTTTCAGGGAATGTCCTAAAATATCTGGTTAACGATCCATATTCCAGATGTTTACCTTCAACATGACCTCGCAGTAATGCATGTGAGACTCGCCGAACCGCAGCTTCAGCAGCTCCACGTTACGAATCTCCCTGAAGACGCAGAAAACAGGACGGGCGTGAGCGTTTACTTTGCTATCAGTGACCCGACATGTTCAAAGTACCAACACTTTCTCTCAGCTTTAAGCTGGGCGCTGGTGCGGTCGTACCTGGCCGTGTTGTAGTTGAGCTGCTGCAGCAGCCTGTCGGCGAGCACGCCTCTGTACTCGTCTATGAAGATCTCCTTACTGCCGTAGATGCTGACCAGCAGGCTGATGATGTCGGACGAGCGGCGCTTCGAGCCCATTTTATCTGAGAACAAACACACAAGTAAGATCTTTCTCTTCAGCTGCGGTCTCCTTCTCTGCGCTCAGCGCGGTGCGTTCACTGACCGGGCATGGCGTCGGTCGGGTCTGGAGTCCAGTCCTCGGGGTCGTTGCCTTCTTCGTCGCTGTCCTGCATCTCCAGAGTCACCGGGTCTCCTCGGGACAGCTCGGAGGCGAGGTCGGTGCAGCCCTCTGCATCTCCGGTCAGACCGGCTACGATCTGCCTCACCGTGTCCTCCCGGGTCCTGAAACACAACACGGACGTTTGATCCTCTGCTAGGACGTCAAATGTTAAACTCATGTAGAACTTTACTCACAAAAAAGTGCACGATCAGAGCCAAAAGATCAGAGCAGGACTGAAAGCGAATCCCGCCGGCGCCTGCGTGGACTCACCTGAGGTACTTGCGGATCGGCTGGGAGACGACCTGCAGGATGACCATGGACGGGTCGAGCTCTCGGAGCGCTTTGATGGCCGAGATGTAAACAGTGAGGATGTCTGACGTGTGAACGCCTGCAGACAGATCAGTCAGTTTCACAGACGTTACCATAGAGACCAGCTTCCCTACACGATGATGAGGATGACCTGAGAAATCACACGTGTGCACGACGAGCTGAAAAACAGCTTCAAAATAAGCAAATCAACAAATGCTGTTTTTAAACAGCTGCATCAGCTCTATGGTCCGCCTCCACCTCCTCCTTCACCACCTCACTGAACCTCCTCTGGGCTCTTTTCCTCCTCCACCTTCATCTCATTGTTGTTTTCTTCTCTAATCCTGACTTTAAACATTGAATCGCGTTTAACTTAAAAAAATCTGCCACCGCGACTCATCAGGTCACAAAAATAAACCCCAACAGAAACCGACCCGGGTGCAGTAGGCGGCTTTCGAAGGCGGATTTGAGCGAGGTGAGGAGCTGCTGTCTCTGATTGGTTCTCTCCAGGCAGAACTTCAGATCCTCAATAGCAGCTTTGGATTCTGGGAAATCTGAAAGGAAGCACAAGAGCCAAGAAGAGTTTGAAATCTGGTTTACAGAGAGAGAGAATTATTATTGTTGTTTTTTGACTGTGGCTCTGTTACAAACAGAAACTGATTAAATGACGTTTTTCTGTGTTTTAAATGTTTATCTACTACTTTATTACTTTGTCGGGGAGCTCTTTCTACAAACTTCATGCCCTTCTTTATTGTTTTCGAATCCTTTCAGTGGGCCAGAGTGGATTCTTTCCTGGGGCGATTCTGTCCCACAGGCCTTATGTTTGACCACCCTGTTCTATAGCGGTGGCTAGCTGAAACGCTCCGTCGTCCTGACTCGAGCTGAGCTCTAGGCGATGACAGGAAACACTGCCGTAGAGGAAACGAGAGCTCCGCGGCAAAGAAAAGACTTAAAGAATCAGCAGGCGTCAGCGTCCAATCACAGCTCAGAGGTCAGAGTTCAGCCTGGCGTGGATCTGTAAACCTGCTGCAGACTCCCACCTCTGATGATGCTGAAGAGCTCCTCGATCCTCATGTTGACATAGATCCTGCAGAAGAACTGATGCATGTGGCACCTCCACTGCTTCAGCACCGAGCCGCCGCCCGGGACCACCTGGACGCCGAGACCGCCGGGGGCCGCTGGGAGTGAAGCGGCATCTCCGTCCGCCTCACTGGCAAACACTTTAGCCAGCCAGCCCAGCACCAGCTCCAACCACTGCTCCCTCACACACACACACACACACACACACACAGTAAATGAGGAGCAGGCCGCAGTGAGTTTCAGCGTGGACAGATGCTGCAGATGTTTCACCTCCTGGAACTCCAGCAGGAAGGAGCGCTCGTACTCGCCCCGGCACAGCTGCTCCATCCGCATCTCGATGAGCTTGTGGAGGATGGTGGTGACGGCCTCGGAGCTCACCCACTCCAGCAGCTGCAGCTTCGACCTGGAAACAACCAATCAGACGTCAGCGTTTCAGACTGCATGAGAACAAACAGCTGATCTGAGCCACGCTTCAGCATCATAAATACAACTGTTAGAAATGATCGAAGATTTATATTTGCTATATATTATATTATTATTATTTTATTTTAGTCACAACTTTATTTTTTTTTTTTACTCTGAAAATTCAAGGAAATAATGCCAACTTCCTGCCTCGTTACGTCAATTATTTCAAATTAAAAGCCTGACTCACAGGATGTGGCTGAGCTCCTGCAGGTGTTCCAGGGCCTGCTGACACCAGCACTGCTGCACGGGGACCCAGCAGCCCCGGCAGGCCCCGCCACCGGGAGCCTCGGTGGCGTCCTCACCGCTGCCCTCCCGGTTCATGTAGACAGAGAAGGTCCGGCTGTAAAACTCCAGCACTCGCTCCTGGAGGACGGGAGCCGGGGAGAAGAGGAGGAGGGCCCTGATGGTGGTGAAGGCTCGCTCCATGAGGGCTTTGGATCCTGGGCCACACAGACCTCCACGGCCCTCATCCTGCCACGCCCCCAGCTTCTCCAAACCAGCTGTAAGGAGGAGGAGAAGTTTGAATGCTGCGCACAGAGAAAACCCATCAACTCTCTGATGGTCCACTCACCCAGAAAAGGTTCGAGCCTGTCCAGCAGAGTCCTGAAGGCCGTAAGCAGAACCCAGACCCTGTCCTTCTCCTCCATCTCGTTCTCCGGCTGCTTCAGGGCAGACCAGAACTCGGGAACCACGCAGGCAGACAGACGCATCTGCAGCGTCTCCAGCAGCCAGCTGCCCAGCAGCCGGCCCAGACCCTGATCGTTCAGCAGGGCCAGCGAGTCTGAGAGGCTCTGCTCTGACACCGAGCTACCCGGAGACACCTGAACGCAACCAAAACACAGCGTTACACAAACACAGGATGCACACGTGCTGGTGCTGGCTGACAGGGTTTCTTCACAGCCAGTTTCAGTTTGGATTTCTTAGACTGACCGATGACCCTCGTACAGAGGAGCAAAACCACGAGACTGGAGGAGACAAGTTTGTGTCTCAGCTTGTGTTTTTGGTTCAATTCCACTAACCCTTGTGGTTGTTTTGCTTCTTTTTGACCTGATCTGCATCTTGCTCCGAGTCTCCGTGCGCTCCTTTTGAGTCTTTGCACTTGCTTTATTAACCTGTGTTCATTTTACATTTCTTACAGTTGAATTTGTGTAGCTTTGTGGTCTTTCTCTAACTGTGAAAGTTCGTTTTTTCACACACTTGTTTCACCTCTGTTTTGTAACTTGTAAGTTTGGCTGTTTATGGACGTCACGTCACAGTTTACTTTACATTTATGAGGATTGATAACCAATAATGAACTCAGTAGGAAGCAGACAGAGGAAACAACACAGATTAGGACCATTAAGAAGACATCGATACATACAAGCCGAATTTAACCGAAAACTTCTCCTGATTAATGTGACATCTGAAAACCTCTCAAATTGCTAACAAACCACATCTACGACCAACAAAACGTTAAATCGAGAGATTTTTTAATGGAGTTCGGTTGCTCGTTATGCTACAGTCACATAGCTGCAGGTGTCCAGAGTGGGAAGCCACTCACCAGCGCCGCAGTGACGGTTTCCCAGGATTCAGCGACCCCGGGATTCGGTCCGGATCCAGACATCTCCACTGAGTCCGGTTCCATCGCACTTTCCTCCATTTTCTCACACTTTTCCTCACAAACCGCGAAGCAGCTTCTCGGTGTCCCACATTTAAACTGTGGAGGTTCTATCCGGTTATAACGTCGCTCCAGAACATCTACAAACACGCTCCATGTTTCCGGTGGGTATTACTCATGTCTAAGAATAATATTGCTTGAAATCAGCCCCAGTTTCTGTTATTACTCTGAACTAAATGTTCTTCAGTATCGCGGGTTTACTTCTTCTTCGTGATCACGATCTTCTTCTTCTTTTCGTGATTTTGACGCCAAGGAGTCATATGCTGCCCTCTACTGTCAGACAGTGCGCATTGTAAATCCTCGCAGATTTTATTTTGAAGTTCACAGGAAGTGTCTCTGTGGGCTGGTGTTTGTCATAACAATGGCGAACTTGTCATGAGGAACAAAATTGCCGCTATAACGTTTTAAAATGGCTCTGTACTCGGTTGTTCATATCCAGAAATGATCAAAGAATTTAGAGAAAAACAAAATCAACTTTTTTTTATGGAGAAAGAAAAAAATGTGAATACTTTAACATTTTTCCTCACAGTGTCATAAGTCACTGGACATTGTGGACATCCACGGTCACTTCATGCATAATGCACATTCTATGTGTGTGGACGTTTGCAGGAATATGTGTATGTATATGTATATTTAGATGCTGTACATTTAGATGCACACTCATATCGCATGTGAGTGTGCGTGTACACGTCTATTCTTATAGATAACTATTACTTACATGGAAAAATTATGTTATAACTAGGTAGTTTATGTCTTGCATATTTCTACAGCTATATCCACAGTCACATACTGTCTATGCTACCGTTGTATATAGTTTAATATCTTACTTATTTTATATTTGTTTGTATTTTATTTGTATTTTTTGTATTATCCTTCTGCTTTCTGTCCCTGAGCTGACGTAATGCAAAAATTTCCACACAGTGGGATCAATAAAGTCTCATCTCATCTCATCTCATCTCATAACACGCTGACATAAGAAGAAGAAGACATAGAATAATCCTTTAATTGTCCCACAAGGGGAAATTTGGGTGTAACAGCAGCAAAAAAGACACATATACAAAGAAACAGTACACAAGACACAGAACAGAAACATACACAAGTTTTACATATTTACATTGAGGACAATGGTTACCAAAAACAGAGTATTGTACCATTATTAAATAAAATAAAATAAAATACAGGTAAGAGGCAAACCCAGGTTGTAGAGTGAATCAGTTGATAAAATACTGCAGTTACAGCGCTGATGTAAACATCTGTGTTTGTTGGGAGCAGTTCTGATTGTATAGTCTGACAGCTGCAGGGAGGAAGGACCTGCAGAAACGCTCCTTCATGCATCGAGGATGCAGCAGTCTGTCACTGAAGTAGCTCTGCAGCAACATCTACATGCATGGGGTGGGAGACTCTGTCCATCAGAGATGTTATTTTGGCCAGAGTCCTTCTGTCTCCCACCACCTGCACTGGGTCCAGGGTGCATCCCAGAACAAAGCTGGCGGATGCCACCACAGAGTCATAGAAGGTCTTTAAAATGCCCCAAAAGGCTCCAACAGTACAAACACGGCTCAGAGGTCCAGCTCAGGTGAGGCGGAACAGACAGTCACCTGTGCCACGCCCCTAACAATGCAAACTTTAAACAGGTGAGTTATAAAAACATCGTCCCCTGTACAGGTGTTATTTTTTATTAGTCCTTTATTTACCCAGGTAAAAAAAATCATTTCCAAAAGAGACCTGGCATCATCAAATACACACAGCACTATAACATTTACAACCAATACAATATCCCCATACCATGTGGAAAATATACAATAACAGATCAAATTAAGAGTACATTTAAAAACAATCACACTGAGTCAAAGAGCTGTTCTCTCGTTCCTTTAAGACAGACTTAAACTCTCCCAAGGTAACCAAGTCAGATCATTTCAGTTCCTTCTGCAGATTGTTCCAGGAAGCCGGGGCAGCGTGTTTAAAAGCCCTTTTCCCCAATTCTGTTCTGATTTTTGGGACAATCGATTATGAAGGGGAAATTCTCTACAGAGATCAGTTTGTGTCAGACACTTTTATTACTGCTGTAAAGCTTTAACATGGGGACTGACTCGCTCCTGGAGTCTCTGCTGGACATTAGAGGAACTGCAGCTGTTGGTGTTTCTTTGTTGTCAAAGAGTGTGTTCCCACTGTTGCAGCTGCAGGCCCTTCCGCCCGTGGTTTTCATCTCACAGAGAGAACCAGGAGAGGCTGAAATGTTTGCTCTATACTTTGGGAAGAACTGCAGCTGTTAGAAAAAGGCACAGATGAAAGTGGTTTTGAAATGATTCTGTTTATTAACCAGTTTTACACATCGGTGTTCACCAAACACCTTTACAGTTATCTCCAGGTGCAGCATCAAATCTGTCCGTACTGATGCTTAAAGGAGTGGAAGTGCTTTTATTTTGAAAAAACAAACACTGCTTTTCCTTTTTTTATTTAAATCCATGCTGCTTTCACATCATATGGAAAAATCCAGGAAATTTAAGTTAGAATTGTTCCATATTTACTCCATGAGCCCTTTTAGTAAAAATCCCTCAGAGCAAAACAAACGCTGGAATCTTCCACATATTCCGACGCACTTGAACGCAGCACAGTCATCAGTTGGATTTGGGCAGCCTGTAGATGTTGCCGGACATTATGAGCTGATGGTCCCTGACCTTCCTCTGCAGGAACGCCTCCAGCTCGTTCACGTCCATCTCCGTGACGACGGGTCCCGTAGCGACGAACATCCGCAGCATGGTGTGTATGCGTTCCAGTGTCATGGTGTCCAGGTTGGTGAGCATGGCCTGGACGTAGACCCAGAACAGCTGCAGAGACAGAGGCCCAGTGTGCTTACTGTGAGAGTTTAAGACCTAACTAGAACTAGCTGATACTTTTCAGGCTGAAGCGCTCGTTTGAGCTGCTTCCCCAGCAGAGCGGTGACGTTCCAGACAGCTGAAGACATACACCACGCGATTCACAAAGCACTGAACCCCTACGGCCCCTCCCACAAGAGGTGGGCTGTCCACAGCTGTGCCTCAATGGCTAAGATCCCGGCTCTCAGGCGCTCTCCCATGAAAGACCTCCTTAGGAGACCCAACCAGGGGTGAGTTACCCTCCTGGGATCATGCGGGTGCACCAAGTCGTTCACAACAATAAGCTCGTGATTTATGGAGCATGTGATCCTAAAACACCCACTGTCATTCATTATTAAGTGATTTTTATAACACGACTGAAAAGAAGCGGCACATCATCAGGTGCCAGGTTTCAAATACTTAAAGTAACTAAGTAAATAACCCTGAGACAGCAGGATGAATGAAGTGCGTACCTGCAGCTTCTCCTCCCTCTGCTCGGACTGTGTGGCGGTGTTGGAGTCCCTCTCCTCGTCGCTGTCGATCAGCATCACGCCTCTGTCCAGCTTCTCTTTCGACGAACCCTTCTCCACCACGTAGAAGTGGCCGCCCGCCTCCTCCCTCAGCACGCCCTGCTGCTGCCACAGAGCCAGCTTCCTGTGCACCAGCTCCTTCGGGGCGCCCAGCTTCGCACTCAGCTCCTCCAACGTCCAAGAACCTGAGAGGACGAGCAGGTACACGACGATCAAACTGCATCTCCCTCGACTCCACGCAGCGTAACGAGCGATGTCAGAGCCGATAGTTTACAACCATGACATCGCCATGTCAGGAAAACATCAGGGGTCATCGCAGAATTACATTTCACAGCATGAAAGCGCTCTGAAATGAAAGTCCTTACTTTTCTCTTGGAAGTACATGATGGTGGCAGCCTGGATGGGTGAGACCGTGAGGTTGGTGAGGACTCGGTCCTCCAGCTCCACGTCCAGAGTGACCGAGCCCAGGTGAGGCTTCCAGCTCAGCGTCCTCATGGCCTGAAACACAAACGGGACTCGACTCAGCAGGTAAAAGCGTAGCTGTGCATTTGGTTTCTACTGCAAACCAAACCAGAGACGCCACAGTGGGTCAACTCCACCTTCAGCTTCTCGTAGCGGTGGGTGTAGGCCTCCATGGCCTGGCAGACGACAGGAGGGAGCTCCAGCTTCTCCTCCTTCAGCGCGGGCCAGAACTCAGATGAGAGGATGATGGCCGACAGGGGCAGCGGCGGCTGCTCCTCCTCGCTCAGCTTTGACTCCTCCTCGCGGATGTTGCTGTTGATCCTGCGAGAATCCGCCATGTCCTGCATCCATCGGGTAATCACAACGTTCTCAGAAATTCATCCTTTCAGGGAATGTCCTAAAATATCTGGTTAACGATCCATATTCCAGATGTTTACCTTCAACATGACCTCGCAGTAATGCATGTGAGACTCGCCGAACCGCAGCTTCAGCAGCTCCACGTTACGAATCTCCCTGAAGACGCAGAAAACAGGACGGGCGTGAGCGTTTACTTTGCTATCAGTGACCCGACATGTTCAAAGTACCAACACTTTCTCTCAGCTTTAAGCTGGGCGCTGCTGCGGTCGTACCTGGCCGTGTTGTAGTTGAGCTGCTGCAGCAGCCTGTCGGCGAGCACGCCTCTGTACTCGTCTATGAAGATCTCCTTACTGCCGTAGATGCTGACCAGCAGGCTGATGATGTCGGACGAGCGGCGCTTCGAGCCCATTTTATCTGAGAACAAACACACGAGTAAGATCTTTCTCTTCAGCTGCGGTCTCCTTCTCTGCGCTCAGCGCGGTGCGTTCACTGACCGGGCATGGCGTCGGTCGGGTCTGGAGTCCAGTCCTCGGGGTCGTTGCCTTCTTCGTCGCTGTCCTGCATCTCCAGAGTCACCGGGTCTCCTCGGGACAGCTCGGAGGCGAGGTCGGTGCAGCCCTCTGCATCTCCGGTCAGACCGGCTACGATCTGCCTCACCGTGTCCTCCCGGGTCCTGAAACACAACACGGACGTTTGATCCTCTGCTAGGACGTCAAATGTTAAACTCATGTAGAACTTTACTCACAAAAAAGTGCACGATCAGAGCCAAAAGATCAGAGCAGGACTGAAAGCGAATCCCGCCGGCGCCTGCGTGGACTCACCTGAGGTACTTGCGGATCGGCTGGGAGACGACCTGCAGGATGACCATGGACGGGTCGAGCTCTCGGAGCGCTTTGATGGCCGAGATGTAAACAGTGAGGATGTCTGACGTGTGAACGCCTGCAGACAGATCAGTCAGTTTCACAGACGTTACCATAGAGACCAGCTTCCCTACACGATGATGAGGATGACCTGAGAAATCACACGTGTGCACGACGAGCTGAAAAACAGCTTCAAAATAAGCAAATCAACAAATGCTGTTTTTAAACAGCTGCATCAGCTCTATGGTCCGCCTCCACCTCCTCCTTCACCACCTCACTGAACCTCCTCTGGGCTCTTTTCCTCCTCCACCTTCATCTCATTGTTGTTTTCTTCTCTAATCCTGACTTTAAACATTGAATCGCGTTTAACTTAAAAAAATCTGCCACCGCGACTCATCAGGTCACAAAAATAAACCCCAACAGAAACCGACCCGGGTGCAGTAGGCGGCTTTCGAAGGCGGATTTGAGCGAGGTGAGGAGCTGCTGTCTCTGATTGGTTCTCTCCAGGCAGAACTTCAGATCCTCAATAGCAGCTTTGGATTCTGGGAAATCTGAAAGGAAGCACAAGAGCCAAGAAGAGTTTGAAATCTGGTTTACAGAGAGAGAGAATTATTATTGTTGTTTTTTGACTGTGGCTCTGTTACAAACAGAAACTGATTAAATGACGTTTTTCTGTGTTTTAAATGTTTATCTACTACTTTATTACTTTGTCGGGGAGCTCTTTCTACAAACTTCATGCCCTTCTTTATTGTTTTCGAATCCTTTCAGTGGGCCAGAGTGGATTCTTTCCTGGGGCGATTCTGTCCCACAGGCCTTATGTTTGACCACCCTGTTCTATAGCGGTGGCTAGCTGAAACGCTCCGTCGTCCTGACTCGAGCTGAGCTCTAGGCGATGACAGGAAACACTGCCGTAGAGGAAACGAGAGCTCCGCGGCAAAGAAAAGACTTAAAGAATCAGCAGGCGTCAGCGTCCAATCACAGCTCAGAGGTCAGAGTTCAGCCTGGCGTGGATCTGTAAACCTGCTGCAGACTCCCACCTCTGATGATGCTGAAGAGCTCCTCGATCCTCATGTTGACATAGATCCTGCAGAAGAACTGATGCATGTGGCACCTCCACTGCTTCAGCACCGAGCCGCCGCCCGGGACCACCTGGACGCCGAGACCGCCGGGGGCCGCTGGGAGTGAAGCGGCATCTCCGTCCGCCTCACTGGCAAACACTTTAGCCAGCCAGCCCAGCACCAGCTCCAACCACTGCTCCCACACACACACACACACACACACACAGTAAATGAGGAGCAGGCCGCAGTGAGTTTCAGCGTGGACAGATGCTGCAGATGTTTCACCTCCTGGAACTCCAGCAGGAAGGAGCGCTCGTACTCGCCCCGGCACAGCTGCTCCATCCGCATCTCGATGAGCTTGTGGAGGATGGTGGTGACGGCCTCGGAGCTCACCCACTCCAGCAGCTGCAGCTTCGACCTGGAAACAACCAATCAGACGTCAGCGTTTCAGACTGCATGAGAACAAACAGCTGATCTGAGCCACGCTTCAGCATCATAAATACAACTGTTAGAAATGATCGAAGATTTATATTTGCTATATATTATATTATTATTATTTTATTTTAGTCACAACTTTATTTTTTTTTTTTACTCTGAAAATTCAAGGAAATAATGCCAACTTCCTGCCTCGTTACGTCAATTATTTCAAATTAAAAGCCTGACTCACAGGATGTGGCTGAGCTCCTGCAGGTGTTCCAGGGCCTGCTGACACCAGCACTGCTGCACGGGGACCCAGCAGCCCCGGCAGGCCCCGCCACCGGGAGCCTCGGTGGCGTCCTCACCGCTGCCCTCCCGGTTCATGTAGACAGAGAAGGTCCGGCTGTAAAACTCCAGCACTCGCTCCTGGAGGACGGGAGCCGGGGAGAAGAGGAGGAGGGCCCTGATGGTGGTGAAGGCTCGCTCCATGAGGGCTTTGGATCCTGGGCCACACAGACCTCCACGGCCCTCATCCTGCCACGCCCCCAGCTTCTCCAAACCAGCTGTAAGGAGGAGGAGAAGTTTGAATGCTGCGCACAGAGAAAACCCATCAACTCTCTGATGGTCCACTCACCCAGAAAAGGTTCGAGCCTGTCCAGCAGAGTCCTGAAGGCCGTAAGCAGAACCCAGACCCTGTCCTTCTCCTCCATCTCGTTCTCCGGCTGCTTCAGGGCAGACCAGAACTCGGGAACCACGCAGGCAGACAGACGCATCTGCAGCGTCTCCAGCAGCCAGCTGCCCAGCAGCCGGCCCAGACCCTGATCGTTCAGCAGGGCCAGCGAGTCTGAGAGGCTCTGCTCTGACACCGAGCTACCCGGAGACACCTGAACGCAACCAAAACACAGCGTTACACAAACACAGGATGCACACGTGCTGGTGCTGGCTGACAGGGTTTCTTCACAGCCAGTTTCAGTTTGGATTTCTTAGACTGACCGATGACCCTCGTACAGAGGAGCAAAACCACGAGACTGGAGGAGACGAGTTTGTGTCTCAGCTTGTGTTTTTGGTTCAATTCCACTAACCCTTGTGGTTGTTTTGCTTCTTTTTGACCTGATCTGCATCTTGCTCCGAGTCTCCGTGCGCTCCTTTTGAGTCTTTGCACTTGCTTTATTAACCTGTGTTCATTTTACATTTCTTACAGTTGAATTTGTGTAGCTTTGTGGTCTTTCTCTAACTGTGAAAGTTCGTTTTTTCACACACTTGTTTCACCTCTGTTTTGTAACTTGTAAGTTTGGCTGTTTATGGACGTCACGTCACAGTTTACTTTACATTTATGAGGATTGATAACCAATAATGAACTCAGTAGGAAGCAGACAGAGGAAACAACACAGATTAGGACCATTAAGAAGACATCGATACATACAAGCCGAATTTAACCGAAAACTTCTCCTGATTAATGTGACACCTGAAAACCTCTCAAATTGCTAACAAACCACATCTACGACCAACAAAACGTTAAATCGAGAGATTTTTTTAATGGAGTTCGGTTGCTCGTTATGCTACAGTCACATAGCTGCAGGTGTCCAGAGTGGGAAGCCACTCACCAGCGCCGCAGTGACGGTTTCCCAGGATTCAGCGACCCCGGGATTCGGTCCGGATCCAGACATCTCCACTGAGTCCGGTTCCATCGCACTTTCCTCCATTTTCTCACACTTTTCCTCACAAACCGCGAAGCAGCTTCTCGGTGTCCCACATTTAAACTGTGGAGGTTCTATCCGGTTATAACGTCGCTCCAGAACATCTACAAACACGCTCCATGTTTCCGGTGGGTATTACTCATGTCTAAGAATAATATTGCTTGAAATCAGCCCCAGTTTCTGTTATTACTCTGAACTAAATGTTCTTCAGTATCGCGGGTTTACTTCTTCTTCGTGATCACGATCTTCTTCTTCTTTTCGTGATTTTGACGCCAAGGAGTCATATGCTGCCCTCTACTGTCAGACAGTGCGCATTGTAAATCCTCGCAGATTTTATTTTGAAGTTCACAGGAAGTGTCTCTGTGGGCTGGTGTTTGTCATAACAATGGCGAACTTGTCATGAGGAACAAAATTGCCGCTATAACGTTTTAAAATGGCTCTGTACTCGGTTGTTCATATCCAGAAATGATCAAAGAATTTAGAGAAAAACAAAATCAACTTTTTTTTATGGAGAAAGAAAAAAATGTGAATACTTTAACATTTTTCCTCACAGTGTCATAAGTCACTGGACATTGTGGACATCCACGGTCACTTCATGCATAATGCACATTCTATGTGTGTGGACGTTTGCAGGAATATGTGTATGTATATGTATATTTAGATGCTGTACATTTAGATGCACACTCATATTGCATGTGAGTGTGCGTGTACACGTCTATTCTTATAGATAACTATTACTTACATGGAAAAATTATGTTATAACTATGTAGTTTATAGTTTATGTCTTGCATATTTCTACAGCTATATCCACAGTCACATACTGTCTATGCTACCGTTGTATATAGTTTAATATCTTACTTATTTTATATTTGTTTGTATTTTATTTGTATTTTTTGTATTATCCTTCTGCTTTCTGTCCCTGAGCTGACGTAATGCAAAAATTTCCACACAGTGGGATCAATAAAGTCTCATCTCATCTCATCTCATCTCATCTCATCTCATAACACGCTGACATAAGAAGAAGAAGACATAGAATAATCCTTTAATTGTCCCACAAGGGGAAATTTGGGTGTAACAGCAGCAAAAAAGACACATATACAAAGAAACAGTACACAAGACACAGAACAGAAACATACACAAGTTTTACATATTTACATTGAGGACAATGGTTACCAAAAACAGAGTATTGTACCATTATTAAATAAAATAAAATAAAATAAAATACAGGTAAGAGGCAAACCCAGGTTGTAGAGTGAGTCAGTTGATAAAATACTGCAGTTACAGCGCTGATGTAAACATCTGTGTTTGTTGGGAGCAGTTCTGATTGTATAGTCTGACAGCTGCAGGGAGGAAGGACCTGCAGAAACGCTCCTTCATGCATCGAGGATGCAGCAGTCTGTCACTGAAGCAGCTCTGCAGCAACATCTACATGCATGGGGTGGGAGACTCTGTCCATCAGAGATGTTATTTTGGCCAGAGTCCTTCTGTCTCCCACCACCTGCACTGGGTCCAGGGTGCATCCCAGAACAGAGCTGGCGGATGCCACCACAGAGTCATAGAAGGTCTTTAAAATGCCCCAAAAGGCTCCAACAGTACAAACACGGCTCAGAGGTCCAGCTCAGGTGAGGCGGAGCAGACAGTCACCTGTGCCACGCCCCTAACAATGCAAACTTTAAACAGGTGAGTTATAAAAACATCGTCCCCTGTACAGGTGTTATTTTTTATTAGTCCTTTATTTACCCAGGTAAAAAAAAAATCTCATTTCCAACAGAGACCTGGCATCATCAAATACACACAGCACTATAACATTTACAACCAATACAATATCCCCATACCATGTGGAAAATATACAATAACAGATCAAATTAAGAGTACATTTAAAAACAATCACACTGAGTCAAAGAGCTGTTCTCTCGTTCCTTTGAGACAGACTTAAACTCTCCCAAGGTAACCAAGTCAGATCATTTCAGTTCCTTCTGCAGATTGTTCCAGGAAGCCGGGGCAGCGTGTTTAAAAGCCCTTTTCCCCAATTCTGTTCTGATTTTTGGGACAATCGATTATGAAGGGGAAATTCTCTACAGAGATCAGTTTGTGTCAGACACTTTTATTACTGCTGTAAAGCTTTAACATGGGGACTGACTCGCTCCTGGAGTCTCTGCTGGACATTAGAGGAACTGCAGCTGTTGGTGTTTCTTTGTTGTCAAAGAGTGTCTTCCCACTGTTGCAGCTGCAGGCCCTTCCGCCCGTGGTTTTCATCTCACAGAGAGAACCAGGAGAGGCTGAAATGTTTGCTCTATACTTTGGGAAGAACTGCAGCTGTTAGAAAAAGGCACAGATGAAAGTGGTTTTGAAATGATTCTGTTTATTAACCAGTTTTACACATCGGCGTTCACCAAACACCTTTACAGTTATCTCCAGGTGCAGCATCAAATCTGTCCGTACTGATGCTTAAAGGAGTGGAAGTGCTTTTATTTTGAAAAAACAAACACTGCTTTTCCTTTTTTTATTTAAATCCATGCTGCTTTCACATCATATGGAAAAATCCAGGAAATTTAAGTTAGAATTGTTCCATATTTACTCCATGAGCCCTTTTAGTAAAAATCCCTCAGAGCAAAACAAACGCTGGAATCTTCCACATATTCCGACGCACTTGAACGCAGCACAGTCATCAGTTGGATTTGGGCAGCCTGTAGACGTTGCCGGACATTATGAGCTGATGGTCCCTGACCTTCCTCTGCAGGAACGCCTCCAGCTCGTTCACGTCCATCTCCGTGACGACGGGTCCCGTAGCGACGAACATCCGCAGCATGGTGTGTATGCGTTCCAGTGTCATGGTGTCCAGGTTGGTGAGCATGGCCTGGACGTAGACCCAGAACAGCTGCAGAGACAGAGGCCCAGTGTGCTTACTGTGAGAGTTTAAGACCTAACTAGAACTAGCTGATACTTTTCAGGCTGAAGCGCTCGTTTGAGCTGCTTCCCCAGCAGAGCGGTGACGTTCCAGACAGCTGAAGACATACACCATGCGATTCACAAAGCACTGAACCCCTACGGCCCCTCCCACAAGAGGTGGGCTGTCCACAGCTGTGCCTCAATGGCTAAGATCCCGGCTCTCAGGCGCTCTCCCATGAAAGACCTCCTTAGGAGACCCAACCAGGGGTGAGTTACCCTCCTGGGATCATGCGGGTGCACCAAGTCGTTCACAACAATAAGCTCGTGATTTATGGAGCATGTGATCCTAAAACACCCACTGTCATTCATTATTAAGTGATTTTTATAACACGACTGAAAAGAAGCGGCACATCATCAGGTGCCAGGTTTCAAATACTTAAAGTAACTAAGTAAATAACCCTGAGACAGCAGGATGAATGAAGTGCGTACCTGCAGCTTCTCCTCCCTCTGCTCGGACTGTGTGGCGGTGTTGGAGTCCCTCTCCTCGTCGCTGTCGATCAGCATCACGCCTCTGTCCAGCTTCTCTTTCGACGAACCCTTCTCCACCACGTAGAAGTGGCCGCCCGCCTCCTCCCTCAGCACGCCCTGCTGCTGCCACAGAGCCAGCTTCCTGTGCACCAGCTCCTTCGGGGCGCCCAGCTTCGCACTCAGCTCCTCCAACGTCCAAGAACCTGAGAGGACGAGCAGGTACACGACGATCAAACTGCATCTCCCTCGACTCCACGCAGCGTAACGAGCGATGTCAGAGCCGATAGTTTACAACCATGACATCGCCATGTCAGGAAAACATCAGGGGTCATCGCAGAATTACATTTCACAGCATGAAAGCGCTCTGAAATGAAAGTCCTTACTTTTCTCTTGGAAGTACATGATGGTGGCAGCCTGGATGGGTGAGACCGTGAGGTTGGTGAGGACTCGGTCCTCCAGCTCCACGTCCAGAGTGACCGAGCCCAGGTGAGGCTTCCAGCTCAGCGTCCTCATGGCCTGAAACACAAACGGGACTCGACTCAGCAGGTAAAAGCGTAGCTGTGCATTTGGTTTCTACTGCAAACCAAACCAGAGACGCCACAGTGGGTCAACTCCACCTTCAGCTTCTCGTAGCGGTGGGTGTAGGCCTCCATGGCCTGGCAGACGACAGGAGGGAGCTCCAGCTTCTCCTCCTTCAGCGCGGGCCAGAACTCAGATGAGAGGATGATGGCCGACAGGGGCAGCGGCGGCTGCTCCTCCTCGCTCAGCTTTGACTCCTCCTCGCGGATGTTGCTGTTGATCCTGCGAGAATCCGCCATGTCCTGCATCCATCGGGTAATCACAACGTTCTCAGAAATTCATCCTTTCAGGGAATGTCCTAAAATATCTGGTTAACGATCCATATTCCAGATGTTTACCTTCAACATGACCTCGCAGTAATGCATGTGAGACTCGCCGAACCGCAGCTTCAGCAGCTCCACGTTACGAATCTCCCTGAAGACGCAGAAAACAGGACGGGCGTGAGCGTTTACTTTGCTATCAGTGACCCGACATGTTCAAAGTACCAACACTTTCTCTCAGCTTTAAGCTGGGCGCTGCTGCGGTCGTACCTGGCCGTGTTGTAGTTGAGCTGCTGCAGCAGCCTGTCGGCGAGCACGCCTCTGTACTCGTCTATGAAGATCTCCTTACTGCCGTAGATGCTGACCAGCAGGCTGATGATGTCGGACGAGCGGCGCTTCGAGCCCATTTTATCTGAGAACAAACACACGAGTAAGATCTTTCTCTTCAGCTGCGGTCTCCTTCTCTGCGCTCAGCGCGGTGCGTTCACTGACCGGGCATGGCGTCGGTCGGGTCTGGAGTCCAGTCCTCGGGGTCGTTGCCTTCTTCGTCGCTGTCCTGCATCTCCAGAGTCACCGGGTCTCCTCGGGACAGCTCGGAGGCGAGGTCGGTGCAGCCCTCTGCATCTCCGGTCAGACCGGCTACGATCTGCCTCACCGTGTCCTCCCGGGTCCTGAAACACAACACGGACGTTTGATCCTCTGCTAGGACGTCAAATGTTAAACTCATGTAGAACTTTACTCACAAAAAAGTGCACGATCAGAGCCAAAAGATCAGAGCAGGACTGAAAGCGAATCCCGCCGGCGCCTGCGTGGACTCACCTGAGGTACTTGCGGATCGGCTGGGAGACGACCTGCAGGATGACCATGGACGGGTCGAGCTCTCGGAGCGCTTTGATGGCCGAGATGTAAACAGTGAGGATGTCTGACGTGTGAACGCCTGCAGACAGATCAGTCAGTTTCACAGACGTTACCATAGAGACCAGCTTCCCTACACGATGATGAGGATGACCTGAGAAATCACACGTGTGCACGACGAGCTGAAAAACAGCTTCAAAATAAGCAAATCAACAAATGCTGTTTTTAAACAGCTGCATCAGCTCTATGGTCCGCCTCCACCTCCTCCTTCACCACCTCACTGAACCTCCTCTGGGCTCTTTTCCTCCTCCACCTTCATCTCATTGTTGTTTTCTTCTCTAATCCTGACTTTAAACATTGAATCGCGTTTAACTTAAAAAAATCTGCCACCGCGACTCATCAGGTCACAAAAATAAACCCCAACAGAAACCGACCCGGGTGCAGTAGGCGGCTTTCGAAGGCGGATTTGAGCGAGGTGAGGAGCTGCTGTCTCTGATTGGTTCTCTCCAGGCAGAACTTCAGATCCTCAATAGCAGCTTTGGATTCTGGGAAATCTGAAAGGAAGCACAAGAGCCAAGAAGAGTTTGAAATCTGGTTTACAGAGAGAGAGAATTATTATTGTTGTTTTTTGACTGTGGCTCTGTTACAAACAGAAACTGATTAAATGACGTTTTTCTGTGTTTTAAATGTTTATCTACTACTTTATTACTTTGTCGGGGAGCTCTTTCTACAAACTTCATGCCCTTCTTTATTGTTTTCGAATCCTTTCAGTGGGCCAGAGTGGATTCTTTCCTGGGGCGATTCTGTCCCACAGGCCTTATGTTTGACCACCCTGTTCTATAGCGGTGGCTAGCTGAAACGCTCCGTCGTCCTGACTCGAGCTGAGCTCTAGGCGATGACAGGAAACACTGCCGTAGAGGAAACGAGAGCTCCGCGGCAAAGAAAAGACTTAAAGAATCAGCAGGCGTCAGCGTCCAATCACAGCTCAGAGGTCAGAGTTCAGCCTGGCGTGGATCTGTAAACCTGCTGCAGACTCCCACCTCTGATGATGCTGAAGAGCTCCTCGATCCTCATGTTGACATAGATCCTGCAGAAGAACTGATGCATGTGGCACCTCCACTGCTTCAGCACCGAGCCGCCGCCCGGGACCACCTGGACGCCGAGACCGCCGGGGGCCGCTGGGAGTGAAGAAGCGGCATCTCCGTCCGCCTCACTGGCAAACACTTTAGCCAGCCAGCCCAGCACCAGCTCCAACCACTGCTCACACACACACACACACACACACACACACACACACACACACACACACACACAGTAAATGAGGAGCAGGCCGCAGTGAGTTTCAGCGTGGACAGATGCTGCACATGTTTCACCTCCTGGAACTCCAGCAGGAAGGAGCGCTCGTACTCGCCCCGGCACAGCTGCTCCATCCGCATCTCGATGAGCTTGTGGAGGATGGTGGTGACGGCCTCGGAGCTCACCCACTCCAGCAGCTGCAGCTTCGACCTGGAAACAACCAATCAGACGTCAGCGTTTCAGACTGCATGAGAACAAACAGCTGATCTGAGCCACGCTTCAGCATCATAAATACAACTGTTAGAAATGATCGAAGATTTATATTTGCTATATATTATATTATTATTATTTTATTTTAGTCACAACTTTATTTATTTTTTTTACTCTGAAAATTCAAGGAAATAATGCCAACTTCCTGCCTCGTTACGTCAATTATTTCAAATTAAAAGCCTGACTCACAGGATGTGGCTGAGCTCCTGCAGGTGTTCCAGGGCCTGCTGACACCAGCACTGCTGCACGGGGACCCAGCAGCCCCGGCAGGCCCCGCCACCGGGAGCCTCGGTGGCGTCCTCACCGCTGCCCTCCCGGTTCATGTAGACAGAGAAGGTCCGGCTGTAAAACTCCAGCACTCGCTCCTGGAGGACGGGAGCCGGGGAGAAGAGGAGGAGGGCCCTGATGGTGGTGAAGGCTCGCTCCATGAGGGCTTTGGATCCTGGGCCACACAGACCTCCACGGCCCTCATCCTGCCACGCCCCCAGCTTCTCCAAACCAGCTGTAAGGAGGAGGAGAAGTTTGAAAGCTGCGCACAGAGAAAACCCATCAACTCTCTGATGGTCCACTCACCCAGAAAAGGTTCGAGCCTGTCCAGCAGAGTCCTGAAGGCCGTAAGCAGAACCCAGA
The DNA here is from genome assembly GCF_057382275.1 of Copadichromis virginalis. Lineage (NCBI taxonomy): Eukaryota > Metazoa > Chordata > Actinopteri > Cichliformes > Cichlidae > Copadichromis > Copadichromis virginalis. The sequence goes on along the minus strand of NC_140621.1, from coordinate 34,827,770 downwards.
CCCTGTCCTTCTCCTCCATCTCGTTCTCCGGCTGCTTCAGGGCAGACCAGAACTCGGGAACCACGCAGGCAGACAGACGCATCTGCAGCGTCTCCAGCAGCCAGCTGCCCAGCAGCCGGCCCAGACCCTGATCGTTCAGCAGGGCCAGCGAGTCTGAGAGGCTCTGCTCTGACACCGAGCTACCCGGAGACACCTGAACGCAACCAAAACACAGCGTTACACAAACACAGGATGCACACGTGCTGGTGCTGGCTGACAGGGTTTCTTCACAGCCAGTTTCAGTTTGGATTTCTTAGACTGACCGATGACCCTCATACAGAGGAGCAAAACCACGAGACTGGAGGAGACGAGTTTGTGTCTCAGCTTGTGTTTTTGGTTCAATTCCACTAACCCTTGTGGTTGTTTTGCTTCTTTTTGACCTGATCTGCATCTTGCTCCGAGTCTCCGTGCGCTCCTTTTGAGTCTTTGCACTTGCTTTATTAACCTGTGTTCATTTTACATTTCTTACAGTTGAATTTGTGTAGCTTTGTGGTCTTTCTCTAACTGTGAAAGTTCGTTTTTTCACACACTTGTTTCACCTCTGTTTTGTAACTTGTAAGTTTGGCTGTTTATGGACGTCACGTCACAGTTTACTTTACATTTATGAGGATTGATAACCAATAATGAACTCAGTAGGAAGCAGACAGAGGAAACAACACAGATTAGGACCATTAAGAAGACATCGATACATACAAGCCGAATTTAACCGAAAACTTCTCCTGATTAATGTGACATCTGAAAACCTCTCAAATTGCTAACAAACCACATCTACGACCAACAAAACGTTAAATCGAGAGATTTTTTAATGGAGTTCGGTTGCTCGTTATGCTACAGTCACATAGCTGCAGGTGTCCAGAGTGGGAAGCCACTCACCAGCGCCGCAGTGACGGTTTCCCAGGATTCAGCGACCCCGGGATTCGGTCCGGATCCAGACATCTCCACTGAGTCCGGTTCCATCGCACTTTCCTCCATTTTGTCACACAAACCGCGAAGCAGCTTCTCGGTGTCCCACATTTAAACTGTGGAGGTTCTATCCGGTTATAACGTCGCTCCAGAACATCTACAAACACGCTCCATGTTTCCGGTGGGTATTACTCATGTCTAAGAATAATATTGCTTGAAATCAGCCCCAGTTTCTGTTATTACTCTGAACTAAATGTTCTTCAGTATCGCGGGTTTACTTCTTCTTCGTGATCACGATCTTCTTCTTCTTTTCGTGATTTTGACGCCAAGGAGTCATATGCTGCCCTCTACTGTCAGACAGTGCGCATTGTAAATCCTCGCAGATTTTATTTTGAAGTTCACAGGAAGTGTCTCTGTGGGCTGGTGTTTGTCATAACAATGGCGAACTTGTCATGAGGAACAAAATTGCCGCTATAACGTTTTAAAATGGCTCTGTACTCGGTTGTTCATATCCAGAAATGATCAAAGAATTTAGAGAAAAACAAAATCAACTTTTTTTTATGGAGAAAGAAAAAAATGTGAATACTTTAACATTTTTCCTCACAGTGTCATAAGTCACTGGACATTGTGGACATCCACGGTCACTTCATGCATAATGCACATTCTATGTGTGTGGACGTTTGCAGGAATATGTGTATGTATATGTATATTTAGATGCTGTACATTTAGATGCACACTCATATTGCATGTGAGTGTGCGTGTACACGTCTATTCTTATAGATAACTATTACTTACATGGAAAAATTATGTTATAACTAGGTAGTTTATAGTTTATGTCTTGCATATTTCTACAGCTATATCCACAGTCACATACTGTCTATGCTACCGTTGTATATAGTTTAATATCTTACTTATTTTATATTTGTTTGTATTTTATTTGTATTTTTTGTATTATCCTTCTGCTTTCTGTCCCTGAGCTGACGTAATGCAAAAATTTCCACACAGTGGGATCAATAAAGTCTCATCTCATCTCATCTCATCTCATCTCATCTCATAACACGCTGACATAAGAAGAAGAAGACATAGAATAATCCTTTAATTGTCCCACAAGGGGAAATTTGGGTGTAACAGCAGCAAAAAAGACACATATACAAAGAAACAGTACACAAGACACAGAACAGAAACATACACAAGTTTTACATATTTACATTGAGGACAATGGTTACCAAAAACAGAGTATTGTACCATTATTAAATAAAATAAAATAAAATACAGGTAAGAGGCAAACCCAGGTTGTAGAGTGAATCAGTTGATAAAATACTGCAGTTACAGCGCTGATGTAAACATCTGTGTTTGTTGGGAGCAGTTCTGATTGTACAGTCTGACAGCTGCAGGGAGGAAGGACCTGCAGAAACGCTCCTTCATGCATCGAGGATGCAGCAGTCTGTCACTGAAGCAGCTCTGCAGCAACATCTACATGCATGGGGTGGGAGACTCTGTCCATCAGAGATGTTTTTTTGGCCAGAGTCCTTCTGTCTCCCACCACCTGCACTGGGTCCAGGGTGCATCCCAGAACAGAGCTGGCGGATGCCACCACAGAGTCATAGAAGGTCTTTAAAAGCGCTCCCTGTACTCCAAATGACCTCAGCCGCCTCAGCAGGTAGAGTCTGCTCTGACCCTTCCTGTACAGAGCATCAGTGTTGTGGCTCCAGTCTAGCTTATTATTCAGGTGAACACCCAGGTGCCTATACACCTATACATGCGGGGCGATCATCGCTCAAGAGCTGGGAGTTTGCCTTGTAATCGGAAGGTTGCCGGTTCGAGCCCCGGCTTGGACAGTCTTGGTCATTGTATCCTTGGGCAAGACACTTCACCCGTTGCCTGGTGGCGCCAGTGTCCGGCAGCCTCGCCTCTGTCAGTGCGCCCCAGGGTGGCTGTGGCTACAATGTAGCTGCCATCACCAGTGTGTGAATGTGTGTGTGACTGAATGTGTAAAGTCCTTAGGGACTAGTAAAGCGCTATACAAATACAGGCCATTTACCATATACGAGTCCACTATCTCAATGTCCACTCCCTGGATGTTCACCAGTGTCAGTGTGGTGTGTCCACCAACTCGTGACTCGTGCCACCTGCTGATCTGGACTCTAGACTTTGTGGCACGAGTCCACAAAGTCCAGAGTCCACTGTCTGTACTCAGAGTCTATGGCAGAGTCGTCAGAGAACTTCTGTGGGTGGCAGCGTTTGGAGTTGATGGAGAAGTCTGCGGTGAAGAGGAACGGTGCCAGCACTGTTCCCCATGGGGCCCCCGGACTGCAGACCAGCGTATCAGAGACACAGCCCTGTGTCCTCACATACTGTGGGCGTCCTGTGAGGTAGTCCAGTATCCACTGGGACATGTGGTGGTCCACTCCTGATAGCTCCAGCTTGTCCCTCAGAAGTCGTGGCTGGATGGTGTTGAAAGCACTGGAGAAATCAAAGAACATGATCCTCACATTGCTTCCAGGCTTCTTCAGGTGAGTCAGAGCTCGGTGCAGGAGGTAGATGATGGCGTCCTTCACCCCGATGCCAGGCTGGTAAGCAAACTGCAGCGGATCCAATGAAGACCTCACCAGGGGGCGCAGATGGTTTAGAACCCACCTTTCCCTTAAATCGCCTATCATCATCTTGAATTCCTTCATAAACATATGGTAATGATATGTTTTGACATTCTCCAATGCAAATGTGCTGTTTATAAGATTGGGGAAACCTGCAGTCAGCGGAGACTGAAGAAGTCACCTGGATGAGTGACGAAACGTTTCTGCCACAAAACGCTACGTCCAGATGAACAGAATCAACTTTTGGAGATTTACTTTCCTGGATGATTGAGATGCATCAAGACATGTTTTGACATTATACATTAAATCTTGAGAGTTGTCTGCCCTCTGCTGGTCATTTGGGGAACTGCATACATCAGTTTACATTAAGTACAGCTGATCATAGATTTCGTAATGATATTACTAAAAAATAATTTAATCATTTAGTCATACATTTTTTCCCATTAAGTAGACATTACTGCAATATTTTAGTATTTTCAAAAGTTACTTGAATTTCTCAACATTTGAAGTCACAAGTCCTTCAAGAATTTTAGGATTAACAAAACTAATAAGATTAAATTAATTGCAGTTGCGTTCTGTGACCACTAGAGAGCAATACTTACAGTCTGTGGATTAAAATAAATACGGATTATTTGCGTTTATATATGTACATTTTCAGTTTTTCTGAATTTGTTTTAAAAGGTAAAACAAAAATTTTAAATGTAATTTTATGAGTGAGTTTTGAATCCGTTTTAAATAAAAATATTTTATTTCATAAACATATTTTGAACACACCGACTCTCTCACTGTGGTTTCCTCTTTGTTCGATATCACATGAAGTTTGTTGCTTTTTTCACTACGATCCAAAGGTTTCACAGCCTCAGTGTAGTTTTTCATTGTATGGTGTTTTCTGTGATAAATGTCTGAGAATCTGTCAACAAATATCTTGTACGTTTTATTGTATTTAGCACGGTCTGTTTTGCGATGCTTTTATTCTGAAAGGTTTGTGTATACGCAACCTCCGGTTAGCCACAGCTAGCTGTTGCCGGCTCGCACAGCATCATGATGACGGCGGCCGAGTGCGAGTGAGTTTGTTGGATGAGTGTGTGAAGTGTGACTACTAAGCTTCTCTAATGTCGTGTCCGCGTGTGTGTGACCCGCGGCTAACCCGCTCGGTGCCGCCGCGCAGTAAAATCTGACCGCAGGTCTGCTGCTGTGTCGAGCTAAAATGCTAACGCTAATTTTAGCCGGTTATGAAATGTCGCAGAGATTCAGCCGCACACACTAACTGCGCTGTTTTCTTGTCCGCAGCGTCCAGTCTGAGATCGAGGTGCTGCAGTCCATCTACCTGGACGAGCTGCAGGTGGACACGAGAGAGGACAGGTGAGCTAACAGCAGCTGGGTTAGCTTTAGTGCTGGTTGGTGTTGGACAGGTGAGACTTGTACAGGTGTTAAATGTCATCATTTGGAGGAAGTTAGTGCTCTTGGCTCTCTGAAGGTCCCAGCTCAGCCTGAGGTGTGGACTCTGGATCACTGCAGCTCCTTGTTTGGAGATTTGCTGCTCTGGGATAATCCAAAACCGAGTTTGGTCCAAGCTTTAGCTGTGGGTCAGATGGTCTCACACTCTAGAACACTTTGATGTACAGAAGAGTTTATGGTCCACTCAGTAACTGCAAGGTGTTCAAATCATCATCATCATCTTCACCCACCACGTGCTGACAGCTGGCCTGAGGTGTTTGTGGTGCACTTTGTTCTAGTCAGTCCAGACGACGTTGCTCCTGAAGTCTTGTTTCTTCCCACGCAGCTTTGCCATGTTGCTATGGCTTAGTTTCCTCCACTCCTGGAAGAGTGGATGATGTTTTGAATGTTTTCCATTTGTGAATATTCTCTAATTGCAGAATTAGAGAATTCCTTTTGAATCATTAGCCTTCATTCATTTTACTTTCGATGATCAGAGGAGACACGAAGGAGTTCCAGATGTGGCCAGCGGTTTACCACATCTGGAGTTGTGGCATTGATGATCATATTTGACACAGACTGCTACGTACCAAAGCTCCAAGAGAATCACAAGTCTGAGTAAAACGCACTTTAAAACAAATTCAGATTTTGCCTCAAATTAGTTTAAAAAGTTTTTTTTCCATAAAAGTTGGGGAAAAAATCATCTTTAAATTTAAAAAGTTTGACTTCAGGACTCTGAGAGTGTCTCTCTTTTAATGCTTCTGACTGTGTTTGGAGGAAGTGATGTCAGCTCGACAGAGTTTGGTGGGAGGTTCTGTGATCGGTGATGCAGTTTTGTTTTTGTTTCAGGGGCTGGGAGGTGAGCCTGGACCTGTACCCGTCCACAGCCGAGGACTCCGTCTCACAGTTCGTCCGGCTCACGCTGACTTTGAGCCTCGATCAGCAGGTTCGCCTTTCACCGGCTCAGCTCGCAGAAACGTTTGTTAACTCCGCGACAGAAACGCACAGAAGACCGTTAGTGGACGGTTTATTAACAGTCATGTGCTGTGAGGGATAAAAAAGCTCATTTTTACATTTTTGGTGTTAACAAATCTCACGGTCACGGTTCATGGTCACATCACACTCTGCACTGATTGAACAGCTGACATCTTTCTGCAGTTTTCACTGAACTGAAATGAGTGTTTTCTTCTTCTGTGTTTAGTATCCCTCATCATCTCCGGGGATCTCCATCCGGAACCCCCGCGGGCTTTCTGATGACAAACTCAGCAGGTGAGGAAGTGACTCATCTCCCAGCGTCAGTCCCTTCTGCTCACAAACTCTCAGCACTGAGTGTAAAACCCTCTGATTCTTCTCTCTTAGTGTCCAAAAGTGTCTTCAGCTCGAGGCTCAGTCCTGTCTGGGTTCGCCCATGTTGTATCAGCTCATTGAGGTTGTTATACGTGCTGTTTGTTTCTCATTAGGATAAAATGTGTCATTTCGCTGGGTTTATCTTAAAGTCTTGCTCTGATCTTTCTCCTGCAGAAAGCTAAAGAAATCCTGACTGAAAGCAATATTCCTCATGGGAACTGTGTCATTTGTCTCTACGGCTTTAAGGTGAGTCGCTTCCCTCCATCAGAGTTTGGAGTTCCCTCTTTGAATGTGGCCACATTCCTGTGTTGAATGCTTCCCACGGGGCTGTTTATACACTTGTGGTCTTAGTCACAGCTCTTTGTTGTCTAAGTCTTACCTCAGCTTGCGTTTAGAGGTCATTTCAGCTCTGACCGTGTTGCTCGTGTCTCCATGCCTGCTCTTGTTCCTCTGATTGCCGTCTCCGTACGGCTGCAGCGAGAGTTTGGTTTGGACTCTGTCGGGCTTGTTCTCGGCGGGTGTTGGATCCAGCAGCGCTGCCCTGTGTCACCTGTTCTGTGACGTTTATGGACAAACGCTTTGGTGGCCTCAGCATAGCGTCTGTGCTTTGTGCAGATGACGTGGTTCTGTGGCTTCATCAAACAAGAACCTCCACCTGTCAGAGAGAATCAGCACCTCCATGTCTGACACTATGATTCTCAGGGAAAAGGGTGGAGGACCCACTCACAGGAAATGGGTACCTGCTGCCTGTGGTGCGTGGGTGGGTGGGTGGAACTGGGCCATTAAAATTACAAGTAAATTATTTACCAGGAACATCTGTGCTGTGGGGGTTTATTTTTTTATGGCAGCTGATTAAACAGGATTACAAAACACTCAGATAACTGAGCGTGCAGGCTAGCGTCCTGGTGTTTGTGCTGAACGTGGTCAAACATGGTGGTCGAGCGGTTATACTTCAACACGGTGTCACGCTTCTCCTCGTGTCTACATCAGAGCGCTGCAGGGCGGGGCTTAAAGCACGGCGACCATCTGCTTACTCTCCACCTCGCTTGTTTGCAGCTTGGTGTCACAGAGAGAGCCATCAGCATCATCATCATCATCATCTAGTTAGCTGGCATGAATAAACGTGAGCAACTTGTTTAACAGGTCAGCATCTCTGGTGCTCGCCTCTGTGAAAGTGACACAATTAGGACAAAGACTTTTGTTTTTGTCTTGAATTTGTTGTGTTGGATATTCAATCCTGACCCAGAAAGAGACGCCTGAACATTTTTTGTGACCATTTGTTCTGTAGGTGGTGCCTGACATAGTATCTACTCAGATCAGCTCGACTCGACTCATTTTTAGGGTTTTCCATTAGTACCTGTTCTCAGGTACTTTTTTAGTACCTAGTGTACCTACTTCCGAACGATCTGAGAAAATCTGAAAATGTGACATCAGCAGGTTGCATGCTGCCGATTGGCCAGTCAGGAGCATCGCTCGATGAGTCAGGAGGGCGACTCTTTCACAAAAATCAAACCCAGCAGTGAGAGAAAAGGTTCCACACGCAGTCCAGATGCTTATCACCGCCCCAACGCCCTCTATTGTTGTTGTTTGTGTCAAATACAAATGAAGTCACGGGACTTTTGGCCATGTTGCTATAACAACCCCAAGCACATTAGGTGGTACTCAGTCGTACTGGAAAACGACAGAGATGGAGTAGAGTCTAGTGGAACGAGTCATGAGTAAAGTCATTCATGCTTTGGTTGTCAGGAGGGAGAGACGTTCACCAAGACGAGCTGCTACCACTACTTCCACTCACACTGCCTCGGCCGCTACGTGAGCCACTCTGAGAGGGAGCTCCAGCAGAGGGAGAAGGAGCTGGAGGAGGACAAGACCAGAGACAGAGCGGACCACCAGGTCAGACGTCAGCAGCTGCACGGATGATTAATCACTTTGAGACTTTCTGACTCTGCCTTTGATTCTTCTGACAGGAGCTCACCGTGGTGTGCCCGGTGTGCAGAGAGCCGCTGACGTACGATGTTACTCAGCTTCTGTCGTCTCCCGCACCTCAGCTGCCCGAGGTAAAGCTCGTTCTTAATTCACCTGTTAACGGATGTTTGTCTGATGTCGCCAGTAAACGTTACCGGGCTTCGTGTTTCTCCTGTCAGCTCGACGAGGCAACGATCGGTTCGGACTTCCAGCAGAAGTGGCGTGAACTCCAGAAGCTCTTGGAAAGTCAGAGGTCTAGAGGAGGGATCATTGACCCCGAAGTGGAGTCCAACCGCTTTCTCATCCACATCAACGAGGTAAGAATGTGTGTGAGGCACTCGGTCCCTGTCTGCAGTGGTTTGCGGGGACGTTTACGAGTGTAAACGGGGGTAATGGCGAAGGATTCGTTGTGACCCTGACCGCACATGCCTGAGTTCAGAGAAGATCAGAGTAATCCTTGTGAACAAAACACTCAGTTTCACACAGTTTTTTTTTCTACTCTTGGCTCTGTGTGATGTCATCCAGAGGGGATTTACTTTATATGGTCATGTCAGGCAGAGAGAGAGAAAGGAGCAGCCAATCAGAAGAGTTGCTTTAGAGAAAGAGGAACAAACACCACTTGGTAACCGGAAATAAGCAGAACACGTTGACTTTAATGTGTTAAACGATGTTTTGAATGTATTCAATGTATAATTTTTTTTTGACATTCGTAGGCTCCACCTGCTGCTGAAAATGGAAATCTGGATGCCGATGAGCCTCCAGGCCCTCCAATCTCCTCAGCCTCTAACGTTCCTGCTGAAACTGGTGACAAAGCAGACCAGTCTGTTCCCGGGCTTTCCCACTGTAAAGGTGTTCTGGGACAGAGGCATCAGCACCAGGTGAGGGGGCAGAGAAGAGGAGGAAGGTCCAGACCCCATCACGAGAGAGTCGCCCCCATCGCAGAGGACCTGGACAAACTCTCTCTGTCTTCAGACTGTACTGAGAAGCCAGCTAAAGCTCAGGGTAATCGTGGCCAACAGGTGCAAGGAAACCCAGAACTATGTCCCTCAAAGACGGACGGGGGTGTCAAGGCAATGGAACAAGAGGCGCAGGTGCCCACATGTCAGTCGGGTTTGGAAACAGAGTTCCCAAAAGATGCTGCAGACTCTGCAGGCAGTCGAGGCCATCGTGGACGGAGAAGAGGCCACTACAGACCTGCCCCACACTCCGGGGCTGCTGGACCTGCACGGCACCACTGGGACGATCGTGGCTCCAGGAGCAGAGGAGGAGCCAATAACCTGTGCGGCAGAGGAGGCGGTCCCCGTCGTGGTCACGGCAGGGGCTTCCAGCAGAAGGTGGTGGAGAGGGGAAGAGAGGAGGTGCTATGACAAAGGGCGACAGGAGGGCCAATGAACAAACTTACATGTGCCTCCATTGTCAGTGTGCATAGATCAAAGTCCTGCAGCAGAAAAGACGTTCACTGTAGTGTCCCATCCTCCTGTCCATCGCCATCACCCTGCGCTTTGGTACGCACTTTCACGCACGCTATCGGGTCCAGATGGTTGTTGCTTTATGTTGTGGCACTATATAAATTAAAAGAAGTACAAATCCAAATTTCTCTGGATGGCAGCTTTGGTGTTTTTCTCTTAGTACAGTAAATAACTTGTATGTGGACCCTCTGTGATATACTGATATTGCATTAAAGTGCTGCAACCAGGTACCGGAGAGAAAACTGACGGTAGAGAGGCTGAGTGTCTGTGTTAGTATGCCTGCTGCACCAAACAGGAAGTCTGCCTTTGATAACCATTAACTGGATGTCTGTTGTCAGACCTAAAGTTCTGAAAAGCCTCAGTGAGAGCTGATGGGTTCCTGGATTGAGATATGATTTCAGACTTTCAGACCTGATAGGAAACACCTCTCGATCGAACATCTTTCTCAGATTGTCGCATTAGACTGACACATACAGCAGTGTGTCATCTGCATCAAAGCAAACAAATGTAGAATGACTGGCTTAAAAAGCGTAGTGGCAGGTAGACAAGCACGTGTCAAATCCAGAGGGTAACAGTGGGCAAACGAAGAGTTTTAAGAAGCATAAGAAGATAGTTTGACTTTGCCTTTAAAATATGCAGCAAAACTTTGATCCACCTTAAACTACCAACAGTGCAGCAATACTGGAAAACTCAAACTCTTTCTGAAACTCTGGCACACGACTGTTACACTTTAGGTGAACTCCAGCTTGACATCTTGCTGTGATGTGTTTGTCTCCATGGCCTGGCAGTTGAGGGGATGATTTTCACTCAGCTTTTTTTACTCTGCTCAGCAAACAGGGAACAAACGTAAGAATAAAAAGATCTGTGAACAGATCTGCAGTCACTGAGCAGGACTTATCAACATAAACTTCACTGTTAATGTCAGTTTGATAAACATATGGTACTATAATTTAAAACTGCATGCACAACACGATCACTAGGTACCATTTCATTTATTACATTTAAAGTATTTATTTACCTCAAATCAAAAACTGATGTGAAGTGTAAAAAAAACCCCAAAGAAAACCCAATAATAGTAATAAGCTACTCTTCCATTGTACTGACAGACTTTGACCTGGGGGAGTTATGAACCATCTTTTTTAGTGTATTCCTGAGCTTTTGCTTAAATCAAGTCTCAACAAGTGAATATTCATTAGAAAATTATAATTAATTATATATATATATACCTACCGTTAAGCAGTGAGGCGAAATCGCCAACGTCACAGCGCTAAGGATCATGGGAGATGCAGTTACTTTACCGTGAAAGAGGCGGATCGTAACCTGCGCCATCTTGGCACTTTGTCCTGTTAAGCCCCTCTTTAAACTACGCAGAGGTGTGTGGCTGTTTTTAAACCTCGGAGGTTATGACTGGCGGGAGCGAATTTCACAAGAGCTACGCTAATAACAAGGACTCGGAGCCCACGATGGACGTGGACATGGATTCGAGTCATATGGAAGGCGAGCGGGGTGAGCTGGACGGCAGCATCCCGGCTGCGTGTTCCTCCAACGGCAGTGGCGGGGAGGAGGATGAAGCGGAGGCCCTCGGCCGCTCCAGGGAGGCCGGGAGTTCGAGTAGTCAGCACATTCCGGATAGAGGAGGGGTGCTCGGTGGCAGGGAGCAGGAGGTGTCGGTGGCAATCGGAGAGACGTATTTATGTCAAAGAGCCGATAAGACATGGCGTGAGTAAAGACCATGTTCTGCTTTTCCCTTCTCAATTTCGTTGGCATGCTAGCTGTCTTATTATTTTGGATATGGACTCAGTGCTTTTGTTTTGGTGAAAAACTGCCATCAAACAGTTAAAAATCTAAATGACTCGCATAAAGTCCCAAACGGCTTTGGTCCAAAAACTTAATTCAGCGATCGCTTACTAACTGAAGATTTTTAGGGCTTTCTAGAAAATTCTCTATGGATCTTTAAACAGTGACACTTTAAACAACAAACGGCCCACATCTAAAAGTTAGCACTGAAACGTAATAAACACACTAAGGTGTTTAGTTATGTTTGCCGAATTAAATGACGTCTCGATACACATAAGGTGAGATTTTAACAGCCAAATCTATACAAAGTTTATGGTTAATTAAGGCAAGCCCGCATTTAAGTCCCAGAAATCTGAAGGGAGTTCGGCAGGAAGTTGCTTGTACTGCCGTGAGTCGCACCAGCTGATGGTTGTTGCTCCTTTCACAGACACAGCAGAGGTTATTCAGTCCAGACTGAACGAACAGGAGGGCAGAGAAGAGTTTTATGTCCACTATGTGGGGTGTAAGTACAAAAATACTTTCATATTTTTAAATTCTGATTTATACTGCATGTTTCTTCTGTTTAATTCATGCTAAACGTTCATATCCAGCTGCTGTATCTACATCTAATTTTCTCTGGGATTCGTGCAGTCAACAGGCGGCTGGACGAATGGGTGGGTAAGTCTCGCCTGGCACTTACCAAGACAGTGAAGGACGCGGTTAGGAAGAGCACAGAGATCGGTGGCGTTGGAGATCTGGGTGACCAGCCTGAGAGGAAGATCACCCGCAACCAGAAGCGCAAGCACGATGAGATCAACCATGTGCAGAAGGTATAGAGTGTGTGTAATAACACCAGGAGCGTTGCATAACTTACAATTTTCTAATGAAGCTTTTCTTTGCAGACATACGCAGAGATGGACCCAACGACAGCTGCACTGGAGAAGGAGCACGAGGCGGTGTGTAGTCACAACCACTTTTCTTCCACGTTTTTTCACTATTTCCAGTATTTGGTCAATAAGCTAACTGTTTCCCTCACTTTCAGATCACCAAAGTGAAGTATGTGGATAAGATCCAGATAGGAAACTTTGAGATCGATGCCTGGTACTTCTCACCATTTCCTGAGGATTATGGGAAGCAACCCAAGCTGTGGATCTGCGAGTACTGCCTCAAATACATGAAGTACGAGAAGACGTTCAGACATCACCTGGTCAGTCACCTCAGTTCAGGACGTTTGTGTCTCATAGAGTCATACCTGCTTTTTTGTTTGAGTCAGTGAATGATGGCTTTATGTGTGAGACAGAAGACTGTTAAAGGATTGTTATCCAGCCTGATGAGATTCTTATTAAAACGTTGTGCTGTCATGATTCTGTCAGCCTTCGTTTTACTCAGAAAAAATGTCAGTCATTCACAAATCTGATAAATGTGTGCTGTGTGCTGCAGCCTGGTGTAGGGCTGTTCGATATAACCATATATATCGGATGACGATATAAAAACGTCTGTCGTTTCATTTCACGCTATCGTTTGTTTCGTGGTGTCGCAAAATAAACTGTTTACGGCAATATTTGTTCATGGTTTTGATGTCACTGTAGTGGCTGTATTAGTTTCTTAAAGTTCTCTCTTCCTCTTAATGTTTAATATAACCACACTACGGACGGACAAGCGCCTGTTTTTATGCGTTGTTGTTAGCAACAATGAAGGTGACAGCATCGCGTGTCCGCTTGTTTATGTTCCACATAAACCTTTCACAATAAAGCTCAAGATCCTGTTCAGACTTTTCAAAATAAACTGAATCACGTGAAAGAGCAGATCATTTACAGATGAGAAGCAAAAAAGTAGACTAAAAAATAGACCTTAGACTCAAACGTTAGAACAGGCTTCTCCCCGCAGCACGCCGTGTAATAAATACAAAGAAAACGGCGCCGTTACAACGTATGTCTAAAAATGTATCGTTTCATGCATCGGTTAAAACTTCCCGCAAGTCGAGCTGCCCGAGATTCACAGACTTTACAGAAAATGTTACATTTTTGTGATTTATATCGTTATCGGACGATAGATGTCTGATATCGGGATATGAGATTCTGGTCGTATCGCACAGCCCTACCTGGTGCCACAAAATAAGTAAAGTCATCCCCGCTCAGCAAAGCGAGAGGGGTGTGATGGTGCTTCTCCACAAAAACCAAAAAAGCTTTGAAGTGATGCATCTTTGACTTTAGCGATCTGCTGTTAACAAACCAAAGCTGGGTGCTTCTCCGTATCCCAGCACGTATCTTTGTGTTCGGGTACATTAGATGTTAATTACTTGTGGATCTGTCCGGGTGTAATCCATGTTTTTCGTGACAGCAGCGTCCCGTCACTTCACCTGCACGGCAGCTGTCAGTAACGCCGTAGAGCCGCTGAGCACACAAAACTCACCACCATGAAACCACTAAATCACTCACACTCACACTCACCGTCACCTGCTGCTGCACTGAGACAGAGGTTGCGTTTAAAAGCGCTGCTTTAAATCCACACTTTTCCACCTCAGCTTTAATGTCTTGGATTGAAACAGTTAACCCTGAGGTTAATCGCTAAGCCTCAAATCTGTTCTTTTGCTCAGAGCTTCGTGTTTTACTGGAATCTTTGAGGTTTAGAGCTCAACATGCACAACAACAAAAGACATGTTAAGAAGGAATACGTCAGAATCCTTCAATGGAAGAAATACGACACTCTGATGTTTCCGTCTTTGTTACCTGCCTCATTCATACATCCACAGCTTGTGTTTGCTGCAGTTCAGCATGTTTAGATCTAATATTTTAATGCTGTTCTACATAAACTGTCCTTATTAAATAAAAGTGTCAGACTTTGCTGTTTATCGAACCCACCAGTGTGAAAGTCTCTCGTGAAAGCTGCAGTTCAGGCGTAAAACAAATGAATATGTAATTTTATTCGTATGCATGTTTGTCCTCAAATTCAAATTCAAATTTTATTTGTCACGTACACAGTCATACACAGTACGATATGTAGTGAAATGCTTGGACAACTGCTCGTGACCTAAAGAGAACAAAAAAGGAAAAGGCTATGAATAAGATAGGAAATAAATATGAAAAATTAAAAAGGGTAAATTTAACTAGGAAGGAATAAGATAAAATATATAAATTAAAGTTGAAAATAAAATAACTGTACAACAAAATACACAATATAGAACTATATAAGAATGTATGAAGAAATCTAAATCTAAATAAATATATACACAATAACAGCAGCTGCACAAGTATTAACCGGAAATTTTTAGTTTCACTCGTTAAATCAAACTGCAGTGTTTATTTGACCTTTGACCTTTGACCTTTTCCTCCTCAGTCACACTGTCAGTGGAGGCAGCCTCCAGGCAAAGAGATTTACAGGAGGAGCAACATATCTGTGTACGAGGTGGACGGGAGAGACCACAAGGTGAGCCCGGCTGAACACCGAGCTGCTAACGTGGGTTTGTGTTCCTGCTGCTGACTGTCGCTCTCTGTCTGCAGATCTACTGTCAGAATCTGTGTCTACTAGCCAAATTATTTCTCGACCACAAGACGCTTTATTTTGATGTGGAGCCCTTCATCTTCTACATCCTCACTGAGGTCAACAAACAGGGAGCGCACATCGTCGGCTACTTCTCCAAAGTAAGTCCTCAGCGCGCGGCTCAAAGGTCGTTTCCTCGTATTCATTTCAGACTGATCGTCACGACTTCTGTGGTTTTATTTTTCAGGAGAAAGAGTCTCCAGACGGGAATAACGTGGCCTGTATTCTCACGCTGCCGCCTTACCAGCGCAGAGGCTACGGGAAGTTCCTGATAGCTTTCAGTAAGTGACAGTGAATGAATGATGAGGGAGCGTCCTGGAATACCAGAGCCTGGAGTTTGTAATCAGAGCTTTTTAAAGATGTTTGCAGAAAAAAATTTCAGGCGAAACAGGATTTCAAATGTTAAGTTGGGAGTTTCAGATGGACTCGAGATGACACAAATAAGTTGTTTCACATTTATAATAAAACCGAAAGGAAGTCAGTAAATCTGCAACTCCTGACCTCCACCAAAGAGCTGATGTGATTGGTTCAGCTTTCACATGGATGGATGAATGAATGAATGAATGTACATCAGACTGAGAAAAGATAAATTAGGAGTCACTGTTTCAATCTCACAATGGTATCACAAGCTGATCCAGGTGTCCTCCAGCCTGGTAACTTTCCAAGCTGTGTTTGTTTGGCATATCTGAATTTCTATAAAATATCAGATTTGAGTTAAATTATCAGATTTTTGTCTCCTGTAGAGATATGCTTTGTGGATTGAGGCCCCAAGAGATCAAACACACTCCAACTTAAGAAAACACGAGCAAATAGAAAAACCCTGCAAAAGCACACAAAACACAACAGATGTTGAGTAAAATACAGTGGAGATGGGAATAGTGCAGCAGATGGATGGATGGCAGGGGTGTAGTCATGACACCAACAGAGCGAGTGACTGAAGGAGAGACGCTCGCTGGCAGCAGCTCTGATATCGCCCGTTTCTGCTGCAGGCTATGAGCTGTCTAAGCTGGAGAACACAGTGGGGTCTCCGGAGAAGCCGCTCTCTGATCTGGGGAAGCTTAGCTACCGAAGTTACTGGTCCTGGGTCCTGCTGGAGATCCTGAGGGACTTCAGAGGAACGCTGTCCATCAAAGACCTCAGGTAGACACGCAGACACGTGCAAAGCTGGATGATTCGGCTTTGCTTTTCCACTTGTTTTGTAGACGCTGTGAAGGTTAAGAACCAAAACGATTGTTTGGCAGCTCAGAGATGCACTCAGTGTGAAAGCTCTGCTGTTTTCAATTTTACAGCAGACAAACTTTTATAAGTTTACGTGTTGATGTGAAACTTGGTACTCGACGAGTTTCTGATCAGAACTTTTAAAAACAAAACCTGGAATTAAAAAACAAACTCTCTGATTTTAACCTTCGTGTCCGTCTGCGTCTCCCAGCCAGATGACCAGCATCACACAGAGTGACATCATCAGCACGCTGCAGTCGCTCAACATGGTGAAGTACTGGAAAGGTCAGCACGTCATCTGTGTGACGCCCAAACTGGTGGAGGAGCACCTGAAGAGCGCCCAGTATAAGAAACCACCAATCACAGGTACCTGCACAGATGTTCCAAAAATCTTCTCATCTTATTACAAACATGGCGTCAGGCTCTCAGATCTCGAGGATTCTCGTGTCGGGTTTTTACCCCGCAGCTGATTTGCTAACGTCAGGTGTGATTGTGTCTCGCTCTCAGTGGACACGATGTGTTTAAAGTGGGCGCCTCCAAAAAACAAACAGGCCAAGCTGTCCAAGAAGTGAGGAACGGAGCCGCCGACGTGTGATCACCCGCCGGGCGCTCGTGTCACTACTGTACATAATTTTTAGTCTCTCCTGTCTGTATTTTTTAAAATAAATCTCTAAAATAAAGCTTCGTCTCCTGATCTGATTCCTACATACGTTAAACATCACTGAGGAAACGAAATATTTGCTGCAAGGATGAAATATTCCTTTAATTAGGAACAGAAGATGTTTACGATCGAATAAAAACTCGTCCTAATTAAAAAACCTTGGTGTTCTTTTTCAGTCACTTTCTCGCTCATCAGGAAGCTAAACAGTGATAACACTTCACTCTGGTTTCTAATGTTTCATGTAGTCTCTTTACTTTCTGTTTAAAAAATACTTGAGGTTTTGTTCTTTCATAGGCTCAGAGGTTGGTTTCATGTCTGTATCAGGTGAACCATGAGATTGTTGGTTTGAATCTCCGGGGCCTCCCTGGATGTATGAATATGATTTATATAGTCAGGTAAAGTCGCCTGTTACCACTCTGAGAACCAGGCTCAGGACGGTTGGTTTGTGCTTCATCTGAAGTCTTTTTTTTTTTTTTCTCAAACTGAAACGTGTTTTCACGTTTTCAATATTTCTGTCGCTGTTTATATAAAAAACAAACAAACAGCAGTCCACGTGCCCAGCTCCAATCAGCTGGTATTCCTCATGATGACATGCTGGAGGAGCAGCCATCAGGACTAATGAGTTACACCTGAGCTCGGTGCGCAGGTACCGTCCCGCTGATGTGCTGAAGAAAAGGTTATTTTCAGACAGGTGAGTTTTACCTGCTGTCACAGCAACAGTTGGTTTAATGAATTAAGATTTTCTTGGTTTTATTTCTTGAGGCTTTCCTCCACTGCAGGCTGTAGCTGTAGCTTGTCAAACGGCCCTCAAAGCAGCAGAAGATTTAATTTGTGAGACGCAAACACGTCCAGCCAGCTGTCCCGGGGCTGGTGTAGTACCAGTATGGAACACAAGAGGGCGGCAGTGCTGTTAGTGACTTGCTTTTCTTTTTTTCTTTTACTGTGTTTGGGATGTTCTGTTTTCAGCCGACGTCTGAATGGTTGGTGCAACATTTGTGACAAACTACAGGTGGGTGACGAAAAGACTGGACTGGAAGAATGAGCTATAACAAAAACACAAATATTCCCTCCTTTGGTGTTTTGATGGGACTTTGAAGAAGTTGCTCATTGTGAAGAACTTAAAGTTTTATTTCTACAGCACACGCTTAAGAGATTAAATCGTTTATGTAAAATAGGAAATATATGAATTAAAATGGTATTTATTGAAATTGTAAAAACTGCCTTGAAGCGTAAATGTGACTGAGATATAATCGGTGTCACGTGGTCCCGATCATCAGGCCTGTCCTTCCGGCTGTGTCATCGATCAGCTGTGGTGATGACGCCATCTCCTCTGGCTGTTCTTCATTCACTGCTGATTTGAAATCCTCAACATCTGTGCGCTATTTGACCCTCACCGAGGAGCTCATGTGATTATTGTTATTAACAGCATCACTCGAAGTTGTATTCAAAGTGCTTTAGTAGATACTTGGACCAAGGATGACAGGATCCAGGAGAGCTGATCCCACATTATTATTTTTTAAAGGATTTTTATTTTTTAGACAAAATACAAATAAGGAAACTGTTTGATCAGGATCAGCACTTCCTTCCGGATCCTGAGAAATCAGGTCATCTCTGGCGGGGAGAGGATTTTTATCTTGGCTTCTGTAGCACAGCAGTAATAGTATCAGTGGTGGTGAATTTGAGGAGGCTGATGAAGTGTCGTACCTGGAAGAGGAATTATAGTTCTGATTGTCGGCCGAGTTCAGAGGCAGACAATCATCCTGCCCTGCCTCCACAGGGCAACGCAGATCTGCAAGTGTTTTCAATCAGCAAGCCTCAAATCCTGATTTTACTGAAGATCAATTCAAGGCCATTATGTTCAACTGAGACTAGATTGGGAAAAAAATAGTTAAAATAAAACTAGTCTGTAAAACTGGAACAATTCTTGTGACTTAAACTATTAAAAAAAACAAACAAACACAGTAAATATCGTTAGTTTTCATATGTTTGATAAAGTTATTACAATGTTTCTGATGAGGCGTTGATGGATGTGTGACTCTGGATGTAAACAGACAGAAAACGTAACAGTTTTTATTGTAACAGCTGATTCTCCTAAACCTGGTGTGTGACACACGCCCTCCACACATTATTAAAAAAACTATAAAACAAAACTGAATTAAAAACCAAAAGAAAATGACAAACATTAGTAAACACAAAGCTGCAGCGACTCTGGGCCACATGAACGTATGACACGAGCTCAGACACAAACTAAAGGGAGATTGTTTTTATTTTTTAGAAATTGTACTTTAAAACCACCAAGATCGTTTGTAAGGCATTCACAACAAATCTGTGTCTTTAATTTTTCAGTTTTTAGACTTTACAGATGCTTTCAGGAGGGTTTCCTAAAGACAGGAGAACAGCTAAGGCACAGCAGCACAGCTCCCAGCGAGAGACGACGACAAAGAGGAGACGGAGGAACGGGCTGGTCGGACATATGGACGGCGCCGCGGCGAAGCGCAGCGGGACGCCCTCGCCTGGGACCGTCCTCCAGAGTCAGAACATCTCAGGAACGTTTTCACACAACGCCACCACTTCTGCGACACCGTCACAGTCCAAACATCTGCATCTTAATACTCATTAACTTAAAAACTGTACATCATCTGTCAGGTTTTTACAAAACACAGCTTTACGTAGACTCGCTCGATATATGAAAAATACACACTGGATGTAAAAATGGCTCTGAATCAGTTTGAGTTTGAATAGAAAAAAATAAATGAGTTGAATTTGGTATTAAACTGCAGAGGTTTTAAATTCAACTCATTATGGCCGCTTAATGTAACCGTAAATAAATGTAACCCTCACAGACCTGCGTAGAACCGACACGTTCGTGCTCCACACGCTCAGACTCTTAGAACTTCTTCAGAGCTGCTGGGCTCCAGCTTTGGTCCCATTTATGTAAAAAACAAACAAACAAAAGAAAAAGTTTTGAATAAATTAATCGGGTAACCGTTTGTACAGCAGAAAGTTTGTCGCTTTGTAACGTGTGCAGATTAAAGGAAAGAGGACGCGGACGTCTCACTTCAAGTCTGAGGGATTCAGACATGGCACAGAAAGAAAACACACAGAGTCCAAACAACTTAAGAAAACTCGTTAAATATATTCTGTCCATAGATGATCACTTTAAAAGATTAATCATAATTTCCCCTGATACCCAACTGGCTCTGTGAGAAGATCTGTGGTTGCTGAGAACTGATTTCAGGCTCATTATCTCTGGAAAGCTGGTTAAAGGCAAAATCATCGATACGGTCGCTGCGGTGGGATTTGCATCTACAGCTGCTTCTGTGGATGGTTCATACAGACACGGCATTGATGTAAAAAAGAACATTTTTACAGTTAAATGTCAGCAGTTATTAGTTAAATATTTCTAGATTTTACTTAAACCGATTTTTCTTTTTAAAGAAGAAAAAACAGAAATTTTTCCAGCTCAACAGGACATTTAAAAAAAAGCTTTCAGAAATCACATACTGTGCTTAAAGTGGGCTGTTCTGCTCCCTTCCAGCTCTATTTTTATTCTTGGACTCCATCAGAGTAGCTTTGCATGATTCAGTGTTCAAAATAATCTGTTTATCTCACAGGCTTTGTGCACATCCTTTCTCGCTGACGTCAGAGCCAAAAGGAAAAAAAAAACCTGTGACACAGTTTAAATCAGATTTTGTTTTTTAAGAGGCTGATTTTGGGTTTTAAACTAGTAGCATAAAAAAAATCTCATTCTGAGGCTTGATTCAGGTTTACGTTGGAGATTTTAAATAATGGGCCTAAAGAACGAGCAACCACGTCTGTTCTCAGCATGTGACCCTAAACTCAGGGAGACACTCGTACAACAAGGAGGTATAAAGTTCTGCGAACACTCTTAACACACTTTCACTCACTCACTCGAGCACGCACAGCTTTGTAGTCCTAAATAAAAGTGAGAGCAGACCGAATGAGGACTGAAGGAGAAGATTTTCCTCAGTGTCTCTTCCCACTGTTCCCTCTGATGCTCCATCTGTCCTCTCTGTTCACGCTCACAGACTTTAAATAAATAAATACTGGACACAAACGGGACGTCAGCCCCGTGTTTTCCTTCATTTTCCCTCGCCTCATCCTCCCTCAGTCTGTCCGCCTGCTACCTTATCCGCCCATCCTCTCTGGGCAGGCTCAGTTCGGATTTTGGATCGGGGCTGGCGGAGCTCCACGCGGTGAGTCGGCAGCGCTGCATGACCGGACAGGCGCTGGGGCCCATCGAGCAGACGTCTGAGGCGGACCAGTAGCCCTCCAGCAGCCCGTCCAGCCAGCGACGCAACGGCGCCCCCGTCAGACTGGCGTTGGCCTCGGCCTCCTCGACAGCGCCCAGGCTCACCGGCAGCTGCAGGACCGGGTTGAGGCCGTGGAAGCTCTGCTCCATGTAGGAGTTCTTGGCTGGTCCGCCGTGCAGCCGCAGAGCGTCCTCTGGAGTCCAACAGCAGAAGGACAAAGAAAGTCTGAGTTAAACTGGGACCTGAGCTGCCACAAAAAGTAACATCGTCTACGTAAGACGCAGGTAAGAAATAAGGAAACAAATCAAATGTAACAACAGTAAGCACAGAAAATGTTTATCCAAACAAAGACGCACATTTCATTTTGTTTTCAGGTTTCTTTGGTTCCCCGCGGCCCAAAGACTGTATATAAAAGTTGGAAGCAAGAGTAGGATCTGAGTGAGAAACTAACGGCTGCTGCACACGAGGTTCGCATTCTGTAAGCTTCTGCTTCACGTCATGGAAAGGGTCAGTCTCACAACCAAGAGTCGCCCCCTGCTGGTCATGACAGGGAATGCTGGTTTCACTACAGAACAAGTAGCCATTCAGTATCAGTTATAACAGCTTTCTATCTTTTGCACATTTTTCTGAATTTTAAAGGTTTTTTTTTTTTAGTCCTTATTGCTTAAAAATGTTTTTAAGTTTCACAGTAAGTCTTCATCTTTTTAATTACTGCAACATGAGGCATATTTCAAGAGTAAAATTTAAGGAGCTTACAATACGAAGAGCCACTTTTTGAAGCCTGCTGACCCGCAGTCCTGTGCATGTGCAGCAAAGCCTCAGACGGGCTGTGCAGACAGATCTGACCAAATCCAAACCACTCAACGTTTTTAGTTTATCATTAATTATAAAAACCATGCTAGGAGTGGACATTTCAAACAAAAATGCTGCAAACTTTACTGTGAACTGTTTAACTTTTTAATAAAGTGCTTAAATGTAATTAATGATTATTGGTGGAATAGTTCATTAGCGAGAAGCTTGAGGAGTCTTCTCTAAATTAATTGGAGGTGAATGCTGTTATTTTAAAGTACAGCCACCAGTTACAGATGCCTGTGCAACAACAGTCCGATCGGATCACGTCACGCACCACCTGCACTTCATAGCAGCGCCCTGTAAAACCTCGGTGTCTATTCGTGCACCGAGCTTTACTTAGTCCTGCAGTTATCCCCTGGATACCCACACATGGCCCGAGGAGGTCAAACAAACCGAGCGTTAACCCGGGGCAGGCTAATTCGGACAGAGGTGACCCTGTGTGGGCGCAAGAGGGCGATTGGATACGCCACTATAAATATATGTTTGCATGGTGCTGACAGCTGTGACAGGAGGGCCTCTGCTCTGTGTAATTTAAGTATCTGCTATTGACATGAACAAGTATGAAGATCCTGCATATAGTTAACACTTGTTTCCAGGAGAGTTTCTGCAGGCCGACACTTTGTGCCAGGGTTAAGCCCAACCTGTTATTAAATGTGCTTTATAAATAAATGAAATGAAATAACTCGCTGTGCATGTAAGTGAAATGAATCCAGTGGATAAAAGTACTCTGATTACTAAGAACACACGTTTTCTTTTAACCACCAATGAATTTCTACTAAAGTATGAGGCTGTAAACTTGGTTTAGCCAAAACAGATGAGAAAACTTGCAATGATGTGTAAAAGTCCAAGTCTGACTCACAAGAACAAAACAGAGACTTCCCATCTCAGGGAGGTTTTAAACCTGCACTTATTCTTTACAGGTAGAGCTCCCTTGGTCCTGTATATTTCCTGGAAACCCTGCACTCGTGCTTCTAAGCAGGATGAGGTCCGATCACCCACCTTGCTGTATCGGCCTTTGCCTGTGAAACTCCAGAGGAGCCACGATGAAGCTGGTCTGGCCCAGCGGGCTCCAGTGGTGCAGCACCCTCAGTGTCCACGTGCCGGGCCTCAGCGGGGAGGTGAGAGGCGGCCGGTAGTGTGTGACCTCAGCGGAGGCGTCCACCAGGATGTCGTAGGTGGCGGCGATGACGTTGGTGGGGTCGATCCAGACAATCGTAGCCGTCAGGTTGCTCTGGCTCCGGCTCCAGCGCTGCACGGCCACCGGCTCGTCCTCTGGCCCCAGGAGACGCCCCCAGTTCCTGAAGAGACGCTCCTTAGGATCCCAGTCGGTCCCCACCTGAACAGCAGAAAGGTCAGAGACGACTCTTAAAGCTGTCTATACGAATGCGCTGCAGCTTGACAGAGTTTAGACATCGGTTAGAGAAAGGTGCACGTGAGACGCGTTTACTGATAGGAGCCTACCAGCTGTTCTCCAGGCTCGATTCCTCCAACTCTCTCCTCTCTGGCATCAACAAAAAGTCACTCTCTCACCTCCAGTTAGGCCAGAATGCACCAACTCAGCTTCTTTACTGGTTTTAGTCCTAGTTCAGGCCGGTTTTGGCTTCCTGTATATTTTTAGAGTTCACTTTAATATTTTACTGATCACTTTTAAAGCATGTCGTGTCTGGCCCCAAGCTACACCGCAGAAGTGTCGACTCCTGGGCCTCAGAGCTTCAGGCTGGTCCCTCGTGGCTGATCCGATCTAAAGCTGGCTGGTTTTGCCACCAGGGCCCCGGCTTTGAACTGACCCGGCCGATGAGATCGAGCTTGCACAATCAGTGACCTCCTTCTATCCAAGAACTCGTTTTTATAGACTTTACGTCACACTGTTACACGTGATGTCGCTTCCTTCTGGCTCTTGTCTTGTGACAAAGGAAAACTTTACAAAGTATTCCGACTGGTTTCTCCTGAAACTGGCTGAAAATGTGTGAAAGCTGCTCTAGCCCTTCCGCCATTTCCGCTGTGTTGGGTGTAATATAGCCAAACTTGCCAGCCGGATTCGTTTTTGTAAAAAATTCAAAATTTCAGTCTGATTTTCTTACATCAGCCTAACACGGCTTAGCAGCAAAAATACTCACACTCATCACCCTAGGGACCGTTTTGTGCCCCATTGAAACCCATTATAAACGCTATTTTTCACGGCAAAAAAATTACGGTCAAATCGATCGTGATCGGTTATGCTTCCGTTTCCGTTTGCAGTACTGGCCTTAGAGTTGTAATTTTTTTATTTGTCCACCAGGTGGCGCCCTTGCTCCACATTTGACCCCGGGCTGGAAAACAGCGGGCTGCCGTAACGGACCTGCGGGAAATGAAGCCTGATTCCCCGCGTGCAGCAGCGGCTTCGCCCGCTGATCGGCCGGGACCATTTTCGGGCCCTAGGGTGATGAGAGGGTGTAATTTTTTTTTTAAATCAACAGGAAATGACGTATTTGTTGTCACGTGGTACCGGAAGTGTGCGCTGGAAAAAGGAGTCCGACGCAACATGCCCCGATCATCGTCGCGAGTTAACCCGGGAGAATGCACTCATTTCGGCCTCGACGAGCAGCATTTGCCGCCTGGAGACCATTTTCTGGTTCTGGAAAAAAAAATAAAAGGCGATCGAAATGAAGGTTGGTGCCAATCTTTAGTCCATCTAAAGGCCTAATTATAATAACAATCAAATATTACTTCAAATGTTTTTTTTTTTTAAATATTTCGTTTTGTTTCGGGGGGCTAAAAAAAACTGTGCGCTCATGTAATTAAACTGCGATTAAAAGGGTTAAAACCCCCGAAATATAATTAAAACTTTACATGACTAGTTCAGGGAGAAGTAGTTTTAAAAGACTGGCTAATTTAAAGTGGAAAAAAATATGAATATATAATCTTTTTATAGCATTTTTCGGGCGTGGCAGAAAACGGTCCCCAGGGTGTTCAACGTAAGTTTTTTAAAGTATGACACAAGGGCTAGAATACGTCAGCGTCACTGCAGGGGGCTGATCTGTTAGCGTTCACTGTTGGCTTTAATTAACCTGTTCTAGCCGGTCATAAAACCACAACTTAACATTTCTGCAGCAGAAATATTGAACTGTTGGAGTCCCAGCGTGGTACAACCGTCACAGTCACATCGGCCGTGTGTGGGATGCTCTTGTTCACGTCTCTGCTGTCTTTCGTTTCTCTGTAATCCTGTGAGATTGGAGATTCACTCTAAATTTTTGTATTTTCACCTACACGTTTTTCTATTTACCTGCTTTCTAATTTTTGAATATTTGCTTTTAGTCCTTGTTTTTACTTCCCTGCAGGGATCAATCATTTCTTAGACTTAAAAACATTAAAGCATCCTGGGACATTTTTGTAACTGAGAATATATTAAGGCATGTAAACTGAGGTAATAATAAACCCAAAACGGTGACTGCAGAACGATGTCCAGGTTTATGTTTAGTTAAGAGAGCCCTCATAAAGACACAAGTCTGACCTGGATGTGTTGGAGCCTGTTAGCGGCATGTGGAGAGCTGGTCAGGGTGAAGTGGTCTTTGGCGGCTACCCAGGTCTCCAGGGTTTCCAACTGGTTAGAGGCTTGGTTGGTAGCCACATGATGGACCAGGTAGCCCTGGTACTGGTCGGACAGGAAGTAAAGGTGCACAGACACCGGGTGACTCACGCCGACGTACCTGAGAAAGGAGAGAAAAAAAAGAAAAAGCATATTTAAATCACATATACAATAAAGTAGATACAACTTCCTCCCCTGACTGGTCCCAGCAGATGGCTGCCCCTCTCTGAGCCTGGTTTCTTCCTGTTAAAAAGTTTTTCCTTCCCACTTTCACCAAGTGGATCAAACCCGTGTTATCCTTCAAGACAAAATATCTTATTTTATTAGTATCAGAGGCGATCGTGGCTCAAGAGTTGGGTGTTTGTCTTGTAATCGGAAGGTTGCCGGTTCGAGCCCCGGCTTGGACAGTCTTGGTCGTTGTGTCCTTGGGCGAGACACTTCACCCGTTGCCTACTGGTGGTGGTCACACACCAGTGTGTGAATGTGTGGATGACTGGATGTGTAAAGTGCTTTGGGGTCCTTAGGGACTAGTAAGGCGCTATACAAATACAGGACATTTACCAGAGAACACATGATGCTTTGGACAGGAAGTGCAGTTTGTTACAATGTATCAAACTGCAGTTCCTCTAACGTCCACTAGAGGCAGTCTCAAAGCGAGTCGGTTTAAAATACCCAACTTTACAGATAAGATGTTTACAGACTAACACAAAAATGTTTGTTAATTTAATCAATTAAATAAAATGATTTTTTTAAGGATCTCACTAAGTTGACCGTCAGGTGGATGGCACAAGTAACTGTAGCTGTGAAGCTTCACCTCACTGGAGTCCCTGAATTGGACCTCTGGAGTATTTGGAGCATTTTTAATACAATCATCTGACCAATACTTTTCCTGCTGCGCAGTTAATTGTACTGACATGCCACCCAAGAAGTCTGGGCTCCAGTTTTGATGTGTGAAATTCTAGGATTTTAATTGGATGTTATTCAGCACTAATTAGCAGGTATCGTGTCTGCCCACATAGTCTATGAATGCAGTTTGCTAACCAAGCCGGCTAATTATCTGGCACTCCACCCGCTCGTCTACATATGGTAATTTCTGTCTGTGAAAAAAGCCAGCATGGCTGAAGCTGGGCCTTCAAAATGTAACCATCCTGCTCTCGACAGCCGTCTTTGATGTACAGTCTATGTTAATCCTACGTTTTCCCATTAACTACAGAATGGATCAAATGAACATTTGATTCAAACATTATTTATCCATAAAAATTCATCTTAATGAGTCTGGTGATCATCTGACATTTCATGTGCAGGAAAACCAGTGACGTTTCCACAGATGGTCTGTGTTCAGTGCAAACGATGGATACAGGAAACGCTTTAAGCATTACTGTACAGCAGGGTGGGCAACTCCAGGCCTCGAGGGCCGGTGTCCTGCAGGTTTTAGAGCTCACCCTGGGTCAACACACCGAATCAAATGATTAGTTCATTCCCAGGCTTCTGGAGAACTTCAAGACATGTTGAGGAGGTCATTTAGCCATTTAGATCAGCTGTGATGGATCAAGGACACATCTAAAACCTGCAGGACACCGGCCCTCGAGGCCTGGAGTTCCCTGCTTTGCACTGTAACGTCACAGGCAGCTGCTGGATTATGGCTCCAAATTACTCCAAGTTTTTTCCAAAAATATTTTTAAAAACTTAAACCTACATTCTCCTAAAAAACTCCTCCTGTTTAATTTTTTTTATTTATTTTTTTCCAAGTATTGTTGGACTGGTAGAAATTCAGACTCCCTAGGAATGATGCTGACGCTCAGGTTCGCTGCCTGATTGGCTGTCGTTAGTCACATGTCCCCATTCGCAGAAGACAACAGAAACATCAGCACTGACTGTCTGTGGTTAATTCAACATGGTAGTAAATTACAGGTAATGCTGCCCTTGTTGTCTTTGAGATGCACCCAGGATGTGACTGCTCTCCACAGTAATGCCAATCATTTGGATCCAGCCTCAATTACAACATTCAGAGCTTCTGATGATTAGATTTTAAGGCTTATGGAGTCTGTTATCTCCCTTTCTGCAGCCTTTTCTGCATTTTCTTCTGTTGTGTACACACTGTTGCAGTAGTGCTCGTATATATAATAAACTCAGGCTTTAAACTCTGTAAATGCTCAAATTCAGACAGTTTTCTGCTCTTTAATCTTTATGTAAAAGAGTCCTTAACATGTTCATTTTTCTGCTCTGATTGTGAGCTGCACTTCCCCCCATCCTGCTACGATTCTGACTTTCTGCTCTGAAGGGGAAGCCAATCCCATTAAAGACAACTCAAAGAAGAAGGGCGCTGAGACAGACAGAGGATGGACCGGCCAGCGTTTACTGACACAGATTAGGATTATTTTGACTCATGCAAAGGTACTTTGCTCCAAATGTGAAACCAGCTCTTTGAAGAATGACATCAGGTCGGCTATCATTCATTTCCTGATGAATGGCTTCACCTTATTATCAAAATCGTCTTTCAGGTGTTTATGTCTGTTTCTCCTTTTCCATTCGGACGGGCAGGCGAATGTTTTTCCTGGAAAACACTTTTTCTTAACGTGACAGCTTGAATCCCTGAATCTCTACAGAGGATGTGGAGAATCTCCAAGGACCTGTTAAACCAACTAAAGCACCACTGTGAAGGGAACCGTGTCTGCCTGCTTTCAAATGCATCTATGTTACTGCAGACATGGTTTTAGAGGTCTCCGACTGAAATCACAGGTTGAAGGAAACAGACTGGCCCTTTCTAACCACCCCCTACTTCCCCTTGCACACACACACACTCCCATAATGCTGCCCCCACCCATGCCAGCCACCAGTCCCCACCCAAGCTCCAGCAACAAGTACCTCCTTGTACCTACTGTGGGTCTGTGAGAGAGACGGAGCTGGAAAAATCTAGCCTGTGCAGAAACTGAAGCCTGATTGTACAAAGGAACAAGCTCGCCTTATCTTCATATTTAATTTGGACTGCACAAACACCAGCGGTGGCCAGTTTGGCGGAAAGACATTTCATCTGCTAGTCCTCCCCTTTCCCCTGAGAAGACGACTGCACAGTTTCTTTCTCTGCAAAAAGCACGATTTACTGGCACGGCCAATAATAACAGTGACTGATGGAAACTGATGGAGGTGATACCTGCACCTCTGCTCCAGCCTCTGACAGCCGTGCAAACACTGAGCTGAACCTGATGAGACGAATGCTTCAAACCAACAACAGCTTCATCTTCACTTTACAGTTTCAAAGTTGTTGGAGTTCAAACCTGAAGGCTCTGCAAACACTGCACTGCATGGCCGATCACGTAGATAATAAATGAGAACTGTGGGGAAAAAAGGGATCCTGAGACACGATTACGCCTGTAGATGGATGCTCGCCCATGCAACACCCTGTGCTATTCCCAGCCTGATTGCCCCTGATAAAGCCGAGGAGCTGAGCTCGAAAAATAACCTGAGCAAAACAACCCAAATTCCCTCTTTACAAACCAAAAAGAGGCTTTTTGGCTGACGTGTTTGGACTCTTTATGTAGGCCAAGTTTTCAGTATGATTTTAATTAAAGCTTGCACAGCACTACATTTGATTAATATAGAGAAAGCAGGAAACCTGAGCAACATAACTCATTTTCACACATCCTTTCCAGCCTGAGCTTCTGTAAACATCATCTGACAGAGGTGTGAGAGAACGTAATGCCTGATGCAGATGGATCACACGATCATACGTTAGCCGGCTGGAACCCGTCAGTGACGTCAGACTGGGCCAGTGTGCGAACACCGCAGCTCACAGTCGGGCACATTTACTGCTACTGAGTGGGCATTATTCCTGCAAGCTCCATGCATGCAGACCCCTCAACGAAACCACACGGAGCGGTTCCAGTATCGAGTGGCTCTGAAGTGGATCGATTCCTGCTGTGTGGCGTTTGTGGAAAATATCCTCACAGAAGTGTCCATGTGTGAAACGGTGACAGTCAATAATCTGAGCTGTGAGAATCATTTTTCTGCTAATCCGAAAATGTTTTTCTGTTGATGCCGTGAAGCACAACACTTCCTGTTTGTTTACTCTGAAGTTACACGTCATGATTCGATGCACTCTGAACGTTTATGCTCCCATTTGTGGTTATTGGTGTTAACAAAAGAGCCTTTGGATGCTTCTGGGACAATTCTGAACCCCAGTGCATACATGCACATGCACGCTTGGGATTTCCGTGTGGTTGGAGCCCAGCACCCTTGTTCGTACCTGCAGCTGTTGTCGCTGGGATGTCCCTGGAGCGAGCTGGCAGCGCGGGACAGTCCCATACGAGCAAAGGCGTGGTAGTGGGTGAGCGCAGAGTCCGACAGGCCTGCGGGTCCGTCTGTCTCTGCCTCGTAGATGTTCTCCCAGTAGGCCTGCAGACCCGGTGTTCCCGAGGCGAGAGCTCCAAACAGGTAGGCGTCCAGCTGGCTGATGATCTCCTGACTGACGCTGGCCTCAAACTTCCGGGCGAAGAAGGTGGGTCTGGACGCTTGCTGCGGTCAGGAGAGACAAGGCGAGGAGGGATGAAGATATGTGCACAATAAAAGGCAGTTTGATGGTCACAAAGAAGATATTTTACTGTTTTCACTGACTCACTGGTTGAAATGAGTCCAAACACAAGGAATACAATCCCATGGTGCCTTGCTGTCACAAACAGGTTTATTCATGCTGTTTACGTCCAGCATACCTGCAGGATCACTGATGTTTACCAAGAAAAACATGAAGCTCAGCAGCCTCAGTCACTGCTTTCTGCAGCTGTGGTGCAGTGAGATGAACGTTGTAATGAAATGAGTCAGTTTCCCACCAGCCCAACAGCTTCAACACTGAAGCCTTTACTTTACCCGCGTTAACTTCACAGCTACCTCTGCTTTTGACCATTAATTCAATGTTTAACCTCTTTTATAATGTCTCCACTGCACTGTAAGCCATTCATCCATCAACACCACTCACAGATAACAATTTCAACCACTTAGCTTCACTTTCAGCGATTTAACTCACTGCCACATTAAACCATTTACGTTTGACGATGCACATTTAAACCTTTTACCCTTTACTTTCTGCTGTTTCACCCATTTACAATTATAAGCATGGAAGATTTATCACTAAAGCATTAGAAATAATAAACCAAATAATGTCCTTGTTTCTTGTAACAATTTCAACCATTTATCCTTTTAAGTATTTTAACAATTTATCCGTTAAAGTTTATGCTTCTATTCACATATTTAGTTTTCACTTGTTTTTAGTCACATGACAACATGTCCAGATGTTTTAGCTCTGGAATTTCTATATGGATAAATAGAAATTAAAATGTAAACAAACATCAACTCATCACTCGGCAGCTACAGAGCCACCGAGCTCATACTGATGATCACGATTTCAGTCAGAAACCCCCAGCATGCAGCTTCACACGTTAAAAACTGTCATTGCAGTAAAAGACTCAGCATCACACACATTTTTTTAAACGCGCACTGAGGGAAAAACATACTTTGCATCATTTTATTCTCAGTGGAAGGACGGCCCGGCACCTCCCCGGGAACACATTAGTCCATGTGAAAACCCTGTGAGTCAGCACATTCCCAGACAGCTTACCCCGACCTACACCTGATTCTAACCTAAAACCAAGTCTGGAAACCAAAAGCAGCATTTTGAAGGTCTGCCATATGATGTTCTCACTCCCAGGCTCCAAACTCAAACCACTCCCAACAGACAAGCCTGACATCATGCTGGGATCTCAAAGGAGACGTGAACAGCTCCTTCTTTCCTAAAATAGCTGTGATGGGAAAAAAGACACGAAAATGATCAAATCAGACGGTAGTAATGAAAGTACCGAGCGAACATTCGCATTGACAACTTTATGAGGTCGCCACCTGGACTGGTTTCCAGTAAAAAGGTGAATCATATCAAATATTAACTGGTGAAATTTCTCGGCTCATGAATGTAATTTTTATGCCACAGCAGAGAAACAGCTGCTGTAATAATCTGTATTATGGTTCAGCTCATAAAGGAATAAACATTTAAAACATTTTGAGGTTTGTGATGATGGGACGGCATCACATCTGCTTTGAGCTCTGCTGGTTTTCAGCAGAGACAAATCAGATCTTCAGGTCCTGCGAGGGCTATCGCTTCATGCAGGTCACAAAAGGCTGGAGTTTAGGAGCTCTTTCATAAAGGTGTGCAGTGTATGACCTGCACTGATACACTGGATCCTTATTATTGAGAATTCAAAGAGCTCTTGGTTTAGCTGCCGATCATAAAAAGCAGAAGTGCTCAGAACATGTGGGACAGAAGTGACGAAGAGGCTGAGAGCGAGAAGAAGAACTGCAGGAAAGAAGGGCGTGGCTATATGATGTCACCAGGAGGGTGTGACCTCACCACGCCAACTCGGTGGGCTCCGGCAGCACCGGCGAGCCAGGAAACCCCAGACTAATGAGAAGGCCTGAGCAGCCTGCAGCTTTGTTCCTCTGAGAAGTTATTCTGGGCGATTTGTAGCTAAACAACAGTGGAAACCACTAGTTACAGAGTCAGGGAGCCTTTTTGTTTCATCCATCATCAGATCAGAGGGAATCATATAAATCTACCTTAACTGCAAGCTCTCCGCTGTGCCCACAAAGGTCAGGCAAGACTGTGATGCTGGAGCTTTATTTAGCCCAGATATATCATCTTTAACCCTTTTATCCTTCAGGTTATTCCAGCAGAGCCGTATTCCCTCATTATTCCCATTACTGATTATTGTTGGCAGCAGTTTGTCCAACAGAAACCAAACTAAGCCTTCAAACTCCCAACCTGACATTTAAAGTGACAAATAAAGCCAAACATACTCAAGCTTCCCATCAGAGGAACCTAATGAAACCACAGTATTCACATTTCAGACGCCGGCACCAGTGAAGTCTTTGCTCGTCACGTACTTTGGTCAGTTACAAGTCTGCACATTATCTGTGAAATGTTTCCAACTGATTTAAAGAAGTCAACAACTAAACGAGCAGTAACTGATGCTGTATATGTAAACAGTTTGCTACAAATGACTGATTTTTCAGTGCATTTTATTATTTTTTATTGGGGCCTAGTCTAAAAACTAAAGCGTATGTACATATATGTCCTGTGACCCTTATATCCAGGACTCTGAGCTGCTTTTCCAACTGGCAAACCCGACATTATAATAATGACAACCTTGAGAAACCTCAGCAGTGAGTTTTGGGGAGCTACCGAGCTCTAAAAATATTTTTGCCATAAGTGCAGAGCCGTTTCCAGGATCAGCTCTCCTTATAGAAGCCATCAGCAGCCCCACCACAGGCGCTGTCCTCAGGTCTGTTGTTACAGCGAGCTGAGGCCCGCCTGCTGGAAGTAAAAGCAGCACTGCTAATTTGTGAATGCGAAGCTATTCTGATCTCTGGTGACCTCAGGAGGAAAAGAAGGCGGAGCTTCTGAGACATGATACGGCTACAAATTTACCAGATTTCATATGAGTAAATCTCAAGTGTGGATTTATCCAGCCTTCATGTGTTCTCACACCACCAATCATAACTGTGACAGGATCTTCTTACAGCCGCTCATAATGGCCGAGACTCTGTTTTTAGCCAGAGGTGGAAAAAGCTGCATCAGTACAACAGATCTGACTTTAGGTCGGGAACAGCAGGAAAACGGGAGGCTGGGTGGGTTCCAAAGCAGCTTGCAACTGTATGCACGCTAAACTGCAAACGGTGAGCTTCACTCGTCACTGGTCTGCGTAAATTAATGATGTAAGTTTGGTAAATATTAGGAGCAAAAGTTGCCTCTATCAGGGAACTACTGTTGAAGGGATTTGGTTCGTTGTTACGAATTTTTGAAGGACGAATTATTTGTTCACATCAGATCGGGTCTCTCTTTTCTGCAGGCATCTTCACTTCTGAATCTGATTTTTCAAATTCAGTTCAATCTTTAACTGTTAACAGATTTCTCTGTAGGGCTTCCCAAGGTTTTTCTTTCGGGGTTTTAGGGGACAGTACACATTAATCAAGAGACAGAAAATGCTAATGTTTTAGCAGCTAATTCATACCCACAGAGTCGACCTAAAATTCACAAGTTATTTAAAACAAACAAACAAAAACAGCCACACAAACAGTCCCTCAGTTTCCCACCAAAATGTAATCTACAATAAGACGTCCGAATGAACTTTTCTGGAATTCAAATCAGTTTTTGTGTAGTTCTGCTAAAAAAAAACAAACAAAAAAAAACAAACCCACACAAATGTCACTGGTGTTGCTGTGCTGCTTGTGTGATTACTGCCTGTATACAGGAAACCTGGAAATTAACAATTTGTACTTCTTATTCCTCAAAGCAAATGTTTTTAATGCGTTTGTGGTTATATAAGATTCAAACGTTAACTCATGAATCATTTTACTAAAAATATATACATGTTCATATGTCACGTTTCAGTCCGAGTCTCTGATTGGTTAGTTGTGTCCCATGTGATGGAGGAAGCTCTTTGGTTAAGATGAAGGGTTTTGCTGACCCTGAACGCTCAAACAAGAAACTGTCCAGAACATTAAACAGTTAGCGGTGATAGTGTTTAAGTCACTTACACACTAATGTTAATGATATTATTGATGCTTCAGGAATCATTAAAGTTGTATTAATGTGTGAAGATGTAATGCAATGACTTATTTTCTGCAGTAACAACAGTTTACAGAGAAAATCCCAGCAGGGAACCAGGCAATGCTAACGTCCAGGTTAGCCTACAAAAGACGTCTGTGCACATCATCCTGACAGAAACAAGTCCAGCTGTGTGCAGCTGGTTCAGGCTGAGCTAATTCTACTGGACCATCATGTTTCATGGACACAGTCAGCAACTCATTAAACTCAGACTCAAGTGTTTGCTGGGATGTGAGCCGGTGTTACAGGACAACTCACTCCAAACACAAACCTGCGTTCACTCGTGTCTGTGCTGGTTTTACACGTAAGTGACAAGTCTCCACGTATTTTTTTGAACTTATGCAAGTTTTATGCTGGGCCCTGATTGGCTCTAAGCCAGCTGTGATGTCACATGATGCTGCACAGTGTGGCGTCCTACCTGGAAGCGCGGCAGATCTGAGGGCTTGAAGTCGTTGGGCGAGCAGCCGCACCAGTCCACGATGTGCTTGTACTGGCACTTACATCCCAGTTTGCGGTTCCAGTTGGTGAGCCTCAGGTTGTTGTCCACCATGGTCTCGCAGTGGGCGCTGTTCTCCAGCACGGTGTGGAAAAAGGACTGGAGGAGGGAGAGGTACGTGTATCAGTCATCATCGTTTGGCTGTTTTATGCATTTAATGCAGAAAAAAACCAAAATCTCATTTTGCTTTTTGACTTATCAAATATATAAAAAGATTGTGATGATAAAGAGACTCATGTAAAAAATTAGAAGTGTTTCAGGTTTTTCAAATATTCCTAAAGTGAAATAAAACTGAAATATTGCCTCATTTTCAGAGAACAGACTTGGAGGATGTCCCGGGATCGTTTCTGCTGGAATACTTTTTTCTTGTTAAAATGACAGACTCTGCATCGGCGTGGCGTGTCTGAAGAGTTCTATACATGTGTGTGCGTGTGCGTTACCTCGGCGGGCAGCAGCGTGTAGGCGTAGAAACGCTTCATGCTGCCGACCAGCTCGTCCCTGGAGTTGACCACATAATCCACAAAGCGCCTGTTGAGCAGGAACCAATCAGAGCCTCCATCCACAGAAATGCCCTCTGGGATCTTTCGATCTCCAAGACGCCACATGTGGGTGTCGCACTCGTAGAAGAGACGGTCCAGGCCCTGTTTACGGATGAAACTGAGAGGACGCTTACGATTACTCAGCCTGAAGCGTGCTGTAATGAGGCCCTAAGAATGACACCTTTTAACCTTTAATGTTATTTATTTTACTTAATGCAGAGTAGACCAGTTTTTATTGATCTATTATTGATTTATTGATCAGTCTATTCTCTGTCTGAAATCCCGTTTCAGCTCCCATCAGCTATTCTGTGATTCAAAGGCTGGAGGATGAGGGGCACAGCCAGTGCTAACCCTAACAGAGTGCGGTGTTTAGCCCACATGTTGTATTTATGTCTGTTTTAATATGATATTTCATATCAGCATCTGACACTGCGACACACACAGGCTTATGTAAAGAACCTGAAAGCGAGCAGTGTTTCCTTCACATAGATTTCCTTTCTGTGAATCCAGCCAAAGATGTTTCAGTGGAACTGCGCTGGCCCCTCGAGGGCTTTCCAGGAACCGAGCTTTGGTTAACTTGGATATAATTTTGGGATCATTTTCTCGAAGCGCAGGAGCATTTCCAAGAATCTCCCCGCTTTACGCTCACAAACGCCGAGAGCTTCAAATCGTTGTTCCATGAATCCACGATTCAGGTTCAGCGGCTCGGCCCGCAGCCCAACGTTACGCTGAGTTATTGTGCAGCTTGTTTTTCACTTCATTGCACTGTTTTAATAAAGGCCCGTGGGGCACGCATGCCTTACCGTGCGTTGTCTCTGCCGTGAGATTTGATGAAGTTCATGCTGCGGTATTTGGACAGGAAAGCCACCAGCTGCTCGTTGGCCCTGAGGAGAGACGACAGCTGTGAATCATCAGATCAGACTCCATCTGACCGGGAGGTGTGGGTCACAGAAACAAACACACCCGGCCCCATGCTGCGAACGCTGCTGTGACTTATGTGTTTGGACCTGAGTATCAACAGTTTCAGTCTGTTTATGTCTAGAAGACGAGCAGTTTGACAGCAACAAGGTTTATAATGTTCATGTTGTGGTGTCACCATGAGCTTCAGTGCTGCTGTTCAGAACGTAATATTAGGACAACTACGGCAAAGATGAAGATGAAACGCATCAGGTCAGAGCTGTAAAATGAAACGTCTGCTGGTTTTAAATCCCTGTTGTTAGCAAACAGTTTAACAAATCTCGGTTAAACGCAGAGCTCTGATCTCAACATCGTGGAAGTTAGTCTGCCGTGACGAAAGGGGAACAGGAAAATATATCAGATATACAAAAACCTAAAACCAAACCTGGATTAAACAAGTCTAACGTGAGTCTGAAGCACATCAGCTGGAGCTTCATCCAAAACAGAGTCTAGGTGTTTGTTTTTACAGTTACAGTAAAAGCTGGCGTGTGAAAAGTTACCGTAATTAACTAAAATAATATAAAAGCGATCAGAAACAACAGCGTGCTCTCACAAAGATAAAAGACTGTTCATTTTGTCAAGTGTTACTCTTTAAAATTACTCTAAATATCCTCCGTTAGAAAATAAAAACACTTTTAAACAGCAGCAGTCCTAATCCAGGCTCACCAGGTGTAATAATAACAGCCCACCTGTCATGTGACCCCAACTTTAAACTATTCATAGGACTATTTTTGAAAGCATCCAGACTTCAGCTGCTCATATCACCAAATCAGACGACACTGAAACAACACTGCAAGAAGTTTTCATTCTTCTATTTCATCCATCGAGCAAATTTTTATCTTCTAGAGCTGATTTATTGTGTTTTCTCATCTACTCTCTACACTCTGTTGTATTTAGTAACTGTTTATTTGGCTTTGTTGCACTTTTTGACCCATTTTACTTTATAGTTCTATATTCAGCCTTCACATGGTGTTCAATTGTTTTTTATTTAGATTTTTACTGACTGCGATCATGTATTTCATTTTACTTTATTTTTCTATTTAATTCTTTTGTGTAATTTTTACCTCATTAGAGTTATTTTCTCATAATGAGCTGTTCTACTTTCCTTGGGGGGATTAAAATAAAAATAAGTATGTTATTTTATTTCAGTCTCCCATTATGTAATAATTCATTCATATCTGATCCTGACATGATGTCGTGAGCCTTTGGCCTCCTGAAGAACACAAACAACACCAAACCAAACATTTAGGTGTCTGATGAGGACTTTAATTCCTTTGACGTCTAAGCAGGATGCTGTTGCTGACGCAGGATGCGGCTCTTGTTGTAAACTGTGCAAAAACAATCTTCCATTTAGGGGAATCGAGGTGATGCTGCGTGGCTGTTTTTTGGGACAGCTGCCCCAGTTTGTTTACTTCCTCTTCCAGGTGAGGGGAAGCATCTCGGCTTCAGCGCGAGGCCTGAAGCTGAGACGCTCACAACGACTCTCCCAGCATGCACAGCGTGAGCCTGGTGTCGGCCCGAGCTGCAGACAGGACAGCAGACGCACAGATCGCTTTGATTACAGCTGATTACAGTCGTTAAGACGAACCGCAGGCGTGCATGTGTGCATTTGTGGCCGTGTTTGTGTTGCTGCTGTGCAGAGGCACAGCAATCTATAGCTGGTCGTATATCACCAAAGATTTCTCACATGTACAGATTATATTTACAGATGTGTTAGCTGAGGAATAATTTCACTTTTTGACAGCTGGTGGTCGTTAAGTGACGTTTAGCTAAGAAACAAACAAACCTGGAAACAGGCGTGGACGCACGGAAGCAGAACTTGTATCTTGGGGCTGCTGTGAATTCGGATGCTTTGACATCTGTTAGGGCTGAAACTGTTTTGTTCCCTTCGTGTTGAGACGCATGAACTCGTGTTTCTTTGCTGACTCACTGTTTATATGCACCAACCTTTTTTTCTACATAATGTGACCTTAACTATAAATCAATCATTTTAGGAGGAAACTCAACAATAACAGAAGAGTTTCATGTCATAGTCTTATTGTTTTCTTTCATTTGTTTCTTAAATGTATGAACGACACATTTGTAACATAAACAGCTGGAAAATCATCAGTTTGTATTTAGCTCCTAATCTGAGCTGATCACAGTTACTGGGTTGGTACATCTGTCAAACTGGCCTGCAGTGGTGAGTACATGGACAAAACACTAAAATCATCTTTTTCTCTTATTTTGTCCAAGAACAAAGATAAAAACATGATCCCACAGAGCAGTGCTGTGTCTCTTCCTTCGGTGAGGCCTCTGGCCCACAGCTGGCCCACAGCTGGCCCCAATTATTCATGGAAACATACCTTTATCTTTTTAAAAAACAAGAACCTGTTTGCCACAATCTACATGCAAACACTACGCTTGTTTTAAAAAACATCTGATTAGGTTTTTGCCTGCAGATAGACGGGCCGTCCATGACTCCCTGCAGTGTGCCAACGTTCAACACACACGTGCAAAGACAGCGTGACGGCGAAAGCTGAAAGAACTGCATACATTAAGTTTATTTCACCTTCCTGCTCAGCTGGATGAGGGCGTTCCCCTCTCTGCTAAATCGGATTTTTCCACAGCCTCTGTTGTTTAGCCGTCATCTCATTGTCAGAACAATATAGTCTCATTCTGCCAGTGTTCATCAGGACCAGCGATCAATAAACTCATTCCCTACTTATCCACATCTCCCAAAACCTTTCCTCACCCCTGCTCCAGACTCTGGACACTTCATGGCACCACAAACTCCACAGTGGATCTTAAGACTGACGAGAAAACAGGTCTCGAATCTGCTGATCTGTGACCTTTCTGATGGTTTTATGGTCTCAATCTCCAGTTTCAGGTCTGATTAAATTCAAAATGATGTAATCTTTATGAATTATGATCCACATTAGGGTCCAAGAATCAGATTATGCTTTTGGGCGGGTCTAGTTATGACAGACATGTTGCAAACATCCAAGCATGTTGCACAAACACTCTGCTTACGAGGGGCAGCCAATCAGAAGGTGGTTTGCTTTAAGTGGGCGGGGCTAGAAGATGAGTTGAGGAGCTGCACAAAGAACCGTGAGAAGATAAACGAGGAGCTGCGACTCATTCAAAGCACCTCTCGTAGAGTCCAAGAATAATATATAGTGTGACGGGTTCACTTTGAGCTCCTCTCTGTCCCGATTAACTGAACGTCCTCCTCACAGAGCGGACTTCCTGACGCGCCCTCCTGCTGTGCTCATGCACATTTCTGTCTGTTGCTTTAACAGTTTAAGAGTTGAAAACTGCAGAGACTGATCTGCAGTTTTACCGTTTAGCCATTTGGAAGAAACATTTGAATGTTTAAGTGAAGAAAGAGAAAGCTGTGTGACCCCCTCTCCCCAGAGAGCCGCCATCGCTCATGACGTCACAGCGATCGATGGATGCTGTGGTGCTAACGCTGCAGCTGTGTTATGGATTTTAGCCAGAAGCATGTTCAAACCATCGCTGTTATGGAGGACAGCAGGCCGGTGCTCGTGAGCTCACGAGGACAGAACGATGGGAAAGAAAAAAGACTGAAAGATGAACACGTGTCATCAGTCTGGAGCTCTCCACAGAAACTGCTTCGTTTAGATGAACGCTGGCTTTAAACAGTCAGCATTACGACTCCAGGTCTGATTTGGAGAAGTAAATAAATTTGATTGCATCTGTGAGGCTTTTAGCTCTCGGTCCAGACTCCAGGGTGTGGAAATCTGAAAACGCCACTTTGCTGTTTCACTGTGTACAAAGTAAACAATGACCTCAGCTGCTCAGCCGTCCACCAGTAAAGTTTAAACAACCTTCAGTCACCTTTAACTTTCCATTTAAAAGCTAATATCAGAGTAGCCTCAGGCCTTTCAGGGTGACAGCTCTCTCTTTGCTCTTCCATGTACGGTTTGTTTATGTTTGGATTTCTGCTGTGTGACTTAATTAGTTCATGTATAGTTTATATTTCTATTAAAACAGCAAACTAACCGCTGGAGGTAATACAACAAATGACTTACATCCTGAGAGGAAAGCAGGACGGAAACTTTCATGGATTTTATCAAAGAAAATGATCGATGCATTACAAACGCTGTGTCTTCTTCCCTCACAGAGAAGAATGTCATTAGCAAGGGCCGCAGCCACATGCTAATGACATGTTGGTGTGCTGCGAGCGTGCACGCCATCGTGCTATTTGCCTGCACTGTTGTGCTCATGTTGTGGACCGTGGCCGGTCACTGCTCAGAGCCAATCTGTTTTCACAGATTATAAAAGCGGGAAAATGAATAAAAGCTCACTTGAATGTGAAGACTGTGATTCTTATTTTGTCTCTTTCTGTTAACGACCAAAGGACAGATTATCTTTAAATAAACGTTAAAGAAAATTTGGTTTCTCTCTTTTTCAGACTATTATCTGTACACCATAGATATGGTCCTGTGGGACAATTCCACCAGAGCGGCAGATCCTGAAAGACTCAGACCAGCCACGCCACATCAAAGTAGACGTGGAAACTACCTGCGTTTCTGTGTCTACATCACTAAATGAGTTTCGGTCATGCAGCTGAACAAGTGTACCTAATAACTTGGCTTTTATATTTATATACACGTACAAATACTGTTATGCTGTTTGACGCCGTTTTTATTCTTCTCGATATATAGTGTCATAGAGAGGCGTTATAGGTCTCAGGAACAGAAGCTCCACCCACCTGCTGCGCCGACCCTCTGTTTATGAGGGGCAGCCAATAAGAAGAAAGCTATGATATGCCTCTGTCACACAGGCACATACAAAATGTCTGTGGATGCGATGGATGGAGCTAAAACCAATTAGAACAACTGTGTGATGTAGCTCTGAATGCCAAAACATTAAGAACAGGCTTGAGTGGAAATGTGAGCTCTGAGATTCGTCTGCTTCCAGGGTTGAACTCTGGTTTAAAACTTTAAGTCATTCATAAATATTTACAAGAAATAAGAATGTGGATCAGATAAACACTTACTCAGAAAGAGCACAAAGACACTGGCTATTGATTCGTCTGCATGCATACTTTTCTCTTAAGATTTGCACCTAATTTTGGACTCTGTGGAAACTGATTAGGTCACAATGAAACCTGATAAA
The DNA here is from genome assembly GCF_057382275.1 of Copadichromis virginalis. Classification (NCBI taxonomy): domain Eukaryota; kingdom Metazoa; phylum Chordata; class Actinopteri; order Cichliformes; family Cichlidae; genus Copadichromis; species Copadichromis virginalis. The sequence goes on along the minus strand of NC_140621.1, from coordinate 34,786,367 downwards.
CTTAAACCAACATCCTGGCTGAGGTGCATTAAAGTGCAGTAGAGCTGATTCCTTTCACACGTCACCCATCTGTGACCCTCTGACATCCCCAAAGCCAGCTCACACCTGCTCCTAAATTGCTAGAAGACCTGCCTGAGGCGTTTACTCAGGAAGGCGAGAAGCAGCTGGATCTCATCTTGCTTCACATCCCTGCACCAGTTCAAACACACCGATGAGCCAAAACGTATCCTCCACCGGCCTCTTTATGTAACCTCGTTACTGCTTCACATAATTCAGGACTTCTGCTGATCACTGCGATCCCTTCAAACCGAGACACGGGACAGCCAAGAAGAAATGCTCCGCTTCACAGCTGCAGGCTCACGGCTCGCTCTGGTTTACAGTCGTATAGATCAAGTTACCAATAAACCACAAGAGCATCAACTCAAACAAACAAGGCCCACAGGACTGGGCAGATTAGTGGCTGTTAGCTGACATGAGTGGCACAGCTTCCACAGCCATCTGTACTACGAAGCAAGCTCAACGTACGCAGGTTATCTTCTCTACCTGCGGTACAGTCGGGAAGCTACACCTGCAGCCGAGGAAGTACGAGGAAGGAAGAAGCCAGCAAGAAACACTGGCAGAAAGAAATGTGTCAGTTAACAGATTATCAGCATCACAGCTCACAGGAAGATCTGACTGTAATTACAACTCTGTGCGCTGCCATTGTGTTCTTTAAACAGAGGATTTCAAATGATGACTGACAGTGTCAGGCTTTTACATTCAGGAGCAAACCAACTCCAAACCAGGAAGTAGCCTGACTTACAAATTTTATAAAAGGTCGTCACGTAATGACCTTTTAGAGCAACTTTAGGTCTGACACATCTTCCAGCATTGGTGGTACTGTTGCTCATGGGATTAAATGGTGAGCAGGTAGTTTTGGAAAAGCTATTAAAACCTCATTTCACCAACTTCAGTCTATTTTAAACAGATCTGTGGTGTTTTATCCACCAAAGGCTGTTTGTTTTTCTGCAAACGGACCTTTTCTTACATCACCAGAATCAGTCAGATCACATTTGCAAACTCGACATAAACTACATGAACTACAGGCACTTTCAGCTGGGGCTCATCTTCACACTGTAATCACATCAAGGAACACGTTTTAATATCAGGTGTAAACTTCAGCTCAGGCTCTTACCTGATGGGGTAGTCTGCAGCGCTGAGATTGATGAAGAAGTCCCAGGACCAGTCGGCCATGCTGAGGATGTCCTCCATGCTGCGTAGGTACATGGTCAACAGGCTGGCCCCGCCCCAGATGGTGGCCATCCTCCAGGGAGTCACCCGCACGTTTGGATACCGGCTGGCCAGAGACACCACCTCTCTGTGGAGGTAGTTGGACCTCTGAGAGAGGGAAAGGATCACAATTAAGAAATATGACAGCGGTGATAGGCTCCACCCCCCCGGGATCCACTGGAGATGGATTTTTTTCAGCAGTTCAAACACTTTTGTTACTGTGGACATCGACAGAGCTTCAAAACTGCTTTCTCAACCATTCCACAGGATTTATAAAGCTCACTATAAACGCACATTTAGCTCCATTTTTCAGACTGTGAAATCAAGGGTGTCGGACTCGTCCCAAGAGATGTGGACTGGGCGTCATGCTGCCGGCTTTATAGTCACTGCTGCTAAATGCTTTGGTGCAGGTTTAAATGAGGGAACAGGAAACGTTGCCTAAAAGTGGCGTGTTACGATGTAAAAGTCTGATTATGAGCCGGTTAATGCTGCACAAAGTTTTAAAGCTTCTCAGCTGAAGACGTGAAGAAAATAACAGATTCAGATAAAGTGACGGCCCGGCGGTGGGGGGCGCTCGCTAGGACTGTGGACAGCCTTGCAACAGAGCGTGCACAGACTCATGGGACTGTTAGTGTTATTTATTCAACCTTTATTGTAGCAGGAAGTCCCACAGAGATGGAAATCTGTTTCCCCTGGGAGACCTGTTTGAGGCTGAAGCCACGCAAACTCTCAACATAATAAAAATGCAACAGATACAATTTATAGTGGAGCTTACACAACATGATCTAAACCAGCAACAGCAGTCTTAAGATGACACAGTCTCTGCATTCTTTACATCAGAAACCTGTTTAAGTTCAGATGTTTTGCAGGATTAGTGTTATTAAGTATAGAAAACGCTGTGACGCTCCATCATTACTACAGTTTGTGTTTGTTCTCTGATCGTTGTCTTAATTACGACAGTGTTAAGTTCAGGTAGCAATGAGCTACTGATGACTGAGGCGACTGTGCTGACGTTCATTGACTGTAACTGTTCTTTAAAGCTGCAGTGTGTCCAAGTCCTGCTGCAGAAGTGAGATCTCTGTCCCAGTGTCGGCATTCATTATTTTAAATTATTAATTACGTTTTGTTCCCTGTGTTATTCTTTCCTGCCTTTTTAAAACCACACATTTTAATGAGTTTGACGTCTCAGCGTAGCAGAGCGGGATTCCCGCCTCGTTCCGCCTACGGGTTTGTCTTGAAGCGTGACTTTTTTATTAAGTTCATCTAAAAGAAATGTGACGAGAATTAAAAGCACCAAGGCTGAAACAACAAACCGAGCAGAGACGTGCTTCCAAAAGCAGTTTAACCTGAAGTTAAAACAAATCAGACCTTTACCAACCCAGCACACTCGATCACACAAACAGGAAGTACCTGAGCAAAAGAACAGATCCTCCCTAACAGATCATTTGAAGCCGGTCTCAAACTTTCTCCAGCTTTTAAGTGAAAAAATTTAATATTTATAAATTAAAATTAAGATATTGCAAAAAAAATCCTGCTCTGGGCGACGGTCAGCAGTCCTACCTGGTCCACATGGATGTAGTAGTAGTGTGAGGTGTGGTAGATGGCTTTGAAGAGACGCTGGAACTGACGCGAGGCTCGGCCGTGGACGACCAGGACAAAGGCGATCCGTACAGGCGGAGAAGCATCGGAGGCGTCCTCGTCCCACTGTACGTTCACATTAGCTTTACCTGGACAGGAGGAGGTCTGTTAACATCTCACTGATAAATCCATGAATCTCTGCCTGTGTGAAAAGTGTTCCTCCCGTCCACTTCACACTAGCAGGTGAGTTTCATGGTCTTATGAATAATAGTCCTTTTTTAGCAATTAGTAACAAACAAAATCCATCCTCCTGCTTCTCTGCTTTTTGATGCTAAGATGGTTCAATTCAGACAGGTAAAGTAAAGAGGGCTGTGTTTAACTGTCAGTCATACAAAGATAGACCCCAAAAATACCAATATGGATCTGGAAATAAGCAGAACGTTTCCTTTTTAAGACATCAGCGTCACTTCTAAGCCCATTCCTCACTCCAGTTCTTCACTTCCGCCTTTCCTAGTCATGCCGTCTGCAGCTGGTCGAGCCCAATCTTGTACATACAAACGCTCTGACAGCCTAATGCCTCCTCATCATCCCGCCGGCCTTGGCTTGCTTGGCTTTAATTAGTGACCTTTTTGGGCTGTGGAGCATGCTGGGATTGGAGTTTGAGGGGGGAATGACAGTAATCAGGCGGCTGAGTCGAACGCAGAGGCAGAGATGCGTCAAATACGCCCAGGGACGTGCACAGAAACACCAAACTCCTTAAAAGACCGAACGCATGCCCGGCAATCTGAAACCAAACCCCTGCCCGGCTTCACTCTGAGGATATAACCACTGGTGTGTCATCAAAACAACCTATAATCATATAAATTAACCCTCAAACGGCCCTGAGTAAATCATTAGTCAGCCTTTCCAAAAATAAGACTACAAACTGCTTGTTTAATTAGGGTGTAATTATGCTGGATGAGCATCGTCCTCCTCTGTGTCCATTCATGCTTCAAGTCCCTGAAAATAGAGCTGGCACCCGTGAGGGATGCCTCTTTGCATCTACGGCACGTGCTCAGTTAAAAATGTTTCTGAAGGGGTAAATTTGGAAGGCAAAAATCCCTTTTCCACTTACTGCAATCTGCCACTTCAAAGCAGCCACTTGTTCATGTCCTTTCTGTCTTGAAATCTGTCGCCCATTCATTTGCTGACAAATGAATCACTATGTTAACATGAAAGGATATTTCAGACCTAAAATCATAGGTTAATACATGCAGACTACGAATAAATCTCGAGGTGCTCATACACGTGGAAATTTAGTCGCACTGACACCCGGAGCAGACTGCAAGCGATGGATCGCAGCACCGCAGCTGTCAGCTACATCGAGGTAGAGCACATTACTGAACGTGCAATTTACAGATTATCAAAGTGATCTGTTTATATCTTCATGCCAGCTTCAGACAAAGAGGGCAGGCAGCTTTCATCTTGATGCCACCTACACATCCATCCTTCAGATGGTCAAGAAGAAACGTCCTGTGTTTTGAGCCCTGAGTTTCGTATTTTTGGACATTTGCAAACGTATTAAAAACAAAGACATGCATCAACTTATCATGTTTTTCTTTATATCTTCATCATGTCACCATTTATACTCAGATGGCATAAACGGCTGTTCATAGACACCAAACAATAAACAATACTAAATACATATACTTCTTCACAAGCTACATGTTCATTATATAAACCAAAGCATGGATTACAGGCACTGTTACCGTCACCGCTTGATGAACAATCATTTCACAGATTTGCATGACAATACATCCCTGGTACCTTCACTGTAACTGATGTCATGTAAACAACAAAAACATTTTATCATCTTTGCCACATTAAAAATAAATAAATGCTTGTGAGACAGCTCACAATGTGAAAGCCGTCTGAAGTGAGGTTTATTCGCCCCGGGCAATTGTCAATCCTGGTATCCAGGGCAGCTTATACAGTAAGTTTCTTTCAGACTGAATAATATGTCTACATGCGCTACAATCATAGTAAGAGTAAGCATGTCTCCATTAATGTCGAGTAATCTCTGTAATCTGATTGTGTTAGTGTTTAGCATGTCTGATGTTTTGTGTCTTCCTGTTCTGTTTAGGTTACTTCCTGTTTTATTTTGACAGTATAGTGTCTTTGATGAGTTTCAGCTGTTTCCTCCCTCCTGTTTCATGTGTTTCTCTGAGCCTCTCTGCTTCTTTGTGTCCATCTGTTTTATTCTTGGACTTTATAAACATAACAGATTGTTCAACCTCTGCTTCATCAAATCGATCTGGAGCCTGCGTTTGGGCTTTTCACCATTCATGACAGTAATGAGGATGACTATGATTCACTATTCTATTTATTTTATTCAGAGGTCCTCAGTTCGTCTTCATCCTCATCTGTTTTAGCTTCGTTCGCACAGTCACCTCCCTTTATTCTGATTGGCTCTCCCTCACAAAGAGAAGGTTTGAACAACATTGATGCAGCAGAAAATAAAACATTCCTTTAACCTATAATTTAAGGATTTTTATGACTTTTGTGTTTTTTGTTGTTGGTTATGTGAATAATATGAAACGCGTCTGTTGTTACCTGCACACACTGAGATGTGATCTTACCTTCTGCGGGGCAGTAGCGAGGAACTTTCTCGGGCATCAGCGTCCCCTCCTTGTGTTTGCAGTACACCTCTACTATCTGCTGCCGGCACTCCCGGCTCTTGGCTCTGGAAAGAGCTGAAATGGCTTCTTTACCGCTGATCTCACACTGCAGCTGCTCCTTCCTCACCTCCAGACCAGGCGGCAGCGGAGGAGAAGCCGGCTTCTTGGTCTGGTAGAACGGCGAATCCGGATTGGACCCCTGAGCCGGCGCTGCAACCGTTGGCAGCTTGGGGTGGGCTTTACGGGTGTGGGTGTGGTTGCGATTGTGGCCCGGCACTCTCGGTTGGATGGGAGGGTACTTGAGGACCTCGTTGGCAGATTTTCCCAGCATGCTTTGCGCTTGGCTCTTTTCTAGCTTACGTTTGGCATTTCCGACTGGCACTCGCTGGCTATGTGATCGGGCCCCCAGGTTGCTGTTGCTGTCGATGGTGTCAAAGTCTTTGGGGACCGAGTTCTCATTATTGTTGCTGTCCAGGCGGACTTTCTCTTTGGGGCGGTGCGAGTGGTAAACGTTCTGCAAGGAATGACAAATATAGTTCTTACATAAAGCAAAAATTAAATAAATTAAATCAAAGAAAACTCTTCTTTAACAGTTACAAAGACAGGCTGTGTATCCATTTACAATTATATGATGCATTTTTCAAGAAAAAAAATTTGCATCGTCATTTTGAATCCAAATACTAAAGTGAGGGACGTGGACCAGCTGCAAGGAAATAAATAACTTCCAGCTAAATCTGAAAGTGATGAGGCTAGAAAGGAAAGTTTGGACAGGACGGGAGCAAAGCTCAAGTCAGGAAGACATTTGAACCCTTTAGGCTCTCCCTGCTTCACATACATGTTAAATGTACGGAGCTCCACGTGTTACACACACGTGAGCTCGTTTATCTCCTTGGAATGAATCAAAGTGTTGTTCCTGCACATCACAATAAAACAGAGCAGAAGCAAAGACTCGTCCACACGCCGGGGTCCACAGCGCTACAATCAGAGCCTGGTGGGCGTCTGTGTTTCAGCAGCATCGCCACATGACCTCGATGAGTATTTTAATCCCACAGATCTCCCCCATATCTGTCTTTCCCAGGATAAAGAGTGCGCACACACACACACACACACACACGCACACACACACTAAGCCCCAGCAGGAAGACAGTAATATCAGCTCTTGCCACCTGCTTCTCAGTCAACCTTTCATTATCTCATCTGTAATATCAGCTCAGAGGAAAGAGTGTGTGTGTGTGTGTGTGTGTGTGTGTGTGTGTGTGTGTGTGTGTGTGTGTGTGTTGCCGCAGTGAACATTTTCAGCTCTCCTGCCATTATTATAAGTGTGATATCCAGGAATAAAACCTCCAGAGTACAGCGAGAGATAGATTTCACACACACACACACACACACACACACACACACACACACACACACACACACACACACACACACACACACACACACACACACACACACACACACACACACACACACCTTTTCCTTCTTGAAACATCTGACTGAGGTTTTTTCTTACCTCTGAAATATGTCGGTCTGAACCAAAGTCTCGAAATTCAACAGAAAACTGTGAAAAACGTCTAAACTTATTAACCTGCCAACAACAATTTACACGCAAACACAAAATAACCACAAAAAGATCTCAAAGACCCCCCCCCCCCAAAAAAAATCCCAAACACAATGAAAACCAAACAGCCACAAACACAAAGCCATCTCAGAGACACAAAACAACCAAAGGAACAAAACCTCAAAGAAATGCAAAGTGACAACAACAGAAGGCCAAACGCACACAAATGAAATCAAAATGACCACAGAGAGGAAAAACTGTTACACAAAAACAAAACAAAGGGAAATGGACTGATTCTTATACAACGCTTCCTGACTCCACCTGAGCACTCAGCGATTTATACAACATCCCTCCTTCACCCATTCAAGTGCTTCCTGTCCAACATTCACACTCATGCATATTCTGATGGATGCATTGGAGAGCTGCTTGGAGTTACGCATCTTACCCAAGAACATTTGGCATGCAGACTGGAGCAGCCATAACCTTACAGACAAAAACATTATCAGAAAGAAACAAAAAAATGACCAAAGAAAAACGAGATGCCGACACACTCGGCTCAGAAACACTAACAAAATGACTCAAACTGACTACAAACATAAAAAAGCAGGACAGCAGGTAGAAAACTGGCGGATGATGATGATGATGATGATGATGATGTTTTTCCTAACAGCTCCTTCAGTGCAAACAAGAAGTCAGAGATTTGTAAATGAAATGTTTTTTGTAATGAGGCCGATTTGATGCAGTTTCAGGAGTTTTCCAAAATGTCCTCGAGCGTTTCAGGCTGTAATTCGCTCGACACAATAATACAAGTTTGTCTCTCCTTCACAGATCCACCTCCAAAGAAAAGCAGAGCGTTTTTTCCCAGAGGGCCGTGCTTTCCATGGAGACCGGCCACAGCTAAAATACCACCGCTTACCTACAAAGACATCATTCTTTACACTCACAGAGGGACTGAGTCACTGCTTTCTTGCTCGTGGTGCTCCTGTGTGAGTCACTTTGCTCTCAGCCGCTCTCCTTCTCAGCAGGTTCCTATTGAAGCCTTCAGACCTCCTGCTGCTCCGCAATAAAGGAGACACACAAGAGACAGGAGAGGCCATTCCCTCGGGCGCCGGGGGCGAGGCAGGGAAAGGGTAGGAGGAAAGAGACCTGTTGCTCTGACATCTGTTGATTACGAGTTCACACTAATAAGGATAATCTGAGAATGCCTGGATCTGGTGTGGTGACAAGAATGTGCGGTGGTGTTTTCTGGGAATTCTCTGAAGTGAGAGCAGAACAGCCACTTCCACATGTGTGACTATCAGCGAAAAGCTGCTGTGCTCCTCATATTTATCTACATCTTGTAAAAGATCTTGAAGTGTTGACAAAAACGGCAAGAGTGCACAGACACCTGCTCCGAGATATGCACCAGTGAGCCACAACATTAGAAACGCCTGCCTCACGATAGCCACGTTTACATTAACACATTTAACTGGATTAAAAGCCTGACTGGTTATACAGGTCAGCAGTGGGATTGGTCTGTTACATCCACCAACGACATCAACACAACAGGAACACGATGTAGGTCCAAAAGTCACAAATGTGAGCGAAGGTTGTGGCACACCAAAGGTGACCATGCAAAGATAAATGCAGGCGTTTGTTTACATCAGAACTTCTACTTCTTACTACAAAGTAGGGCTGCCACAAACGATTATTTTGATAGTCGACTAGTCACCGATTATATTTGCGATTAGTCACTAATCAGATCATCATCCATTGGACGTAAAACTACAGCTTATTGCACCAGCAGCATCTGCTCTTATATAACTATCATTAGCTTACAGCTTTAAGTGTTTAAGGTCTGTGCTAACTAAAAATAAAGACAAGATGAGAGTTTATTAAATTTTAATGAAATTTGCAGATTGTTTCGGTGAGGTTTAATAAACTCCTTGCTATCTAAAATATAACAGGACACCGGAGTAAATTCTCGAGCATCTCACACTTCTGATAATCAGCTGTCTGCTTGACGTTTATTCAGCTGTGTAAAAACTATAACTTTAATCTCAGCCAAACCGATTTACTCAGGAACAAATAAAATACTAAAAAAAAGCCAAACAATAACATTTTAAGTTATCTAAGTGACTCATATATCATGTTTAACCTGAGTAGCGAAAGACGGCGGTGGGTTTGAAAACGATTTGCCGGGAGTCCGGTGTTCTCATGGCTCTAGTTAGCCTTGCCCCCGGCTAGCTATCGAGCTAGTGGGTAACAGACGTCTCCGAAAACGTCGGAGCGCTTTTGAAAATATGTGGTGTCCTGATAAACTGAGCAGATATTTGAGGTTTACACAGCTACATTCTCCCTGAAAATATGTTAAACGTTTATTTTGTGACCCAGAAAGAATAATAAGAGTAACATTAAAACTAACTAGCTGCCGCCATTGTTGGAAACTGAGCTGGGCTGCGCTATGAATTCTGGGACACAGCTTCTTCTTCTTCTTCGGGGTTTAACGGCAGCTGGCATCCTTGTACATGCAGTGCTGCCATCTTCTGTTTCAGTCCGTTATTACACTCTTAAATCCTACTACTGATTCCTGCGTCTTTGGGATCTTACAAAGCTTCAAACGACGCGTCGACTATTAAATCAGTCGTCGACGATTTTAATAGTCGATTAATCGTGGCAGCCCTACTACAAAGTTAGTCAATTCTCCACAGAATGATCATGGATACTAACGGACCTACAATTCACATCAAATGCCACCTTCACCCTTTATTATCACCCAGTAAAACACAATAAAGTCATGATTCAGTCTTATGAATGAGCCCACAGGTCTCTGTTACTGCTTTTACAGTTCGGACCAAAGTCTGCATTCGTCCACAGAAATGGACATTTTTCATATCAAATGGTTCTTTAATGATTCCAACTACCAAATATCCAGTACATGATGTCTCTAACGTCTGCTCAAATGGCCCCCACAGGCAGGGTAGAAAGAGGCTGTTGTTTTCTTGGCAGCAGTGATTTGGTGTGTTGTGACAGACAGAGCGAGAAAACACCTTCATATAACGCGATAAAGAGCCCTTTCACATGGCTGTAGGCTGCATCTGTACACAGCTCTGGTTATGCATTAATCAAGCTCCTGTGTAGGTGTGTTTACCCTCAGTATACCTGCGGGAAAATGCCGACTGGTGGGCAGTGAAAATCTTATAGGCTGCCTTATGTTGGTCATGTTTACAAATCCATGCATGAAGCAGGAAAGGTTGGCAAAGAGCTTCCGTGGTGCCTGAGATGTTTGAACTCACAGATGGTACGTTTCATAAGGCCTGTAGATTTCTATATGGCTCACAGCGAGAGCCGTTACGCAGACGTTTCTAGTTTTTCTACTGCATCTTCATGTCTTTTGTAATTAATGCATGCTGAATTCAAGCTGTGATCATTTCACTTCTGCATGAAAGTGGAGCCTAAACACAGAAGACATACGAAATGCTTTAAAGAAAATGATGAGCTACAAGCTCATGTGAACGTCCTCGCGAGTAAAAAGAAAACATCAAAAGCTCAAAAACATTTAGTTAATTCCCAGCTTGTGGCGAATGCGTGTTTCTCCCAGGAACAGTTGTTTGCCAGATGGCTGCAGACGGGTCCCCAGGCCATGATTGCCACATTCACATGTTTCGGGGTCACATTTCTGCAAAACCTCAACGCACCAGTCAGGACACTGACTTCCCAACTTAGGAAGTGGGATTGTAGGAGTAGCATGTTATAGCTTGGTAATGGGATTATGATATCAAGTCTCCTACACCACCGCAGTTTGTTTTTGTTAACATGTTTAATCGAGTGTAAGAGCCAACCTCATCTTTTTGCAGCGAAACGTGACAATGAAAATAATCCGATTTAAGATCATGTTGTAGTTTACTTCATACAGTTTGAGCAACTTTGACACCAGACTGTCAGTTCTTCACTGTTAAACATTTGTGGGAATATTGTATGAATTACGTCTTGATGCATGTTCAATCATCCAGGTAAGTAAATCCCCAAAAGTTGATTCTGTTCATCTGGACGCGGCGCCGTCAGAGGGAGAAACGTTTCTCTCTGACGGCGCCGCGTCCAGATGTATGAATTAAAAATATTTTTCAGATTCGGCCAGTCTTAATACAACAGTTGGTGATTTTTCTGGGCCTGAATAAACAGATCTGAGTAATCAGACTACTATATTTGGCAATAAGTGCATTGTAGCTCAAAACACACACTGGCACTAAATACACAATAATATGGGAATAGTAAAATTATAATATTCATCATAGTTGATGAATGTCACTATGACACTGAGTGACAGTTTTGGGTTTTTTAATTAGGAATGCTAATTTATTATCCATACAGGATGATCATTATCTCGTCTTTAAAAAGAAACTGAGTCTGCCAAAGCAAAAAAAAGAAGAAACAAACTGACAAAGAAGAGCATCACGTCCCAAAGGAGATGAATGGAGTAATCTGTCTAAATAGAGAGATTGAGAGACAAAGGAAAACCAGAGCCAGATGGACAGAAAGTAAGCTAAATGGACTGTGATGAGGGTTAGGATGGTGCTGTGTAAACCTGGCTGAAACCACCGCGGCACCAACAGGGCGCCCCAGGATTACAGCAGGGATTTACATCCACCCATGCCAGATTTACTGAGAATTATATCAAAGAAAATACAGAAAAACATAAAGCAGCTTCATGGTTCTGACAGCAGTCTACGCTGCTAAATCACATATACTGAATTAGATCTGGATCATCGCATCAATTTACAGCTGCTCTGCTGGTTTCAGGCACTGCTACCAGACTCTGCAGGTTTCTCCTTAAAATAAATGTATATATGCATCATTAACAGCATCAGAGAGACAGATCATCCCAATTAATTCTGCATCTGTAAGCACAAATATACAATCAGAGTCAAACAAATCATCTTCAATAACTAGGAGAGCCCTGCAACAGAGGGTCTGCAAACCTTAGATCAAACCTGATCTCAAATCATTGTGCAAATGACCATAATCAACAAAAGTCCAACACCAGGCCCAAAAACAAAGCTGCAACGTCTACACCACAGAGTCAGGACCCAAGATTATAACATTTACTTTTTCCCAAATCACTTTGAAATCAAGTCCAAAAGTTTTGCTCTGATCTCATCATCATGGTGTTGGAAAGCCCCCACCCAACCCTAAAACACAGCCCCAAATGTTTCACAATGAACCAAGTCCAGGAACAGAACCCTGATCTCAACATCATGGAACCACTGATGATCCAAAAACAGCCCCCGAGCCAACGACCCTGTCAAGACGTCCAAAAATAGAGACACGTCAGCATCAATGAGTCAGGGACCAAGACCAAAACCAGTCCACGATCAAGATTCAATATCTGTCACCAAGTCCAAAAACAGAGCCCTTATCTCAACATCATGATGTTTAAAAAAAACTTAAAACAACGCTAGAATATTTACGTAATGACATCATGACCCAAACTCAAACTCAGTTTGAACCAAGTCCAAAAACAGAGCCGATGTCGAGTTCTGCCTGAGCCTTAATAAGCCTCATTACACCACGGCAGATAAACGTACAGAGCTCCCGTCTCACTTTGTGTCTGTTAAGAACAACTTATTGGTTTCATTCTGGGGCCATCACAGGTTTACAGCTGGTTTAAAGGATATCTGAGACTCCTGAGCGCCACACGTTCATCTTCATGACAATCAGCCGCACACATCAGAGAGGCAGACTGACAGATTGCTAATCTGAAACCTTACTGTCCTCACTCTCTTAAACTGTCCTCACTCTCCTTTTTTAAACAATGTTCGGTGCAGAGATACAAGCGAGGACACACAGACACACAAACACAGCATTTAGGGATTATTGTACAATCTAAACTAGATTAGAAAGTATAAATCCCATCAGAGAAACACGATCCAAAGAAATCCTCTAATCTGATCTGACCTGGCTGTTAGTGTGTGTATCGGCTCTGACACGCACAGTGTGGTCAGCACTGTACACGTGTGCGCACAGACGGCTTCACGGGGCTTTCTCAGGGTTCACGTTTGATTTAAGAGTTCAGGTTAGAATCAGGATTAGGCTGCGGTCAGCAACCTGGGAAAGCTTTATGTCAAAGTCCTCACGAAGACACAGCTGCAGATTTAAATACCAGCAGTGTTCAGCTTTCCAGCAATGGCTGTGTGTGTGTGTGTGTGTGTGTGTGTGTGTGTGTGTGTGTGTGTGTGTGTGTGTGTGTGTGTGTGTGTCCAACACACTGCAGCCTCGTTTATAACATCCAGTCAAGTGTGTTCACTACAATCCTGAAAGGCGCCACAGTGACATGACTCCCACATTCATCACACCTTCGAGGTGGAGGACCGCACTCATACGCGACTGCTATGATTGTGTTTCACTGAAGCAGGTTTCCTCTGTTTCTGCACATGCCCAGATAGAAATGTAACCAGGGTTAAGGGCAACTCGTCCCAGGTCTGATGGTTCCTAGCTATCTTCGTCTTGTTCCAACACCCAGCGGTTAATGTTATAGAAAAGTTAAAAAGCCAGAAAACATTCACCTTTAAAAAAATAAAAAATAAAAACTTTGAGGTTTGATGTCCAGGAAGACCCAAAATATTTAATGAAAACATTAAACATTCATGTAGCTGCCATCCCCTCAGTTAGAACCTGTTAAATATTTAAATATATACATCACAAGACAAAGAAAGGTAAAGATTTTGAAACTGGCTCTTGGGCACATAAAAAAACGGAAACAAGACTGAAACAGGACGAATGAGGCTGAACTCTCTTTTAAAAAGCTAAAGCAGCTCCTGTTTAACCTAATGGGACAAAAATTGAATAAATCATGATTGTGTTGTATTAAATAGCTCTTTAAACTACTGGTTGAGACAAGAAGGTCATCAGGAAAGTGTTTACTGAGCTCATAGATGAGGGTGAAGTAGGGTCATTTTCCCACAGACTTCTATACAACCTGAAATCTTTTTGAAACCAGAGTCACTGCCTCCTGCTGGCCATTGGAAAGAATGCAAGTTTAAGGCTTATCACCATTGCAGCGGTCCCCAGCCGCAGACCGTTTTAATGTCAGATAATATAAATGCACCAACAACACTGAGAGTAACATCCCCCTCTGCCCCTTAATGCTCTCTGGTCACTATGGTAACGAGTAAATATTTTTTTCAAAATAAGACACACAACTACAACACGGGAAACCAAGTAAACAATAAAAACCACAAATTTCACACCGAGCCTCAACTCTGGCCTGAACCGTCGCAGCCTGGTGGTTCTGCTCCACTCTGACAGGAAGTGCAGACGATAGAAAAGTAGATAACGCTGCATGTAAACATCGAGGTTTCTGAAGGCTGCCAACTATTTAAAATAGGACATTTCTGAGTAACGAAAGAATTAAATATACTTGTTTTATTTCTGTCTATAAGCACAGAAAGGCTGACGTGTCCAAGTCTGTGACAGACAGGTCGCAGGATCCTCCCAACTCACAGAGGAACGACTTGGATCAACAGCCACATTAATACAGGCTCAGCATTACAGTCATACCTCCAGTACGATCAGAATATGAGATAAGTCCTGTGCCTTTCCAATCACCCCACCATCACCATCACAAACCGACTCCCACAGTGCTCTTCGGTGAATCGGCGCTATCAGTGTTCTCCCGAGAAGTCCAGACTGTGGCTGTTTGGACCCCGTAAACATTCTTGTTCTCTGACACGGATAACACGTCATGTATTTTCTAGAACAACACCAACATCTACTCTTAGTTATCAAACAGCTTTTAAGGAACGGGCCAACATGTTCTCACAAAGATAAACATAAAAGCACACACTCAGTGTTTCAGGGGGAGGAGGCTATTTTCACTGAGTCCCAGCAAGTGATATTTTATTGGAAATGGGACACTGCTTCCTGCTAACACACACACACACACACACACACACACACACACACACACACACACACACACACACACACACACACACACACACACACACACACACACACCATTAAAACATGTGAGAACAGCTGGATCCCAACAGGTTTTTCTGAACATACAAACACAGGAATCTCAGCAGGATGATAGTGAGTACTGTGCTGTGCCTGAAATGAGCTGTGGAGCATTCACGTGGAGATGAAGATGGAAATCTAACTATGAATGTGAGAAGACAGAAAATTACTAAAATAGAGATTTTTGGTTTTTGCCTTTAAGGTAAAACTGCTTTAAATTTTAGCTTTCGGGTCAAACTTAAATACAGGTTTGCTAAAGAAATTCTACACAAAGCCTCATTTGTAAAAGTGATTTTACAACTTAATGTCAGAGCAGACCGACTTCCATTAATAACACAAGGTTAAATCTGTTTTCCTAGTTTCTTAAGTGTCGCGACAATCCTTTAATTTTAGTAAGGAAACCTCCCAAAATCCAAGCTTAGAACATTTTCCTCTAAGAACTACTGATTCTGTGCAAAATTACATGACACTAAAATAGGTGTTAGAGCTTGAAATGAAACAGTTTATCAAAATATGATGAAAAAATTACACAAAGTTTTATTGTTGCAAGAATGGACGCCATCACCAAAGCTTTCACTTGATGAGCTGTGTCTTTGTCATAATTACCAAGTTTTACACACAAGACCAGTTTCCACCAATAAAAATTGTTAACTAATTTCCTCAAATGTGATTAAAATTTATGAGGGAAAGGGAGCTTAATTTGAGGACCCGTTTAATTTTAAAACCTCACACCCAAAAAGTTGCTTCAAGGAGTAAAAGTGTTCATTTTACCTCTAACTTAATATTAAATGTTATTGTTCCCTTTATAAACATATTTCATAAGCCGATATTACAGGGGAGCAACTTCTCTTAACCAAAACTGGCTAAATCATTTCCTAAATTCCTCAAGTGTCAGTAAAATTCTTTAAATTTACCAAGGAAACCGCAAACACCTAAACCGAGGAGCATTTCAGGCCCAAACCTCATTCTGTGCAAAAACACCAAAGTACCAGAGATTTAAACGGGACTGCAGAATGAACAGATTCATAAAAACACGGTGACCTTTCACGCTGAAAGTAACACAAATGACGTTTAAAACGTGAGACGCTGCCAAACCAAACTCCAACAACAAAAACAGCCATTTGCACATTTTCTCGGTTGTCGACCCTTAAAATTAGATTTTTGAACAAGACTGGGGGCATTTCTTTTTAAATGTCTGCGTGATCTTTAATTCGGCATTGGTCTTACAATGAATAAAGCGCGTGATCACCCGTAGTTTTCATTTCATTGTCACAGCAATCAGCTGTTATGAAGCGTTAATGGAAACTGTCTGAGGCTCACAGCTTAAAGTGATGAATTGATTACCTGGTGCTGATACGTTTTTCAACTGTAGCTACGAATGAGAAGGTGGCGCAGTTAACCTGCCACAGCCACCAATAATCGACACCTTAAATTGGCTGTTTTTTAAATTAAGTTTGGCCTACAGACCCATCTCCCTGACGAAAGCGGGCAAACTATTGACGGGAAAGCCAAAACAACAGGCAGCAGCTGCAGCATCTTCTCCGTGGCTGCCATGCGGCTTCCTTCGGCTCATTCCCCGAAAACACGCGTGTAAAAATCTGATTAAAGCGCCTCGTGAAGGGCACATCAGTCAAACCCACCGCCTGCAGCTGCTGCTGATCGGCCGCCTTCCCGACCAGCGGCGGCGGGTCGCCCCTCTTCTGCAGCCCCTTCCGCGGGTGCTCCATGTCGGCTTTGTTGAACCCCCCGGTCCGGTCCTCTCTCTTCTCCCGGCTCCTGGCGCCTCCGTCCCCACCGGTGGAGTCCAGGCTGCTGAAGTTCCACACGATGAGAGTCTGGACCAGCAGGACGGCCAGAGCAGCGACCAGCAGCAGCGCGGACCTGGAGCGCCGGGCCAGCCTGCGGGCGCACGGGTTACCGTTCATCTTCTCCTCCTCCCTCCCTCCGGGTCAGACTCAGACTGAGAGCTCCATCCGCTAAACGCCGACAGCGGGGTGTGAATGCTCCCCTCCGCGGCCAGAGAGCTGCTACTGGCTGGCAGAGAGCAGCAGGAGGAGGAGGGAATTTGGCACAGACTCGAAATGAGGAGAGAGTTTTGGAGGCGGTGAAGAGGACGCAGAGGCCCTCATGCGGCCATTTAACGTCAGTAGTTCAGAGAAAGTCTGAGATTCCCCGAATGCACCAGTGAACGACTCAGGAAATCCTTCCTGCCTGTGGATACATATCTGTACGACTCCCCCATCCAGTAGCTGCACCCTTCATCACATGCTGCAGTGAAGTTTTACAGTAAAATGTCTGTAATTTTCTGGATACGCAAATATCTTAATTATAAATATACATTGGAGCTGTTTCTTATATTTTGTAACGTTGTAATATATCGTATATACAGCCTGTTGCTGTTCTTATTGTCTTGGACCGACTGTAACCACATAATTTCCTCTGGGATTAATACAATGTTCTGAATCTGATTGTGAAGCGACACCTCTGCAGGGCCGGAGCTGCATTTCTGTAGACAGGAGCAGAAAGCCGTTGTTGCCCCCCCCCCCCCATGAAACCACACACTGAAAAATTATAAATTAATATTTTTTTTACTTTTCGAGGAAAAATACCAACAACTTTGCCTGAATTGTAATGCTGTGTGATACCAAATAAATAAAGGGAGCTTTATAGAGGAGAGCAGTGTTTCATGATTTATGAGGTGAATCATCATCAACACATTTGAATGATCACTAAATCACTGTGATTTTCACTTTCTGCCATAAATAACACAGTGAACACATCTTTCAGCTTTCATGTACATAATTAAACAGATTGTTTGAGACCTGGAACAGAAATGTGTCTGTGTCTAAAACACTTTAGGCCAGCTTCTATTGTTTAAATGTGCTATAGACGTTAAATAAAATAGACGTGACGGGGAACGCTGAAAAGTTGGGACATTTTTCACAGTTCCTGTTTGACGTATATTTTTTTCACTTAAAAAATAATGGATCATTTTCAGTGCTGATCTTAGACGATAGAAACGAAGTATCGACCCAGCACTGAAACCCTGTTGATAGCATCGATATGAACATTTTGCTACTTTGTCTCTGTTTCTGTCACCGTGATCACACTGGAGTTTTTTCACTGCTGTTCCAGTTTTCTTTTATAAGGCAGCCCCAGTACAGCTGGTCAAATTTTGGTTTTTGAATGAGCATATAGTAGGAGTCAAACCTGATTTTCGACATGATATTTAAGTAATATTTGTTACTGCTTTCATTGTCTGAGTGCCAGCATGTTCAACCTAAACATAGCCCCACCTGCAGTTTCCTCTGGTTCACATTTGGCCTTGACTGAGGATTTAGGCACACGTGAATCATTTATGGATCAATTGTGTGGTGACATCTGGACAACATCTGGATTCAGCACTAAGAAACAAATGGATTATTATCAGGACATCCTTTCCTTCTCACAGTAACCCTGACAGGTACATGAAGGTCGTTATCAACTTTGTAAAAGAGAATATGTTGACTTCTCCTCTAGCAGCAGGTTAAAAATTATAATTAAACAACACCTTTTCTTTCTAGGGAAAGGCCGTATAACTATATATCTTTGTGGTCTCCTG
Organism: Copadichromis virginalis; assembly: GCF_057382275.1. Classification (NCBI taxonomy): domain Eukaryota; kingdom Metazoa; phylum Chordata; class Actinopteri; order Cichliformes; family Cichlidae; genus Copadichromis; species Copadichromis virginalis. The sequence goes on along the minus strand of NC_140621.1, from coordinate 34,767,703 downwards.
TCAAAAACATGGATGTGGGACCTGCTGTTCTGCTAACCACACCTCATGAATACCATGACGTGTGACTTACAAGAAAATGTACAAGACCTGAAACAAAAGTGAAACTTGGATTTAAAACCGGTTGAACAAGCTAACAGGTGGCTGTGTTACTGAGAAACAAAACAACGGGCCAATGATTTTTATTCCCCGTCCTCCCTTTAGATCTGCTTCTCCTGCTCCCTGTTCGTCACCTTAAAGAAGAAACAGCATTTTCAACTCCTGCTTCATTCAAAGTGCATTTATTGGGTGTATTTGGCGATTGAAGAATATTCCATGTCTTTGCCTCGAGGTTACTTTTGCAGTTTGCTGTGGGCGTGCACTTTAATTTGACTCAGATCTTGATTTTTAAAAATCTTGACTGGATTTAAAATCCACTGTGGTTGTGTACAGAGGCAAAATTACAAACGTGTGCCATTTTCCAAAAGTCCAGGCCTAACAGCATGTCAGCCATATTCCCATAAGATGTTTTATGTGATGAGAAATGTAAGAGAGGACACAGCAGAGCAATGGAAACTTTAATACTGGTAGGAATGTAGTTGGACAGGTGATTCCCGTTTGCACATGTCCTTCTGATATTTCTGACTGCCTGTAATTCGTCTTACAGACCTATAGGAAAATGTACATTTTGAAAATGCAAATTTGTGCTGATCATAAATCTTTCGTGGAGGAAAAGAAAGTTCTCGTAAGCCCCGTTTTGTCTGATAGGCCCTGGGTGGTGTGCAGTTGGTTCTCAGGACTGAAACCTATGATAACTCCTGTACAGACCACTCCCAATAAATAACATCATCTACAATCTAAAGTGAAGGACGTAACAATGTGCAGAATGTGAAACAGCTGATAGAAGGATTTCTATTCATGGTACTTCCTCCTGAAGGCTGAACATTGTTATTTAAACGAAGCAGACTGAGACACAGGCTGCACTTTTGGATGAACCTGGAGAGAGAGGTACGTTTTTCCTCAAAGTCTAGATTTTCACAGATAGTTCTGTGTACATAAAGTGCCAATTAAAGTCCAGTTAGCTGCTTATTGACTAATCAGCTTTGTGACTCTTTCAGATGAATTGTTTATTTCTAGAGTTTCAGTCATTATTTAGAGATTATCAGAGAACACAAACAACATTAGTGAAGGGTACCAATGACCCTCTGAAAGCCTCTGACAGTGCACTCTCTGGACCTGTCCTGCTAGGCAGCGTTCAGTACCAGTGACCATAATATTCCTCTGCAGACAGTCGAGTACTTTGTACTGTGGGTGTTGGTGCTGAAGAAAATGCAATGCACCTGTTTGGATAATTTCTAATAGGTTCTAGTAGATTCTAGTAATTTTTCATGTAAATATTCTCGTCTGTCTTCTTCACCCACAAAACGTAGTCACAGAGTTGCACATGGTTCTTGGATTGGGACCAGTGCTTTTTATTTTAGGTGCTGCTTATTACAATAATACATACGACATACCCAGGCCTGTCTTAAAGACATAAAGGTCTAGATGACCACTATTTTTTCTGCTTCTAAATTCTGATTTAACTGTTATTGTACTTCCTGCGAATAACCCTCAGAAACCTGGTGTCTAAGCAGATACTGACTGGATGGTATTACCTTGGCCTCCAGTGAGGCTCCACTTAGAGGTCTCATTTTTATCTGCACTAAGATACCAACACTGGTATACTTGGTATCTACCCAACTGTGTTAAATAATATATAGAATATATTCATCTTATGATATTTTAAAATTGGGGGGACAGTTGTTGGATTTATTGAGATTTGCATTTTATTATTATATATATATATATATATATATATATATTTTATCATTATTTTCTGTTGGCTTTATGTTGACATCATAAAGCCAAACTCCAACTGAAATGAATCAAGTGTTTTTGTTTCTGTCTTTTTAAGATTCATGTTTTCTATTTTTTTTCTTAGTATATTATTGTATATGTGGATTTTTATTCCATATGTTTGGACTGGAAATTATTTAAGATTAACTTTACTTAAAAATTAATTTAAAGTAAATTCAAATTGCTTTTCTGGACACACCTTTAAATTACTTGACATATAATAATAATAATAATAATAATAATAATAATAATAATAATAATAATAATAATAATAATAAGCCTTTTTGAACGGTAACCCTTACCCTGTTTTTGTCTTAATTTGATGATATCCTCATCATAATGATTCTTCTTCCTGCAGGGACACTGACTGAAATAAAAAATGAGCATTGAGTGGGCTGAAGATGACGGTCTTCCTTCTGGGGTAGTTCGAGTGGACCGTGAAGGACCAGAAGATGGTAAAACCTATGTCATGTACTGAAGGAAATTGCCTTCCCGGGTTTCCTCCGTGGCGTGAGCGATAAGCAGAGTTCTGTCCTTTCCTTCTAAGATTCCTAATTATTTAAAGTAACACTCAGGTATGCCATTCAGCGTGTTAGTACGAGCTCGGGAGCAGCTTGGGAGAACAAGAAAACAGAGACTGCTTTAGGTTGCCTTCCCAATCGACTCAAAGGTTTATTTGATACACAGCAGTTTATATAGATGAAAAAAAGGTTCGTGTGTCAGCTTTCCCAGTTCAAACCGGTACAGACCAAATAAGGAAACGTCTTCCTGCCTTGTGAGCAAAGAAGTATCCTGTGTGTAGTTTATCAGCTCAGCTACAATTTATGATCATCCCAGCAAAATACACTCCTAGACATAGAATACAGAGTTCTTTCATTAGTGAATTCTGAAACAAACCACCTGGCCTTTAACGAGCCTTTTTCTAAGAGATAAAGAAGGGAGGATGGGAGTAAGGAAGTGGTCTCATCTCTGTGGTGTTTTCGACCTTGGGGTACCAGCCTGTGAGTCCTACACATCAATTCTTGGGTCAGAGAGAAAAATAACTAAAACAAAGGGGCCTTATTGAATGACAGAGTTTTCCTGCATAATGTCACTATAAAACAATATCCAGTAAATGCTACCATGGTACTAAAATACCTAACATGTACCATGGCACAAAAAGGGCAAATGTTTCATCGATCCAGAAGTCAGGTTTTCGCCAGTCTTCAGGCGGGATGCTCGGTCAGGGCGTTTACCTCAGCAGAGACCTGGATAAAGCGAGTCGCTATCCCATCGGTCACCCTGAGCATGACAGGGTTGTCATTAAGGTTAGGGTCAACGTAGGAAAAGTGAAGGCCATCAATCGTCAGGACCACCCACTTCAGAAGACCTGGCATGACCACGGATACGACACTGCCTGGGTGCCGCCCAACTGTGGGATGGTGACAAGCGGCCTGGAGGAGAATTGTGTCTGGGATCCCAAGCGAATCACAATCATTGACATCATCAAACCAAAACCTGTCAGGGATACTCGAGCTGGTTCAAGACCGATCTCGATGAGAGAATTAACTTACTCACTCCCAGACCTCCCAGATCCCTACTCATATGATTATGATGATGATTATGATGCATGGTGTGCATGGATGCACTACAGGTAAATTCCACAAGCAGTTATTGTTGTATTTTGCATATTTGGAAGCGTTTTATATATTTTAATGTAAAAAAAAAGACATTGAGTTTTGTATGTGTCATTGTAGTCCAGCAGGATTTCAGGCCATGGGGTGGAGCGCACCAATGCCAGACAGCAATTCTGATAGTGAAGGCGGCCGTGGTGGTGCTGGCCGTGGTGGTGCTGGCCGTGGTGGTTCTGGCCGTGGTGGTTCTGGTCGTGGTGGTGCTGGCCGTAGTGGTTCTGGCCGTGGTGGTTCTGGTCGTGGTGGTGCTGGCCATGCTGGTTCTGGCCGTGCTGGTTCTGGTCGTGGTGGTGCTGGTCGTGGTGGTGCTGGCCGTGCTGGTTCTGGTCGTGGTGGTGCTGGCCGTGCTGGCCGTGGTCGTGCTGGTCATAAAGACTGAGCTTGGTTCATGTAGCCTTTGAACGACACTTATTTTTTTGTGTGTTTCTTTCTTTTGGGGTAAAATACAGGCTTATGTGTCTTTTTTGTTTATTTATTAATAAAACCTTTATTCTATTGTCAACTTTGCCTCCCTGTCTCCTTTTTCAAACTGGATATTGTCATCTCGGTAACATCCGTTCAATATTTATTCATATTAAAACATTTTTAGTGTAAGGTAGAGCCTACTATCTTAGTGAGAAGACCCCATCAGTGAAGAAGGACTTGGTGACAGTGGGAAGGAAAAAGTTCTAACTGGAAGAGACTTTTCATACTTTATTCAAAAAGGTAAACGTTCATATATTCATTAACAGCAAAGTGCCTAAATGCACTGAATCCTCCCAAGTGATTGACCACAGAGATGTGTTACGTTCTGTGAGGCTGTGGGAGTGTGTGGGTGGGGTGTTTGCCCACTCTCCCCGCCTCCACCCCTCTTGCCACTCCTACCCCTCTCTGTCTCTCTCACTCTCCTCTCTCCCCAGGACACAGCTGCTGCTGATTAGCCTCGTTTGCCACCTGACTCCAGTCAGCAATCATCCTCTGAGGCTATTTAAACTGGGGATGAGCTGTGAGCAGGGTGGCTTTTTCCTCGGTGGCTCTACGCGGTTCTGTGCTAGATTTTGGACAGACAGCCTCTTTCTGACCAGTGAGCAGACGGGCTTGTGGGCCCTGAGAGTGTCTCCCCGTGGTGGGGAGTAGGGTAGGAAGTGGGGGAAGTGCCTCCTTTTTTTAACTGGAGACGAGCCAGGCATACACGGAGCTTAGCATCCTGCTTCGAGCCTTCACTTGATTCAATGGAGAGGGGTTCGAAGCGAGGCAATGTCATGGGTTTGTCCACAGGCAGCCCCTGACCAACAGGTGTCGACACCAATGGACCTACAGCTTGAGCTGACGCCTGCGGAACAGGCTGAGACGCTGCACCATGCTCAAGTGGACTGGCAGATACTGGCAAGGCCACTATCCCTTTCTCCACCAAGCCAGCCACAAGAGCAGCTTTCAGCTCAGCCTTACGCAGAGCTGTGGAAACAGAAATGCTATAACCTGATGCCACCTCATGCAAATCCCTCTTCCTACAGGCGTCCAGTTGGACAAGCGAGGGGTTTTTATTAAACACGGCAATATCAAAGGTAGCCATCAATTCTAAAAACAAAAAAAACTACCTGAGGCTAACAATAACAACAAAGAAGCACCACCTCCAATACACAAATGAGAAAACAGGCGGGAAAAGTGTGGCCAGAGGTTAACCAATAAATAAAAGTACCGCCGACCCTCTCCCCAGACCTGCCTACTAAAATCTTAGCCTAGTTAGCTTCTGGAGTGTACCAGGCTCGAGGCAACTTTAAAGGCTAAGCATCAAGTGCACAAAGCACCGACAAGCCTACCCCCGACAGGGAACTAATCCCCACCCGGGATTACTCCGAAAATAATAAAGGAAAAATAAAAAATGAGACAGCAGGGATAGGACGTAGGGGGGCGGGGGGCACCGCCTGGTTCGGTTTACCCACAAGCTGGCAAGTGTGACAGGTGTCACTGAAACATATGACCGTATACTGCAGCATTTCTTTTGGCCGGCAATGAAAGCAGATGTAGTGCAGTTTTGTAACACCTGTCACACTTGCCAGCTTGTGGGTAAACCGAACCAGGCGGTGCCCCCCGCCCCCCTACGTCCTATCCCTGCTGTCGGTGAACCTTTTGAGCATATCCTGGTAGACTGTGTTGGCCCCTTACCAAAGACGCGGGCAGGGAATCAGTTCTTGTTAACCATAATGTGTGTGTCCACTCGATACCCAGAGGCGATTCCTCTGCGGAAAATCACGACAGCAAGCATTACCAAAGCACTAGTCAAATTCTTTACCACCTTTGGCCTCCCGAAAACCGTGCAGACAGATCAGGGTACCAATTTCATGTCCAGGGATTTTAATCGGACTCTACGGTCCCTTGGAGTTTCTCATTCTGTGTCTAGTGCTTACCACCCAGAGTCACAAGGTGCACTGGAGCGGTGGCATCAAACTCTCAAGGCGATGTTGAGTAAGTATTGCCACGACACCGGAAAAAGCTGGGATGAAGGGGTCCCTTTTGTATTGTTCGCTATACGTGATGTGAAGCAGGAGTCTTTGGGGTTCAGCCCAGCTACCCTGGTGTTTGGACATGACGTGCGGGGTCCGCTAAAGGTGCTGAAGGAGAGTTTTCTCAGTGGTTGTGTGCCTAAAACTACTGTGGTGGAGTTTGTAAAAACATGCAAGGACAGGTGGCAACGGGCTACTTTGTTAGCAAAAGAGGCTCTCTGTGTATCCCAGGCAAACATGAAAAAACGATGTGATCAAAAAGCAGTGGAAAGACAGTTCCAGCCTGGGGACAAAGTTCTTGTGTTGTTGCCCGTGCCCAGTTCTGCCCTCATGGCTCGTTTCTCAGGCCCCTATGTGATAGTGAAAAAAGTGTCTGACACCAACTATATTCTCAACACCCCAGAACGCAGAAGGAAGACTCGCCTATGCCATGTCAACATGTTGAAACCATACCATACCAGAGACACCAGCATGACAGAATCATCAGACACTGCTGGGACGGCTGTCCCCGGTTCAGTCCCTGTTGCCCTGCTAAGTGTTGAAGTTAAGGGTGATGATGATCTGGGTACCCTTTCTGAGGGACAGCAATGTGGGCGGTTGTCAAATTCCGTTTTTTTAGCTAAGGCCGAGGCCAACCTATCTCACCTTCCTCCGTCCCAGTGTAAAGAGGTACTTGACTTGCTGCACTCCTACCTGTCTCTTTTTAGTGACGTACCCTCGCGTACCCACGTTTGTGAGCATGACATTGACGTTGGAGACGCAGTCCCAATCAAGCAGCATGCATATCGTTGCCCCTTCGCCAAACGTGAGGTCATGAATGAAGAAGTTGAGTACTTAGTAGAAAACGGCTTGGCACAACCTAGTTGTAGCCCCTGGAGCTCCCCATGTCTACTAACACCTAAGTCTGATGGCACACCCCGTTTCTGCACAGATTATCGGAAGGTAAACGCTGTAACGGTCTCTGACTCTTTTCCGCTTCCTCGTATGGAAGACTGCATTGACAGCATCGGCCCTGCCAAATTCATCACCAAACTCGATCTCCTTAAAGGCTACTGGCAGGTGCCTCTCACTCCCAGAGCTTCAGAGATTTCTGCATTTGTCACCCCTGACCACTTCATGCAATACACAGTAATGGCCTTTGGCATGAAAAATGCCCCAGCTACTTTTCAACGACTGATGCAGTTGGTGTTGGGAGATGTGCCCCAGTGCAATGTGTATCTAGATGACGTGGTGCTATACACAGACACATGGGCAGATCATATGTCCCTTCTGAGGACAGTGTTTCAGCGGCTAGCCGAGGCCTCGTTGACCCTCAATCTCGCTAAGTGTGAGTTTGGTAAGGCAACCGTCACTTACCTAGGTAAGCAGGTGGGGTTTGGGCAGGTCCGCCCAGTGGAGGCGAAGGTTGCTGCAATCCTGGACTACCCGAGTCCAGCCACCAGACGGGAACTAAGGCGGTTCCTAGGGATGACCGGATATTACCAGTGTTTCTGTAAGAACTTTTCTGTGGTCGTGACCCCGCTAACCAAACTGTGTAGCCCAAAGGTGCCTTTTGAATGGTCAGTTGAATGCCAGCATGCCTTTGAGTCGGCAAAATCTCTTCTGTGCAGCACCCCTGTATTGGCAGCTCCAAACTTCTCTCGCCCCTTTAAGCTAGAGGTCGATGCCAGTGCCACCGGAGCCGGGGCAGTCCTGCTGCAGGATGATGAGGAAGGTGTGTGCCATCCGGTCTGTTATTTCTCTGCAAAGTTCAAACCCCATCAACTGAACTACTCTACCATAGAGAAAGAAGCCTTAGCTCTGCTTCTAGCTCTGCAGCACTTTGAAGTGTATGTGGGCTCCAGCGCTTCCCCGGTGACCGTGTTCACAGACCACAACCCCCTTGTTTTTCTGAACCGGATGTACAATCACAACCAGCGACTGATGCGCTGGGCACTCCTGGCCCAGGATTACAATCTGATGATCATACACAAGAAAGGTACTGACAATATAGTGGCTGATGCACTCTCACGCAGCTCGCAATAGGGTGTTGTTGTTGTTGTTGTTGTTTTGATAGGGCTTCAATGTAAGGGGGGGGGGAATGTTACGTTCTGTGAGGCTGTGGGAGTGTGTGGGTGGGGTGTTTGCCCACTCTCCCCGCCTCCACCCCTCTTGCCACTCCTACCCCTCTCTGTCTCTCTCACTCTCCTCTCTCCCCAGGACACAGCTGCTGCTGATTAGCCTCGTTTGCCACCTGACTCCAGTCAGCAATCATCCTCTGAGGCTATTTAAACTGGGGATGAGCTGTGAGCAGGGTGGCTTTTTCCTCGGTGGCTCTACGCGGTTCTGTGCTAGATTTTGGACAGACAGCCTCTTTCTGACCAGTGAGCAGACGGGCTTGTGGGCCCTGAGAGTGTCTCCCCGTGGTGGGGAGTAGGGTAGGAAGTGGGGGAAGTGCCTCCTTTTTTTTTATTGTGTTTGTTTGGTAGTCCTCCTGCCTTTCGTGGCTGCGAGCGTTTTCTTTGTTTCTTTGGCGTTATTGGTAAGACGGCGTTGCCGGCCCTTTAAGTTAATGTTAACCTGTACCATTTTGTAATAAAGTTTTATTGATGCAGAACAACTCTGTCTGTTTTCCTTTTCATTCTGATTCCGGACTCATTTGTTACTGGTCCCCTCACTCATATGCCTAGACCCCTTCGGGGGGAACGTAACAGATGACAAAACTAAAAAATATAATGATCTTAAAAAATGTAAAATCAAAAAAATGGTAAATGGCCTGCATTTGTATAGCGCTTTTCTAGTCCTTAAGGACCCCAAAGCACTTTACACTACATTTAGTCATTCACCCATTCACACACACATTCACACACTGGCAATGGCAGCTACGTTGTAGCCACAGCTGCCTTGGGGCGCACTGACAGAGGCGAGGCTGCCGGACACAGGCGCCACCGGGCCCTCTGACCACCACCAGTATAAAAAAGAAACAAAGATGTTCAAAAATCCAAGCAAAACAACACAAAAAGGGAAAAATTGCCTATAAAGATTTTTTTTAATAGCAAAGAGGACATAAAATAGCCCCCAAAAAACAAAAGGGGATTTGTTGGGGATCTTGCTCTTTTTAGGAGGCATGGGTTTGCTTTTTTAGCTTAAAAAATACTCCGAGACATTTGAAAGTGTAAATACAAAGTTAGCAGTAACCTTAAAGTTACAGTGATCACATTTATGGGAAATATGTTATTCCGGTAAACTGGTTTATGTTGTGTAAACATAAGACAGCCTGCAGCAGAAAATACAGCAGGAATCTGGCTGGATGGGCGGTGCCTGCTACAAGTGTCCTTTTTGAGTCTTTTGATTCTGAATGACAGCATGAAATCGTCATCTACAGCACATAAAACCTGGAGTCATAGTGAAGATCTGAAAACGTGTGAACATGAAAAAAATTCATAACAGAATTTAAATGAGTAGATTCATGTGAGTGACTAACAAGTTCATCCATGTGGCAGTGATTACTGTAGAGCCACAGCGCCCCCTGGACATGACAGCAGGCATTACTTTAAATTAATCCAAAAAAAAAAAAAAAAGAATTTTTAAATGAAGGAAAATATAAAGAATTTACACTAAAGTTCATAAAAACTGACAAACTGACGACTGGACCCTAAGAGTTAGTTTGGAGGTTTCTTCATATACAGGAGAGCAGGGATGTGAAATAGCACCAAAGTGGAAAAGTCAAGTACAGAAATTGAGAAGCAGATGGAAGATTACTGTGAATTTAATAAAGATACGAGCAGAGTCTGAAAAGTCCAGAATAGTCAGATTGAGCTAGCTGAGCAGGAAACTGTGGCCTGGGCCAAAGCGAGCGTGCAGATATATTCACTTTATTTGTTTTACCCAGACTCACCGAAGGTTTGGACTCAGGTTGAGTCTGTCTGCTGCAGCTCAGTCACATCTCCACTTCATATGGGTCGTGTATGTGCAGCAGTACTAAGAAAGAAGTCTCCTGGTTTTCAGTTGGCCAATGAGCTGACAGATTTTTACTTTACCTTTTCTTATATCTTTGTCTTATCACTCCAGAAGCAAAAGGTTCCAGAGCTTTAGAAAATGCTCCAGTTGTAAAGACTACAAACCCCACATCACTAAATGATTTCAGGCCTGCTGCTTTAACATCTCTAGAGATGAACATCAGGGAGGAGATTCTGCAGCAGGTGGAAGAGCTTCCACTGATATTTGCATACAGGCCTTGTATATACTCTACTGGTTCATCACAGTGATGTTGTCTCTCTCCTCTGCTCTATATTCTGTAATAGAATGACTGTCAAAGTACACATGATAACAGTCATTGTAAGTCATGGGGCTGTGGATGAGTTTGCTTCTTGGCGTCATTTTTAAAGATCAACACCCTGAAAACTGAAGACATGGCCACTGACTCCAGGGGGTCAGGCCCCATCCTGCACTAACAATAGTAAACGGTGCCACCTGCCATTGAACTGGTGGACAGTTACAAGTATTTGGAGGGTAGTTTTTGATGTTCTGCCCTTTGAGTCACAGTTTGCTGCTACAAAAAAAGGTCCAACAACGGCTGTGTTTTTAAGGAAATTGAGTATTTTTATGTCCATCCATCCATCTTTATCCGCTTTATCCGAGGCCGGGTCGCGGGGGCAGCAGCCTAAGCAAAGAGGCCCAGACCTCCCTCTCCCCAGCCACCTCCTCCAGCTTATCCGGGGGAATACCAAGGCGTTCCCAGGCCAGCCGAGAGATATAATCTCTCCAGCGTGTCCTGGGTCTGCCCCGGGGCCTCCTCCCGGTGGGACATGCCTGGAACACCTCGCCCAGGAGGCGCCCAGGAGGCATCCTTGTCAGATGCCCGAACCACCTCGTACCAAGACTGGTATTTTTATGTTTCATCTGAAATTATGATACATTTTTAATCTGTTCTAATGTTTTGTAGCGTTGTTTGGTACGGTAATCTGTCTCTTCGCCACGGGACCGAACGGACTCAGGCTCTTAGAATGAAAAGTCACATTTTCAGCTGCTTCCCTCAGGTCGTCGGTGAAGTGCCTGCAGTGAAGACCTGCTGTTGTTGCCAACACTGTCGCACACAGCATTTCCTTCAAGATTCAAAGATTCAAAGTGTTTATTGTCATGTGTCCAAAGAATAAAAAAGACATTTCTCTGTGCAATGAAATTCTTTCTTTGCTGCCGATTAATATATGCAATAGAAATAGAACAGCTAAAATACAAATAGTACAAATAAATAAATGAAGACAGAAAGGGAGACAAAAATATTTAATTCTGAAACAGAGATGTGTGCAAAAGAGCCGTAGCTTAATATGCAGGATGGCCTGATGTGCAAAAAGTTATTATTACTGTTCGAAAATAGGTCAGCTGTTCACGAGTCTGATGGCCGTGGGGAAGAAGGAGTTGTTGAGTCTGGATGTTCTGGATTTCACACTCCTAAACCTCCGTCTCGAGGGCAGAAGTGTGAACAGTCCGTGTTGGGGGTGTGTGGGGTCTTTGAGGATGGAGGCAGCTCTCCTCTGGACTCTGCGATGGTTGATGCTCTGCAGAGAGGGCAGCGGGGTCCTGATGATCTTCTCCGCAGTTGTTATCACTCTCTGCAGGCGTTTGCGTTTGGTCCATAGCAGCAGTGCTGCCGTACCATGCAGCGCTGCAGCTGGTCAGTGTGCTCTCCACAGTGCAGCTGTAGAAGCTGCTTAGGATCTTGGCCGACATACCAAATTTCCTCAGGAAATACAGCCGCTGCTGAGCCTTCTGGACCAGCTGTGTGGTGTTCGGTGTCCAGGTGAGGTCCTCACTGATGTAGACGCCCAGGTACCTAAAGCTGCTCATCCTCTGCACTTCAAGGCCCCGGATAAACAGCAGCTGGTGAGGCCTCCTCCTCTTCCTCGTGTCCACTATCATCTTCTTTGTCTTGTTAGTGTTGAGGGTGAAGATGTTGTCCTCACACCATGACATCAGACCATCACACCTCTCTCCTATAAGCGGCTTCGTCCCCTCCAGTGATGCGACCGATCACTGCGAACTAGAGGATGGGACTTTCTTGTAGCTCTTGATAAAACTTGAGCTGTTCTGTTTGTTTGTTTTTCAAATGTCTGTGTTGTTTGATGAGTGGACATGCTGCAAATCTATTTCCCATTGGGGACAATAAAGTGATCACTGACCATTGTTATCAGCTCTATACACTGACCCAGGGTTTCCCAGTCCACCTATAAAGCACAATCAAAAAAAGAAGCAGTGTACACATCATATGACCGATCACACGCCTGGTCTGCCAACAACAGGACAAAGGTATCAATCACAAAAACAACAACAAAACAAAGGCATCATAAACGTAAATCTGTGTGCCCTCTTGGGGAAAGTAAAACAATGAGTCTGCCACTCTTAACCGACACATCCAGTCTGCCTGAAAGTGAAAGACAAAGAAATCTGCAACAGAAAAAGTTAAACATGGATTTACAACAGATTCAATGACATGACAGGTAGCTTATTGTTAAGCAACAGAACAAACACACAGGTGAGTTATTTATACCCTTCCACCCTCTCTTTGTTCTAAATATTTTATGGAGGTACAATGGTAAATACCAAAAGTCTCATTCTGCCTGAAAACACCTGATCTGTGTGTTGCTGTGTGGCAGGAGTGAAGCCTAATTCACACACTGACTATGGAGTCAAGAGCCACGCGCATCAAAATAAAGAATTCTGTGCTTAAATAATAATTTGTAGAATAAATTCTGCACTTGTAAATCCACTTTAATAAACTTCATTTCAAACCACTCTGAGACATCCTTCTTTCAGTTTTGTTTCACGTGCTGTTGTTAAGTCAATATTTACTGGGTGTGGTCCTAAAGTGACTTAACAACAGCACGTGAAACAAAACTGAAAGAAGGATTTTTTTTAAACAGAGCAGAGTGAAACACCCTTTCTTTGTTCCAGGTTACATTGGTCTTCCTCACCTAGACCACCTTGAACGGAACTTAGAGCATTTTTTAGTTGATTACGTAATTCATCAGGTGAGATTGATACATCAGGTTGTATGTGAGGAGCAGGATTTTAAATTCTGGATTTAACAGGAAGCCAAAACAGGAGAAATCTGCTCTCTCTTTCTAGTCCCTGTCAGGACTCTTGCTGCAGCATTTTGGATCAGCTGAAGGCTTTTCAGGGAGTTTTTAGGACTTCCTGATAATAATGAATTACAGTCGTCCAGCCTGGAAGTAATAAATGCATGAACTAGTTTTTCAGCGTCACTCTGAGACAGGATATTTCTAACTTTAGAGATGTTGCACAAATGGAAGAAAGCAGTCTTACATATTTGTTTAATATGAGCGTTGAAGGACATGTCCTGGTCAAACATGACTCCAAGGTTCCTCACAGTGTTACTGGAGGCCAAGGTAATGCCATCCAGAGTAAGAATCTGCTTAGATACCATATTTCTAAGATTTTCAGGGCCGAGTACAATAACCTCAGTTTGATCTGAATTAAACTTATAGATCTTTTTCACTAGTACCTACTTGGCTCAACTTGACTTAACTCGGTTCCGGTCATGTTGATGTAATTTCTGTGCGACATGAACGCCACAACAGCACGTTGAGGTGATGGTAAACCTGCTGCTCAGTCTGGGCCTTTGTGTCAGACTTGGGGGCCACAGTGTTGTTTTTTCTGTACACATTTCCCTCGTTGCCAGGTTCAAAATGGCGGTTTAGATTTTTGTAAAGGAGAAGCTCTCAAGACTCATCGAGTGACGCCACTGACTAGCCAATCGGTGACATGCCGTCTGGTGACGTCACATTTTCGTATCACCTGGATCCCCAGCCGAGTAGGTACTAACAGTAGGTACCAGGCACCACCACCTAATAGAAAACCCCAAAAAGGAGTCGAGGTGTGCAGAGCCGACTCGAGTAGGTGGTAGTGGGAAAGGGTTATTAGTTACAGCACTTTCAGAAAGACGTCTGCTGTAATGAACTGTATACCCCACAGCTGTATAACCCATTATCGTAAATTTAAGTAATGAAAAGACAAAAGAAGACTGTTTAATGTTCAGTTTCTATGCTATCTATGCTAGCAAATGTGTGACTAAAGACACTGATGGGCTCTTTTATATTTTGAGAGAAGCCAATTTAGTGTAATAATAGATTCAGGCCGTCATTTTCAGCATCTGCAGCTTTACATAAATGCAAAGTTAGCAGAAGCCTTAGAGCCACAGCAGGAGCTCGTTATATGGGAAATATATCAGCCAAATTCCCGTAAACTTTCATTGGTCCAAAACGAAAGTCAGTCTGCAGCAGAATGGAAACATTTGCAAATACAGCAGGAATCTGACTGGACGGGAATTTCCTGTTACGTGTTTCTGTTATATAACTCATCTGCATCTGAACAAGAGCATAAAATTATAAATATTAAGGAGACAAATTTCCTTTAATATCACAAAACTTTTATGGAGGAAAATTGGAAAGTGCCAAACGTTTCATTCTGGCTGAAAACACCTGATCTGTGTGTTGCTGGGTGGCAGGAGTGAAACCGAACTCACACACTGACCACACCTAGTACATATTGTCTGTAACCTAAAGACAAGGACGAGCAACAGCACATGAAACAAAACTGAAAGAAGGACGTCTACTGTTAAAAGAAGCAGAGTGAGGCACGGACTCCATTCTTGGATCAACCTGCAGAGAGGTACGTGGACTCAAACAAAGTCTGAATGTTTACAGTGAATCTTGTCAGTTCTGTGTGTATGAGGACATATTTAGACTCCGCTGTGAACTTCCTGACTAATAAATTCTTAATTTTATAGCTAATCTTATCTGTTTTGTCTTATTGGCACTGATGTCAGTAACATATTTTTTTCTACAGGGACACTGACACCAACATCTGGATCTGAAAAATGAGCTTCCAGTGGGCTGAAGATGACTTTTTGCCTCCAGGTGTGGTTCGAATGGACTGTGAAGGACCAAGAGATGGTAGAACCTACGTCATGTACCACGGCACCACCAGTAAGAGTGCTCGATTGATCCTGAAGTCAGGTTTTCAGCGGTCTAAAGATGGGATGCTCGGTCCAGGGGTCTACCTCAGCAGAGACCTGGAGAAAGCGAGTCGCTATCCCATCGATCATCCTGTGCATGACAAGGTTGTCATTAAGGTTAAGGTCAAAGTGGGAAGGGTGATCGTCATCAACTATCAGAACCACCCACTTCAGAAGACCTGGCAATACAATTGCTACGACACCGCCTGGGTGCCGCCCAACTGTGGGATGGTGAAGAGCGGCCTGGAGGAGAATTGTGTCTGGGACCCGAATCGAATCTCAATCATTGGCACCATTGAACCAAAACCTGTCCATGGCGCTGGAGGCAGCGCATGTGGTTACAAGTAAACTCAGAGCAGGTTCTGATTATTTTGTACGTTCAAATGTATTTTTATATATTTGGATAAGAAATCATAAAATGACATATTTTGTAACCATGTCAGTGTAACCTGAAAAATAAACGTGCCATAGAAATGACTTTACTATTGTGTTCATTGCAATATTCATATGTAAATAATTAATTATTCCATATTTGTATGCATAAAAAACACCGAAAACACATCAGATGTCTAAACTGAGACATTTTACTGTTTAATAAAAAAAATTGTTGGAATTTGATGACAACAACACAGCTAAAAACAACTGGGATGGAGGAAACAAAGGCCTAGAAAAATAAATGGTGCTAAAGAGAAACAACAAGAGCCACAGTTTGCAACCGGCCAGCAACATGACTGATATAAAAAGCTGAGAGTTGCAGTGGATCTAAGGAGCAGATTGCCTGGTTCATAAAAAAAATGTAGCCACCAGCGGGCATTGGTTAGAATGAAACTCCTTTATTGAAATTGCACTGACACGATGCTTTATACTGTGTATACAGTGGGGCAAAAAAGTATTTAGTCAGCCACCGATTGTGCAAGTTCCCCCACCTAAAATGATGACAGAGGTCAGTAATTTGCACCAGAGGTACACTTCAACTGTGAGAGACAGAATGTGAAAAAAAATCCATGAATTCACATGGTAGGATTTGTAAAGAATTTATTCGTAAATCAGGGTGGAAAATAAGTATTTGGTCACCTCAAACAAGGAAAATCTCTGGCTCTCACAGACCTGTAACGTCTTCTGTAAGAAGCTTTTCTGTCCCCCACTCGTTACCTGTATGAATGGCACCTGTTTGAACTCATCATCTGTATAAAAGACACCTGTCCACAGCCTCAAACAGTCAGACTCCAAACTCCGCCATGGCCAAGACCAAAGAGCTTTCGAAGGACACCAGGAAAAGTATTGTAGACCTGCACCAGACTGGGAAGAGTGAATCTACAATAGGCAAGCAGCTTGGTGTGAAAAAATCAACTGTGGGAGCAATCATCAGAAAATGGAAGACATACAAGACCACTGATAATCTCCCTCGATCTGGGGCTCCACGCAAGATCTCATCCCGTGGGGTCAAAATGATCATGAGAACGGTGAGCAAAGATCCCAGAACCACACGGGGGGACCTGGTGAATGACCTGCAGAGAGCTGGGACCAAAGTAACAAAGGTCACCATCAGTAACACACTACAACGGCAGGGAATCAAATCCCGCAGTGCCAGACGTGTTCCGCTGCTGAAGCCAGTGCATGTCCAGGCCCGTCTGAAGTTTGCCAGAGAGCACATGGATGATACAGCAGAGGATTGGGAGAATGTCATGTGGTCAGATGAAACCAAAGTAGAACTTTTTGGTATAAACTCAACTCGTCGTGTTTGGAGGAAGAAGAATACTGAGTTGCATCCCAAGAACACCATACCTACTGTGAAGCATGGGGGTGGAAACATCATGCTATGGGGCTGTTTTTCTGCCAAGGGGACAGGACGACTGATCCGTGTTAAGGACAGAATGAATGGGGCCATGTATCGTGAGATTTTGAGCCAAAACCTCCTTCCATCAGTGAGAACTTTGAAGATGAAACGAGGCTGGGTCTTCCAACATGACAATGATCCAAAACACACCGCCCAGGCAACAAAGGAGTGGCTCCGTAAGAAGCATTTGAAAGTCCTGGAGTGGCCTAGCCAGTCTCCAGACCTCAACCCCATAGAAAATCTGTGGCGGGAGTTGAAAGTCCGTGTTGCTCGGCGACAGCCCCAAAACATCACTGCTCTCGAGAAGATCTGCATGGAGGAATGGGCCAAAATACCAGCTACTGTGTGTGCAAACCTGGTAAAGACCTATAGTAAACGTTTGACCTCTGTTATTGCCAACAAAGGTTATGTTACAAAGTATTGAGTTGTATTTTTGTTATTGACCAAATACTTATTTTCCACCCTGATTTACGAATAAATTCTTTACAAATCCTACCATGTGGATTCATGGATATTTTTTTTCACATTCTGTCTCTCACAGTTGAAGTGTACCTCTGGTGCAAATTACTGACCTCTGTCATCATTTTAGGTGGAGGAACTTGCACAATCGGTGGCTGACTAAATACTTTTTTGCCCCACTGTATGTATGTGTATGTATGTATGTGTATGTATGTATATATATATATATATATATATATATATTTTAGGGGTGCAACGATACACAAAATTCACGGTTCGGTTCGATACTTTGGTGTCACGGTTCGATATTTTTTCGATAAAAAAAAATGTTCATGCATTTTTAATTTGTCATTTATTAAAATTATAAATATATATTTTAACTCAAAAGTACAGTTTTTAAATTTAACCCTAACCCTTGTGCGTGTTTTTTATTTTGACAGCGAATGCGCACCTGCGGACCACTTATGTGCAGCCCTGGTTATTTAGCTCATCATATTGCAGCCACAGAAATTCTTTTGTCCATGAAACCATAAAGCTGCACTTTCTTTTTGCCTTATAGTCTGATTTGTCATAACTTCTCCGTTTTGTGGTAAGCTTTTCTTTGGCTGTCACTTCTTCACCCTGACCTGTCTTGTTTGGCTCAGCAGAACTGAAATGCTTTTACACACTCACTCACATAAGCTCAGCGATTCTCTGCGTGATCAACCTCTCACATGTTTAAGCTGCGGGAGATTTCACTTGTCATGTTTGCATAGTAAGCTAACAATTAATAAGACGATGTCAGAGGAATTGGTGCACAAATTATCATCACTCACAGATCAGTGCTGTCGCTCTCTATACACAGTTCGCGCGATTGCAAAGTGAAAGCAAAAAAACAAGCGCAAATTCAAACGCGATTTCAATATGTCACATATTGACAGTGGCTCACCGATGCCAATGACATAATTACCCAGCTACATTTCTGAAAGAATGCAAAAGCATTGACATATATTTTTCCTTCCTACAATAGCCCGACGGGCAGGGCAGAGGTAGATTTTGGTAGCCCGACTGAAAAAATCGCTAGCCCCAGGATGTCAGGCTAGCGATATTGCGAGCCCTGTATCTGATTGAGGAATCACTCATCTTTGGAAAAGAGAGTTTATTACAGAGAAATGTCTCTTTCCAAAATAAAAGCTATACTATCCGCTTCTTCTGGGCTATATTCTCAGCAGCATAAGGAGAATCCTGTGCTAACAGCTGTCTAAATGACTCGGCTAAAGTTAGTAGCATGCTTGTTGTTTTTGTCTTTGCACTAGGATGATGTCGGCGTAAATGTGCAGTCATATTCGTTGTGTTCCCGCTAGTGCTTTCAGGTTAATCTCGTTGAAATGACCTTAACACCACAACACGGCAAATCTCCATTAACGAGCTACCGCCGATCGCTCAGTGCATGGGGCTAGACGGCTAACACGTTAACGAGCTAACTGCGCTAACACACTAGTTCCCACCCATGTAATTGAGCATTGCATGGCACATCCAACATACTGTTTTACTTTAGTCCATGACTCGCTTACCTTCAGGGTCATACGTCACATGAAAACCAAAATAATTCCAAACGCCAGATCTGAATGAGGGTGGGGGAGGTGCCCTGCGCTCTTCCTTCTGACGATGCTGTCTGTGTTGAGCGCTCAGTGGATCTGCGCTGGACAGTGCAGCCTAGGCGGAGTAGTCGAACGCAGATTCACTGAGCGCTCAACACAGACAGCATCGTCAGAAGGAAAGTTGATAAAATAAATTACAAATGTTGTATTGTTCGATACATATGCGTACCGAACCGAAAGCACTGTATCGAACGGTTCAATATCGATACGAATATCGTTGCACCCCTAATATATATATATACACTCAACAAAAATATAAACGCAACACCTTTGTTACTGCTCCCATTCCCCATGGGATGGACGTAGAGACCTAAAATTCATTCCAGATACACAATATAACCATCCCTCCCAAACAGTGGTCACAAATCAGTCCAAATGTGTGGTAGTGGGCACATCTGCTATATTGAGATAATCCATCCCACCTCACAGGTGTGCCACATCAGGATGCTGATCTGACATCATGAGTAGTGCACAGGTGTACCTCAGACTGCCCACAACAAAAGGCCACCCTGGAATGTGCAGTTTTGTCTCACAGCAAAATGCCACAGATGCCACAAGCAATGAGGGAGCGTGCAATTGGCATGCTGACAGCAGGAATGTCAACCAGATCTGTCGCCCGTGCATTGAATGTTCATTTCTCAACCATAAGCCGTCTCCACAGGCGTTTCAGAGAATATGGCAGCACATCCAACCGGCCTCACAACCGCAGACCTCGTGTAACCACACCAGCCCAGGACCTCCACATCCAGCAGGTTCACCTCCAAGATCGTCTGAGACCAGCCACCCAGACAGCTGCTGGAACAATTGGTTTGCACAACCAAACAATTTCTGCACAAACTGTCAGAAACCGTCTCAGGGACGCTCAACTGCATGCCCGTCGTCCTCATCGGGGTCTTGACCTGGCGTATACGACAGCGTGTACCAGTTCCCACGAATATCCAACAACCTCGCACAGCCATTGAAGTGGAGCGGACCAACATTCCACAGGCCACAATTGACAATCTGATAGACTCCATGCGACGATGTGTTGCACTGCATGAGGCAAATGGTGGTCACACCAGATACTGACCGGTTCTGGGTCCCCAGACCCCCAATAGCGCAAAAAACTGCACATTCCAGGGTGGCCTTTTGTTGTGGGCAGTCTGAGGTACACCTGTGCACTACTCATGATGTCAGATCAGCATCCTGATGTGGCACACCTGTGAGGTGGGATGGATTATCTCAATATGGCAGATGTGCCCACTACCACACATTTGGACTGATTTGTGACCACTGTTTGGGAGGGATGGTTATATTGTGTATCTGGAATGAATTTTAGGTCTCTACGTCCATCCCATGGGGAATGGGAGCAGTAACAATGGTGTTGCGTTTATATTTTTGTTGAGTGTATATATATCTACGCACACACATATACATAAATCACTGACTTTCAGCTTGTTGTGTTTGTGGATATATGACTGACTTTAATTATTAAACATTCGCACATAAATAAGTGACGTCATATTCAGTACTTTTGACAGTTCACTCTTAGGCCGCTCCATCTTATTAGGGAAATTCCACATACATAAATGTAAATTTCAAAACTCAACCCCTTCATTTAATTTGTTTTTGATTGAAATTGAATATTACTTAAACTCTCTTAAATTAACTTCCAATAAAAAAGGTTTATCATTGATTGAAATTCATTCAGAAATGTTTAACGAATGAGCTGTCACAACTTTCAAGTACAAAGTTTTATGAAGTCTGTCACATTCCCCCTTTTTTCCTTTTTTCTCCTTTATTTATTTCTCTTTCTTTTTTCATTGTACTGTATATTGTTACTCTTATTTGCCTTGTATGTCTACTGTACAAACTGAACTGGAATGACTGACTGTTCGCTTTATAAGTTCAATAAAGTTTGGAGGAAAAAAAAACCCCTCTTCAGCCGCTCCCTTCTGCCGTATTTTGCGGCAAAATTATCCACACCCACCGCCGCGCTATGAATTGTGGGATATATGGTACCCAGTGTTGGGTAAGTTACTTTAAAATAGTAACTTAGTTACATTACTAGTTACTTCTCTCAAAAGTAACTCAGTTACTTCAAGTTACTCGTTACTTTCAAAGTAACTAGTTACTAGGGAAAGTAACTTTGGTTTTACTCAGAATTCTCTTGTTAATGTGTTGCTTCCATAACTTTGCAGTCTTCTAGCTTGCTTACTTGCCACAAGTGCACTGTGCCACCTACCAATAGAAAGAAAAAGATAATGTGCATATTTCCACGAGAGAAATCCCACGCCTGGACCGTCATTGACCGCTGCCATGATTCTAGCCTACGTCACAGTGTCATCTGCGCCTTTTACATCCAACACAAAAACTGCAGTCGTGGTGCTTTCGATTGTACTCAGAACTCGGAAATTCTGCCTTCCGAATAGGAAGATGTAGGTAACACCAGACTGCAGATGAGCTGCATACAGAGCTGGACTGGGACAAAAAAATCATCCCGGGCATTTTGACTAGAGACTGGCCCACCATTATAGGGAAAATCATAAAGCCTTTGAATGAAAACAAACACTGTTGTGACAGTGATGTTCACTGTTCTGATGGTATATATGCATCAATCTATCAATCGTTTGTTGTAAGATTCAGATAATTATTTTTTAAAAACGAGACATTTTAAATGAGAATAAGAAAGAAAAGTATTTCTTTGTGCCCCCCTTTCCCTGTTAATGCCCTACCTGCCCCCCTGGCAACACTTTGCTAGACCCGCCCCTGCACAGTTACCAGCTGTCAGCTACTTAGAAAAGGATCCTGGGGTTATTTGTCTCTCAGAAACAGTTCATAACTTCCCTTCAACTCATTCATGTCACCTAAAAGGTAAACCTGTTTCTCCATCACCTGTTCAGCTCTGATGATCCAGTAAGGACATCTCCTGGTTTCATCTTCATGTTTCCCTCTCACCACATAACCAAACCATATCATGACCAGCAGCTTTGCAGCTGTGGCTCCAGCAAACATCAGCTGATACTAGAAATTAATATTAAATAAATTCTAGCAACAGCTGATCAAGCTTAAACGTGCTGCTGTTGTTTAGCGCGACATCCGCTGGTTTCCTCTTTCTGGCACAAAGTGGGCGATAAACAAACAAGAGAGACGATCAGCTGATCACTGATCAGTTTTCATGATTGAAGTAGAAACAGGAGAGGGAGGGGGGAGAATGAGAGAAGAAGAGGCAGCTGTGCAGCGTAAAGACACAGAGTAACTCCAGCTTTGTGTCTTTTTCATTGTAGCTGAATTACGGGACAAACTGTTCCTTTTCACCTCAATAAGAAACGCGTAATATTTTCTCTGAATACCAGACGGGACGGTTGGCAACTCTAATAACTTATGAACAAAATCATTAACTTCATAGCACCACCCAGCTGTATAGAAACTCCGTCATGCTAGCTAGCACGCAGTACGAAAAAGTCAGAATAACGAAAATAAACTCCACCTAAACTTGGTTCATATCTGACCCAGAGAGACTGCAGGTCAGAACTTCTTACCTGAAGTTCAGTTCACACTCGGACCGGCGGCCGCCTCGGGTCTCTTTTCCTTCTGCCTCCCCTTTTCCTTCATCCACCTGCTGCCTCCACCACTTGCTAATGTTACTGAATCTGTGGAAACTCCGCGATGCCACCACACGAAGTAACGAGTAACGACCCTATCTAAATCCCAGTAACGAGTAACGCGTTCCTGATTTTGGCATAATAACTAGTTACCGTGCTCGTTACCACAATAATAACGTAGTTACTGTAACGCGTTACTTAATAACGCGTTAGTCCCAACACTGATGGTACCACGAAGCGTGCACCGGACCACGCTTGATATTTGGGGAAATCGACGGCGCATTTGGAGTATGCATTTGAAGTACACTTCGAATTGGGACAGCCGTCGTCGCGTGGCGGTGACGTAATCGCATTTAAAATGCGTACTTCAAGCGTGCAGTCTCTTAATTGGGACACAGCCAGAGAGAGAAAAGCAATATCAAAACATGTGGCCAAGAGTGAGCGAGCTGGAGAGACACAAGGACCATGACACTGACCAATAAGACCGGACTGGGTAACCTGGTTAAAGTGGCTGGTCAGACTTCAGGGAGGTCTCAGGTCCAGCTTTTGGACTTTTATAACAGGCAGGTGCTGAGGAAGGCGACCTCTGTCATGTTAAGTTTCAAACAAACCGTCTCTTTAGGTCATCGGTGTGAAGTGCCTGCAGAGAAAACCACGAGGCATAGTTCTTTATACCTGCTGCTATTATCGTGCTTAACAACACTAAACCATAACTGTTGTTGCCAACACTGTCACACACGGCACTTTCTTGCAGCTCTTGATAAAACTTGGGCTGTTCTGTTTGTTTTTCTTAAATGTCTGAGTTGTTTGATGAGTAGACATGCTGCAAATCAATTTCCCATTGGGGACAATAAAATGACCACTGACCAGGGTTTCCAGTTATTACAATAAAGCAATAAAGTGACACCAGTTAGATTCAAAAGGACCAAAGATGTACAAAAAGAAAGAAAATATCACAACCGCAAAGGTACAAAATTTTAAAAACACGCAAAGATGTAAAAGTATCGACACTAAAAAAACAAAGAGGGAAAAATGACTGTCAGGAAATACACAATGGTATCAAACAGACAGAAGAATGACACAAACACAAACTGTGCTCATAGACTGTGTTGGGTCACCTTTTACATGTCTGTGCACACAAAACAATGAAAAAATATAGTTTTAAAAAGATGCTCAGCGACCACAAGAAGTTACAAAGCAACACAACGAGGAACAAATTAACTGCAGGACGATAAAAGAGACGTATGAAACAACACAAAGAGATCAGCGTTGTTGAAATCTCCCAATTCTTTGAATCTTTGGGCTGAAGGAAGGACAATACTCGGTGTATAAATGCTCAATCAACAATCATTTATTTCCGTACAATTCAACAGTCAGAGCATTACAACGTCCGGACGGGAGAGATGCTACCAGAGGGTCAGGCACATGTCTCAAAATGGTGACGGGTTGCTCAGCTTTTTATAGTCTCTAGTGGCCCCCAGCTAGTCGTAAAAGCCAAAACATCACATTTTTTCTCTGTTACAGCGCCTAAGTTATGACCTCGGCAGTTGTTTCTCTGCTTTCTGTAAGGTGGGGGTGTGGAATGTGGTCTATCTATCTCCCCTGTCTTTAGACACAGAGTCTCCTGCTTACAACCTTCTCTTCATGATTCAACACTTAAGCATATCAAGAAAACAGTGTCACACATTCCCAGCAGATCAAGGATACAGAGTGATGCACATTTATCTAATGAACTAATATGTGAATATGTTCTGTTAACTCAAAAGTATAATGAGAACTAAACTACATACAGCTCACACACTCTATATTAAAGGGTATAATGTGATCTACAGCAGTATTCTAATTCAACTACTTTGATTACATATATAAGGTAACATATAATAACAGAATAATCTAATAGCGTCGATGTCTCTGCACACAAGCCCTCATCACTACAGAAGGACATCAATGTGATGATGTTGATCCTTAGAGTCACACTGATAATGGGAAATATGTCAGCTGTATCCCTGTAAGCTGGTTTATGTTGTGCAAACGTAAGTCAGTCTGCAGCAGGACAATGGAAACTTTTGCAAATACAGCAGGAAAATGAGTGGACGGGAATTTCCTGTTTCCTTTTGAGTTTTCTGATAACCTGCTGTAGAGCTCATCTGCATCTGAGCAAGAGCATATATTTAGAAATATCAAAGAGACCAATTTCCTTTAAAACCTTAAATCGATCATGGAGAAAAACTGGAAAGAACCAAAATTCCTGTTCTGCCAAAAAGTCCCTGATCTATGAGCTGCTGGATGGCAGGAGTGAAACCTAACTCACACTAAGTACTCCAGCACATACTGCCTATAACCTAAAGTGAAGGACTTAACAGCACGTGAAACGAAACTGAAAGGAGGAGGTCTGTTTGTGGTATTTCCTCCTGAAAAAGAAGCAGAGTGAGGCACAGACTCCATTTTTGGACCAGCCTGCAGAGAGGTACGTGGACTCAGCAAACACACTTTTCTTCTTTTTTCCTTAAAAAGTCTGAATGTTTGCAGTAAACGTTGTCAGTACTGTGTGAATGAGGACATATTTACACTCAGCTGCGAACTTTCCGACTGATAAAAGCAGATTTATGTCAGTTTTATCAGGACTTAATGATGAACTTTTCAACTGTGTGAAAGTCCAGCGAGAGGGTTTCTGAATCACATTTCCGTGCAGGAAATGTGATTCAGAAACCCTGAGTTTGAAATTCTACTTATTGTGAAACAACTTTTCAGTGAGGTGATGATTTGTGAAATAAACGTGAACATTAAACAGAACATCGTCATCAGGCTTTCACAGCTACATGGACAGTGAGCCAATTCAAACTTATTCTATTACATGTTTATTTTTCTACAAATATTCATTTTTCCATTAATAACAGTCAAATTAAGTCAGAAAGAGCCGCTGACCTCTGAGGCCAGACACTCATCTTTGGCACAGCAAGTTTATCTTTTGTTTGTTTTTACTTTTGCAGTCAGAACTATAATCTGAACACACTGTTGTGCCAAATACGGTTTGCTTTTTAAAGATCTGAGGAAATAAAAAGGGGGGAAGAGGGGAGAAAATAAGAACATGACAGAGCACAGATAGAAATGCACGATGTATCACCAGCTGCTGCACCTGTGAGAAAAAACAAACATACAGCACCTGAAACACAAAAGCATGAAAATGCACAGATACATAAATCAACAATCTTCTTGTGAGTGTGTGAGAGAGAGAGAGCGGCATGAGCCAGAAACAGGAGCCCAGCACCCAGCAGAGCGTCCATGCCCACTTTGATAATGAAGTGATAATTCCCAATTTGAGAGATAACAAAAAAAAGATTAAATGTATCTCATATCGTCAGATCTGACGCAACACAATGAAACACAACACCTGCCTGGACTGGAAAGTATTTAGGATTAACCACTGTTATTTTATAATGAGTTATAAATACTGTAAAAATCATTTAAAACACCTGATTTCTTATAATAACTCCCCATTTAATATAACTAACTCTCTATTTTAAAGTTCAGGCTTCTTGTTCTTAACGCTGTGATGTTCTCATGATTTCCTGCAGAGACAATCACACTAACATCCGAATCAGAAAAATGTACTTCCAGTGGGCTGAAGATGACTTCCTGCCTCCAGGGGTAATCCGACTGGATTGTGAAGGGCCAAGAGACGGTAGAACCTACGTCATGTACCACGGTACCACCAGTGCGAACGCTAAAAGAATCCTGATGACGGGTTTTGGCCAGTCTTATGATGGGATGCTCGGTCCGGGGGTCTACCTCAGCAGAGACCTGGAGAAAGCAAGTCGCTATCCCATTGGTCACCCTGAGTATGACAGAGTTGTCATTAAAGTTAAGGTCAACGTGGGACGGGTGATCGTCATCAACTATCAGAACCACCCACTTCAGAAGACCTGGCAATACAGTGGCTACGACACCGCCTGGGTGCCGCCCAACTGTGGGATGGTGAAGAGCGGCCTGGAGGAGAATTGTGTCTGGGACCCGAATCGAATCTCGATCATCGGCACCATCAAACCAAAACCTGTCCAGGGCGCTGGAGGCAGCGCATGGGGCTATAGGTAAACTCAGGAGCAGGTTCTGATTATTTTGTACGTTCAAATGTATTTTTATATATTTGGATAAAATAAATGACGTGTTCTTCTGTAACCGTGTGACTGTAACCGAAGAATAAACGTGTCATTAAACTGAGCTGCTCTCTGTGTGTGTTCAACAAGATTTTTATATACAGTAGAACCAGTCATATATGAAGCCAGGTGAAACTACAGGTATGTCTTAAAGACATGAAGGCCTGGGCGACCTGTAATTTTCTACTTTTAAATTAAGACGTCTTTAAAACATTTGGCTCTAAAAATCAGACACACGGTGTCAGCACAATGAATTACAGCTGATTTTCAGGCTGAGAAAGACACTTTCTCTCGTCTTAGTGGACATATGTTAACTTTGTATGACACATTCTTTTGCAGCTTCGTCCTTGAGCTACAGAAACAAATGAAACACTGCTTTTCACTGATACCATCCAAGGCAGTCTTACACTGTGGCTTTTCAAGGACGTCACGTTACATCAGGTCACACTGTGCTCACACTTTAGTGTCTGTGTTGAGTAACAATAATAATCTTCCAAAGACAAAGAAGCAGCTTTATGTAGCACACAGGACTTCATCGGTGACTTCAAAGCTGAGCAGTGTTCATGAGACTTGTGATGGGAGGCTGTTCGTCCATCCTGCACGTGCGGCTGTTTAAATATCTGTCTGCTTTTGAACATGGACCACACCTCCCGGTTTAAATGCATCCCTGACTTCAGTTGCATGTGGACGCTGGCAGCACCTGCAGTTTGATCTGTGGTGGATAAACTTTCACCTCATGCAACCTTGTTTATAAAGCGGGTGTAGCTGCCAGTGTTATTAACAGTTAGATGCCTTTTGATGCCAGTTTTGCAGGCCCGAAAGACACAGCTGCTCATAAGAGCGCGAAATGAAGAGGTAGTCAGCGATCAGCATCTGTGAGGTGGTTTCACAGCCCAAAGTCTCTGTGCTGACTTCATAAATCTAGCTTTGCACTTCATAATCGTTGCATTATTTGCCTCAGTGCCTGTATGCTTTGAGTAATGCTCGAATACTATGAAATTAGTATTTCTGTGTGTTTTTGCTTCTGTGACAGCCTCTCGTGATTTGATTGGATTCATATAAAACACCTTCCACAGATGAACCGCAGCCTGAGCATTTCTGCATGTTGGAGCTGAAGTTGAAGTCCAAATGAGTTAAATCAGACATTAAAGCTAAAGCTGTCAGTTTGCCAGTGAACGGTCTGTGCAACTTTGATCACGGCTGATGAGAAGAGGAGCTCACGATGCAGTCAGAAACAAAACAGCACCACTAACAGGCTGATCGGTGGTGCAGGGCACTGGGTATGTTCTGGGCGTAGGTTTGTTGTCTGCTGTGAGTAAAGACATGTTACATCAACAATATTTATTAAATCATTCCAAGGACCATAATAATGTACAAACATGAAATAACTTAAAACACATGAGGTTACAGAGACAGTGGTGGATAAACGAGCAGGAAACACCTTCTTCTTCAGATTTGTCTGGTGAAGCTTTGCAGCCTCTGCAGTGGACACACACCGAGTGACACACACCGAGTGACACACACCGAGTGACACACACCGAGTGACACACGCCGAGTGACACACACCGAGTGACACACACCGAGCAGAGGAGGCTGATCTGAGGCAGCAGCAGAGCGTAAACAGAGATATTCCCTTTGTTTCCCATCAGAAGCTCAACTTCTGAGAGGTCAGCTGATATCAGTGCACAGCAGGACGCCACTATTGGCTGGATTGTGACTGACACATTTGAGAGGTTGCTCACTCCAGAGCCAGTGGGCGGAGCCTCACCTGGCCCAGCCTCACACTCCCACATCGACATCCTCTGATGCACAATCAACCCCGTGAGTCGTTTTTAGACCTACGACCTCAACGTTAGTGGGTTGTAGGGGTGGCAGTTTCAGAAGTGGTTAAGCTCAGGCACTAAAGGGGTCATTTACAGGTCACACACAGTAACCAATGAAAGGCAGGCGGCACGTTTGGAGACAGCCTCTGGTGGACATTAGAGGAACTACAGCTCCATTTTTCAGCCTCAAAGGCTGGAGTCCAGGGAGGTGGGAGGTAGGCTCTGTAGGGAGCAGCACTCGTTAAAAAGTGGCGTTAACTATTTAACCATTAGTGACTCTTCCAGTGTTTAGTCTTCTTCTATTATTACTCAAACAGCTGCTGACACCACTGCTGAGCAGTTTTCCTTGTCTGATGTAGTGTCTACTTTATAAAGTTGGTTTTAGTCCAGTGTGATGTGAACGGAGGGAACACAGAGTTCAGTATTTACAGCCAGAAACACCTGGTGTGATGCTAACAGTCTGAGAACACGGAGGATTTGATGCTCTTGCACCGTCACAGTTAACAACAATCAGCTTTAAAATCCCAGTCGGTCAGTAAAAGGCTGTAAACAGCTTTTAGGAAATTAGCTTTAAAAACTCTAAAACAAACATTCTTGTGCTTGTTGATCTACAACAAAGTCTGTGCTGTCATTAAAAAATGGTTCATATAAAAGAAAGCACCGTAACAAACCACAGAAAACTCAAAAAAAGAGGAAGACTGAGGGAACGCAGGGCTCACGCCTCTCAGCTCTCTCCTTCTCCTTCATCCACTTCCTGCTTGATGACCGGAGTTCCTGAATAATGCAGAAGAAGAGATCAGTTGCAGGCTGCAGCTCGGCACTATGATCCATTCCTGCTCTGAAACACTCGTACCGTCCAGTTTCTTCAGATTAGGGAGTCTCTTCGTGGCCTCGTCCATCCACGTCCCCTCGGCCGAGTGTTTCTCCTCCAGAGGATTTCCGACAAACACGAGGTCAACGAGGCACGGCAGCTCCGCCAGCCTCACAAACTCTCCTGCAACGCACGCAAAACACAACATTCACCACAGCAACTTCACAAATCAACGAGTTAAAAAAACAACGCTGGATTCAAGAAAAATAAAAACTTATTTCACCTAAAGAAAACTTTCACAGTAGAACAGACAGCAGGCGCACCGACGCTCTATAGATACCTTAGTAAATCTTAAAACACGGACTTGAGTAAATATCAGCCGACCGTCCTCCATGTTGTCCTACAGCTGATTGCGCTCTGCTCGATTATAAATCCCACTTTAGAGGACCACGACTGTCATCACCAGCTGCAGTCCAGCATGGAGGAGGAGGAGGAGGCTGTCTGACCGAGGGAGCGTCCAGAATCGGATCAGCCTGCCGGTGAGCAAACAGGAAGGCCTGGAGCTCGATGGTTACCAAACACTGTGTTATTAATAATACGATAGAGCTTTAATGCAATTGCACAGCAATGTGCCATGCTCCGGGTGTTTCACAGAGGGAAAATGATACAAGTTTTACTTCATGAGTAATGCTCGAATACTATGAAATGAGTATTTTGATTTGTTTTGCTGCTGTGAAGCCTCTGGACGCTATAAACACTACACAGGTTATACGAAAGGCAGATTTCAGTCAGTGAACCTAATCAGCACCACCTTAAATATAAACTGATGTAACAATAACTCACCACAGTGCAAGACTGAGATCACCAAAATCAAAATCATTCCTGCCTGTGACCATCTCCCTCTACAACTCCTCCATCTGATACACATAACATGTTGTATTGTTAAATAGTCTAGCCTGTTTTTGTTCATGTTACCGTGCCTAAGCAACTGTAACCCACATAATTTCCCTATCGATTAATAAAGTAAGCTGATTCTGATTCCTGTAAACTTCATCACATCACTGCAAACTAACCAGTTCGGTCTGCACTAAACTGGCTGGTATGTTCATCCAGAAAATCAGTAAAACTAGTTTGTTTTGCAAGAAATGTAACAAAAACACAATTCAGAGAAACATAATGTTTCTCGTTTGATTTATAAACTAAACTAAAATGAATGAGGCCAATACATGTAAGATCTCGCAGTCCTTAGTGTAAAAATAGTCTCTTATCTGCCCCTCCTGTCCTCTTTCAACTTCCTCCATCCATCTCACACATTGACATTTTTTCTCTCCCTGGAAAACAAAGCAACTGTTCATTTATCTCTCAGACAAACTGCAGACAAAGTGTTTGTGTGTGATCATTGTCGAGCTGTTTGAAATCACCTGACATTTATATAAATATTACTCTATTCATGCTCGCTAGTCTTTTGTAGCTGGCTAAAGGCGCAGCAACGGCAACTTTACATCGGCACCATGAACCCGTCACAGCGATGAAGGAAAAAGGACCGCGGGATGTTTTTGTGTTCTTATTACTGAGCGAGCATCACCACACCTGCTCTAAACCCCGCTTACCCCAGTCTTTGACCAGGTTGTTGGACATGTAGAGGACTTTCAGGTTCTTCAGGCACTGGATTCCCTTCAGCTTTTCTATCTGGTTATAAGAGATCCACAACTCCTCCAGTATGTCACCTACAGCCTCCTGCTCACACACACACACACACACACACACACACACACACACACACACACACACACACACACACACACACACACACACACACAGAATCAATGTAAAATAATTCACACAAAAAATGGATCCTGGAATTTTAAAAAAAACCTTGGTTATTATTATTACTTTTAGTTTTACTGTTATGATTATGAATGTAACAAAAGCATTTTCCAAATATGTGATGAAGAATCATCTCGTTATCTTATTATTCATGTGACCTCTTGCCAGGTTGTTGATGATGATGTTGGGTTAAGTGAAGCCAGATCACAGACAGACATCCTGGATCTGTTGAACCTGTGTCGTAGGTTTCAGGTCAACATGCTGTCATGTTAATAATGTCGGGATAAACACAGAGTTTCTGGTGGTAATATTCTTTTTATGACACAGGTATGAAAAGATAAAGGAGAACATTTTGCATTTGTCAAATCTAAAGTGCTTGGAAACTTTAGACCCGGCAACAACTCAGTCATCATGCGTCTTAACTTGTGGCCGTGCATTATTTGTCTCACCCACGTCCCCAGGACGCCTCAGTGTCCCGTGTGACTCACCAGCCCTGCGAACGACTTGATGTTGTTCCTTCCTAAAGACAAAATCTTCAGGTTCTCTGGAAGGACCAAACATCCCATTACAACAACACGTTTCCATCTGTGGTCAGAGTGTGTGTGGGTGTGTGTGTGTAGTCAGCACTCACTCAGGCCGTTGAGGTTTGTTATCTTCTCGATGCAGTTTGTGGACAGAGACAGTTTCCTGTGAAGAAAGCGACACAACAACACGTGATGGATTTGAAGGATGAGTGTTTGGCCCAAACCTGCCACTGCTGCTGTTTTTAAGGCTGTTTCTGGGTGTCCTCCTGTTCTGCTGACCCGCACAGTTTAACATGAACAAGTGAAGTACTTCTGACTTTATGAGACGGCGTCCCGTCTGCACGACTCACTCGCAGTTTGTTAGCGTGGAGAGCGATGCGTCCATCTTCTCTATAGGAGGAATCTGACCGTACAGCTTGACGGCTTTTGCCTCGCTTCGTTTCTCGCCTGACTTCTCCTCCTGCACACACACACACAGTCACATACATGTACACACTGTGGCAGCCAATGTGTGAGTCTGGGTGGTGTCGTTCTTGGACATTAAGGTGTCTGAATCTGCAGAGCTGATTGTGGAATTCAAGATGAATCCTATGACTGTCTCTCCTGTGGTGGTAAACTATTTTGTGTAGCAGTGTAAATATCTTGGCACGTGAATCAGTGATGAGCTTCAGGTGGACAGAAAAGAATAATGCTCATAAAGACCTTTAAATCTTTGGACTATCTGCCTTCTGAGCTCAGAATGTTGACATTATTTTTCAGAGCTCTGGTTGGTCTGATAGGCAGTGATTTCATGCTTGATCTTGGACTAGAGCTGCTGGGAAGCAGGTTAAGGTCTGCAGCACTGGTAACCATGGTGATATAAAGCCAAAGTTTTCTGAATGAGTCTCAAAGCCTGTTTCAGAGTACAGCCCACTGCTGTCTTTCTAAAGGAAATTATTTTTCCATGTGTTTTATGTGATGTTTTGTTTGGTTTACATCCGAGTCCACTGTATTATGATTGATTGATTGATTGATTGATTGATTGAGTGTGTGTGTGTGTGTGTGTGTGTGTGTGTGTGTGTGTGTGTGTGTGTGTGTGTCGCACCCATTTGGCCAGCGCGTCTTTCACAGTCATTGCTTTTGCCTGGAAACATCAACATTTAGACCAATCAGAAACATGTCCGATTTAAAGTGTGATGATAACACAAACAAACACTCTGGTTTGGGCTAACATAACAATAAGAACCATCTTAATATCAATGATAATAATAGTTCACTATAGATTTTTAATGTTGGGCTCGATGCTGACTCTTCACACACAGCCGAAGAAGAGATTAATCCAGCTTCTCCTTCAGGACTCTGCTGCTGTTTTCCGGCTACTTAACGAGCTAAGGAGCTAATTAAAGTTAGCCCGTGTTAGCCGGCGGATGTGGCGCTGCTTCGTGTTTCCGGCCGGTAAAACGCTCAGACATGAGGCGACTCCGAGCTTCTGTCAGTTTTTAGAGGTACCATCACTCAAACAGCAGCTCAAAAACAGCAAAAAGCTCCAAAACCAACCGAAAACACAAACACTCACCATGTTCGCGTCTGATGTCCACTGCTGTTGCTATGGTACTGTCGGGGACCGGCTGCACATGCGCACTGTACTTGACCCGTATTAGAGGTAAAATTTAACTAGAAAGAAATAAAAGTAATCTGCTACAAGTCGTTGTTGACCTGATAAAAGCAAAGTATTGTTATTCAAGATTATACCATTCAAGACTGTAGTAGTAATAGTACTAATAGTGATAATATAAATCACTGTAGCATAAAAGGACACTTCATTTGTTCCCATTTATTTAGTTGAACTTATAAAAAATGCCAAAGACAACAGTTTTACAGGTATAAATAGTATTTTTGCTTCAAAAAGGTAAATCCCAGAGCCAAAAACGTGGGTTATCTCAGTTGGTGTGCAGTATGTTCTTAAAGAAATTGGGTAAGCTAGACAAGTAAAGGAAAAAGATAGTGTCAGGCCTATAACAAACTATCTACAACAGAAGAACAGCATATGAAAGTCATGCCCTTAAAAAAACAGGAAAAAAAATCCAGATCCTGACAATCCACATGAGAATTGCATCTGGACCTTCAGCTGATCCATGAAGGAAGGGAAAGAGGGAAATGTTTGGTTCAATTTGTCAGTATATACGGAGGAGGAGAGAGGTATAAGTGAGGGTCTACATCCATCCAACACAGTGGAGTGTCTGTCGTGGTTTAGAGCTAAGTTGTAGTGGGTGGTGTTGGAGATCTTTCCAAAACTGATGGAATTCTGAACACAGAAAAGTTCATTTTGATCAACCATGCAGTGTCATCTGGGAAGCATCTGATTGCTAACAGCTTCATTTTTCAGACGATGACACCAATGCACTGCAGTAAAATCATATAAAATATAAAACACACTAGAAAACCTTCAATCGTGGATTTCTGAAATGCTTTTTAAAAAATAAACAGCTGACAAGACAACAAGGATATCGATTAAAGAGACCCACGTTCCCTGTAATCAGTCTTATTTGAATCAAACTCTGACTTCTTGCAGGATTAAAAGGCACTTATAAGGTTTGTGTTTTTACCTCCTTCACAGGACCTGCAGTCCTGACTGTAGAAAACAAAGAATCATGTTTCAGCCTGATGAGACGAGCATTGGAAGTGGAGATGGCAAATCAACTAAAGATGCATGAAGTTAAAAAGGAAGCAGCTGAATTAACTGATGACACATAAACCTTGTTTTTAAACCTCGGCTTCTCAAATCTACCAGAACAACGAGTCAAATGTGACACATGAGTCATCAGTGATGAAGTTTGTGCACTTTTGCTTCACTGCTTTGATTTCTATTGTTGTTCCCATTGTTTGGACTCTGTGTCATCGTCTCATCTAACAGGCAGAAATCTGAAAAATTGAGCAGTTCTCTAAAAAAACACTAGAGTTACATCTGCACGTACGTAGGATTTTTTTTTGTCAAATTTAATTTGCAAAATCTGTCCATCCAGATCAAAATAAAACAGTTTGCCTGGTTCATAAAAAAAATGTAGCCACCAGCGGGCATTGGTTAGAATGAAACTCCTTTATTGAAATTGCACTGACACGATGCTTTATACTGTGTATACAGTGGGGCAAAAAAGTATTTAGTCAGCCACCGATTGTGCAAGTTCCCCCACTTAAAATGATGACAGAGGTGGAAAATAAGTATTTGGTCACCTCAAACAAGGAAAATCTCTGGCTCTCACAGACCTGTAACGTCTTCTGTAAGAAGCTTTTCTGTCCCCCACTCGTTACCTGTATGAATGGCACCTGTTTGAACTCATCATCTGTATAAAAGACACCTGTCCACAGCCTCAAACAGTCAGACTCCAAACTCCGCCATGGCCAAGACCAAAGAGCTTTCGAAGGACACCAGGAAAAGTATTGTAGACCTGCACCAGACTGGGAAGAGTGAATCTACAATAGGCAAGCAGCTTGGTGTGAAAAAATCAACTGTGGGAGCAATCATCAGAAAATGGAAGACATACAAGACCACTGATAATCTCCCTCGATCTGGGGCTCCACACAAGATCTCATCCCGTGGGGTCAAAATGATCATGAGAACGGTGAGCAAAGATCCCAGAACCACACGGGGGGACCTGGTGAATGACCTGCAGAGAGCTGGGACCAAAGTAACAAAGGTCACCATCAGTAACACACTACAACGGCAGGGAATCAAATCCCGCAGTGCCAGACGTGTTCCGCTGCTGAAGCCAGTGCATGTCCAGGCCCGTCTGAAGTTTGCCAGAGAGCACATGGATGATACAGCAGAGGATTGGGAGAATGTCATGTGGTCAGATGAAACCAAAGTAGAACTTTTTGGTATAAACTCAACTCGTCGTGTTTGGAGGAAGAAGAATACTGAGTTGCATCCCAAGAACACCATACCTACTGTGAAGCATGGGGGTGGAAACATCATGCTATGGGGCTGTTTTTCTGCCAAGGGGACAGGACGACTGATCCGTGTTAAGGACAGAATGAATGGGGCCATGTATCGTGAGATTTTGAGCCAAAACCTCCTTCCATCAGTGAGAACTTTGAAGATGAAACGAGGCTGGGTCTTCCAACATGACAATGATCCAAAACACACCGCCCGGGCAACAAAGGAGTGGCTCCGTAAGAAGCATTTGAAAGTCCTGGAGTGGCCTAGCCAGTCTCCAGACCTCAACCCCATAGAAAATCTGTGGCGGGAGTTGAAAGTCCGTGTTGCTCGGCGACAGCCCCAAAACATCACTGCTCTCGAGAAGATCTGCATGGAGGAATGGGCCAAAATACCAGCTACTGTGTGTGCAAACCTGGTAAAGACCTATAGTAAACGTTTGACCTCTGTTATTGCCAACAAAGGTTATGTTACAAAGTATTGAGTTGTGTTTTTGTTATTGACCAAATACTTATTTTCCACCCTGATTTACCAATAAATTCTTTACAAATCCTACCATGTGGATTCATGGATTTTTTTTTTCACATTCTGTCTCTCACAGTTGAAGTGTACCTCTGGTGCAAATTACTGACCTCTGTCATCATTTTAGGTGGGGGAACTTGCACAATCGGTGGCTGACTAAATACTTTTTTGCCCCACTGTAACTGCTTAAAGGTTAATCAGGCTAGCTTAATGAAGTAGCAGTAATTGCTATTTTTGTTCACTTACAATGTGCCATTTAAGTAATTACATATAAAATCTAATTGAATTAAAATCAAACTAGAATAATAAAGAATAAAGAGAAACAGGAACTCAACATTGTGAGTAGCTCACAGCATTTACACAATTAACATGAACACGAAAGCTACCAGTAAGAGTTTGTTTGTTTGTAAGCTTTTGGGGCTTTACCAGTTCATAAAAATAAAGAATAATTAGGATTAAATAAAATAATTAAAAAAAAACATATACAAGAGATTTTAGCTAAGTGTATTAATGTTTATATATGTTATATATGTGTTATAAGTTATTTATTCAGCACTGCTAAAAGCTAACCAGCCAAGCTGAGCAGAATAAAGAAGACCCCTGTAATTATCCATCCATCCTCTTCCACTTATCCAGTCCAGGGTCAAGATGCACCCCACCTCCTGCTCCACCCAGGGTCTTCTTGCTGTGAGGCAAAAGTGCGAACCACATGCCAGCGTAATTCTATAAAGCCCAATTTTTTAAAAAAAAGAAAAATACTGGTTTTAATCACATTTTCTTAAACTCGCTGTAGTTCTTTGGTCATCTGTGCACTGTGGAGAAATAAGCAAAGAAACAACCAAAGTTGACTCAGAGTTTATTAAGAAAATTTGAGCAAAAGATTTAAAAAAAAAAAACCCCAACAAAATCTAAAAATTAGTCTCCATCAAAATACAGAAGGCATCTCTCAGCAAACAGCTTTGACCAACTAGAGTTAGCAGCGCGACATTAAGTGAATATCTGAAGTCGTGACTCCAAACTGCTGCACATTATCAGTCCGTCAGAGGCACGATGTGAAGCACACAGATTTACATCATGTAACCGCCTGCATGTGTACTAAACAATAAAACGTTACATTGTTGTCGTTTGTTTGGGGCTTGAAGTACAAAGTTAGACCACGAGGCCGCCCGTGTAATAGGATAAAATGTCTGAGAGCAAACTTGTTATATTCTGCGATAGCGTTATAGCAGGATGTTAGCTTTTGATGCTCGACCTATATGTGGGTGAAGTTGGAATAATGACAGAAAAGCATTTAACGAAACAAAGCGTTAAACACGTTATGGGTTATGGGGGCTTTTCAACGTAACTACCAGAATTTCTCCTTTGGTGTGTAAACTAAAAAGCTGGATTTGATTTTTAAACTTTGTTTCCTCCCTGAAAAACAAACAAAAACATTAACTTCTTTGACATTTACACCTAATTCAAAATTTCAAGTTATTTTCTCAGACGTGTGAGACGCGTTTTGATGCACGCTAAATCATCCAGGTAAGGAGCATTGGGAAGAAGCATTTCATCCAAGTGACTTCTTCAGTCTCAGCTGACAGTGAGCTCGGTTCTCACAATGAAAACACTTCGCCCAGAAGAAAATCAGCTTTCAGGGAAGTTTCAGGTGCGTCATGCAGAATTTTGGGTTTCTCTTAGAGAAACCTTATTTCTCTTAGACTCCAGGAGCTACTCTAGTGGAGTCATTAGAAATATGAAGCTGATGAATCTATTATGGCTGCTATAACCAAATATGGCTTTAACCCCTCAATGCCTAGTGCATTATATTTGATGTTTTTGAGACTTCTACATCATCAGTGTGATTTTTTCCCCCAGATGTAACAAATATGATACAAATGAAAAGTCATATATGAAAATAAAATGTAATTATTTTTATAAAGAAATTTGTCAAATGGTTCAAAGACTGCCCGTTTTCAAAAACTCTTAATTTTCTGGCACTTAATATTATTTTACATTTTGGGTTTTAAGTGATTAAAAAGAAAACAAAACTGTGTTGGAGATTTAAAAAAGTCTAATAATTCAAATTGTCCCTTAGAAACATCGGACGAGTCAGAAATGTGTTCTCTGCCTTTCTTTGGTGCAGTGTGGGTCGTCCTTTAGTCTTTACCTTCACCGTGAGTCACGCCGAGCTCAATATTACTGGAACGTTTGGAGTCACAGCCGCCTTATTTTTGGAACAATAAGCCACCTTTGGATATTTTCCTTCCAACATTATATTCAGGACCAATGATGCATGAAGACGATATAAATTCTGTCAGTTTTTCACAATAAAATTCAAAAACATCTTCATTTTCAAAATCTTTATTTACACAGCAGTCACTTCCCAGACGTGTGGCTCTTCATGTGCAACCTCACGTACGTCTTTCGGTGGAAGCCTTTCCCGCAGACCTCGCAGCGGTACGGTTTGACTCCCGTGTGCGTGCTGCTGTGCTGCTTCAGGCTCGTTTGGTCGCTGAAGCCTCGGCCGCAGACGTTGCACAGAAACGGTTTCTCCCCCGTGTGCGTCCTGATGTGCCGCAACATGTTGTGTCTGCAGTTGAAGGATTTCCCGCACTCATTGCACAGAAACGGTTTCTCCCCGGTGTGAATCCTCATGTGCATCTCCAGGTTTCCGTGCCCGTCGAAACACTTACCGCACACTTCGCAGACCTTCCCGCTTTTGTGAGTCTTCAGGTGACTTTTCAAGTTTTCCTCAGAATCAAAATTCATCCCGCACACGCCGCAGACATCTGTGGCGTGACTTTTGGCGTGATTCACCAGAGAAACCACCGAGTGGAACATTTTCCCGCATACTTCGCATATAGCCCGGGACTTTTTTGACTGCGATGTCTTGAGCCCCTTGTCGCCGTCATCGTTAACCGATGAGTTTTCTGGATTGCGGGTTTTCTTGCGGATATGAACCAGCAGGTGGCGCTTCAGAGTCGAGTAGTCATTGAAGCATTTCCCACAGATGGTGCAGGTGTACGGTTTTTCCCCCGTGTGTATCCTGATGTGTCGCACCATGTTGTGACGGCAGTTGAAGGATTTCCCGCACTCGCTGCACAGGAACGGTTTCTCCCCCGTGTGGATCCTCATGTGCGTCTCCAGGTTGCTCGAGGTCCCGAAACACTTCCCGCAGACGCTGCAGATCTCCGCTTTCACGTGAGTTTTCACGTGACTGTGAAAGCTCTCCTCGCTGTCGAAACGTTCCCCGCACACGCCACAGACGTCCTTGGTGTGAATCTCCATGTGGTTCACCAAAGAGATGTTGGCGTGGAAGCCTTTCCCGCACACTTTACAGCAGATTCTGGATTTGAGTTTTTTGGCCAGGTGCAGTGTCGGCGCCATCGGTACACGAGGCCCCTTCTTCTTCTTCGGCTTCCACTCGTGGCTTCTGTCGCTGTCGTCGCTCTGAGAATCCACACTGGCCCTCCACTCGTCATCGCTGTTGACAGTCGAGGAGCTGGAGGAGGCCTCGTCATTGTCTTCCACAGTCACTTCTTCCTGCGCCTGCTCCTGTTCTGTGGACGTGCTGGGTAGAGGATCGCCACCGCCTCCTTTAGTGCTCGGAGAGCTGGGCTGATGCTTGAAGATGAACCCGATGGCGCTATCCTCCTCCCCTTCAACCTCTTGCAGCGCCTGCTCTTCCTCCTCCCTCAGCTCCTGAAGCGGGTGCTGTGGCTGCTCCTCGTCCTCCTCCTGGTTCTTGTCCGTCTGTAGAGATTCTTCATTCTCCAAGTCTTGACCGGGGCTCCACTCCAGCTCACACTGCTCCTCTGCCTGCTGCTGATCCTCAGGGAAGTCCTCGTCCCAGACAGTCAGCGCGAGCTGCGGCTGGTCTGCAGAGAGAGAGAAAAAAAAAAGTTCAAACTTTCAGGAAACAGTGATGTCATCAAGAGCCATGATACAAACTATACTCCAGATACCACCACAAATAACTGACTGAGGGCTACATTTTATTCTGATCTGCAAATTTGACAGATAAACAAAAGTGTTCATCAATGGTTCAAGACTGACATTTAAAACAAACAAATAAAAATCAGACAACTGATATTTTGTCTTCCAGACAGGAAGAATGAAGAGATTTCCCCTAATATTTGTTATGCATAGTCCCCGCCCCCTGGAGGGGAGGAGTCTGTAATCAGGTCTGTTTGTCTGTCTCTTAGTAATCTAGCATCTAGAGTTTCAACATATCATTTTCTAACTGGGTAATATGAAGTTTTTACTTCATATTACCCAGTTTTCTATGGATCGTCTTCAAACTTCACAATAATACACTAGACCTCAGGGCACATGAGTGCTTAGGTTTTAGATCTCTCTTATAGAGTGTGTTTCACCTCTCTATGCTGTCTCCCCCCCCCCCCTTATCCTGGTAATGCTGGAGGTCGCTTCCTGTTAAAAGGGATTTCTTCCTTCCCATCCTTGCCACGATCACCTCACAGGGGATTGTCTGACTGTTGAGGTTCCCTCTCTTTGTATCAATATTCAGCTTTTAAGCCCTAACTTAAAGTTAAGTTACACTTGGTAGTTTTAAGTTGAGCTTAATTCACTTTTATTTATATGGCGCCAAATCACAACAACAGTTGCCTCGAGAAGCTCTACAGTTATGATCAGTCACGGATCGGCCTCCCCAGAGCCCGGACCTCAACATAACTGACACAGTATGGGATCATCCCGACAGAAAACAGAACGAAAGTCAGAAATATCCAAGGAAGATCTTTGAATGTCCTTCAAGAACCCTGCAGAGCTATTCCTGAACACCACTTGCACATTCTAAGGAGCTTGGATAGAAAGCGACTGGACTTGTTTAAGTGTGTTGAAGACATTTCACCGCTCATGCAAGAAGTTTCTTCAGTTCTAAAACCAAATGGTGGAGAGGCCCAGGTATTTAAGGCCTAGTGGGAGTTGTCCCTTAAGTGTGTTCTTTATTAATCACGTGCCTCATCATATGAGTCAAGGTGTGGACAGAAGCGTGGGTCATTTTTAGCAGAGGTTTCAGGTAAAACCACTGTGAGACCTTCACTCCCTGACTGAGAACCTACACAGACTCTGCTTGGAAATGTTTCAATACAAAGAGCATTGGTGTTGCTCAAGACTTGTGCAGATCACTGTAATATTTGCATGTGGAGAAATAAAATTGTCTTACTAAATGTGTCTGTGGAGTTTGGTGTCCCAGCAGCAGTCTCTTCATGAAAACCAGCCCGTAAAAGTTCATTTTTCTCAGACTGTAGAGCAGCTCGGTGAATCACTTGTCAGACTTAAATGTCATGCTTGGGTAACAAACAAACGAATAATTAATATATATATATATATATATATATATATATATATATATATATATATATATAGTTTGAGAGAATTTAATGAGCAAACACTGTCTTTTGAACTGTTGAAATGAGGCCAAAGAAAGTTTGTCAATCTAAACTTATAGCCGTTAATTGAATAACAAAGCAAGTCACGCTAGTCAGAAATAGGCTTCCAGACTTTGTCAGGTGAACATCTTTGAATTCAGAGGCGGAAACGATTTATTTCGAAAAGTTCGGCGCCCTGACGGTCACCTTTCAATCAGTCATTTAAAGTTTCTATTGCTCAGAGTGTGAGGCAGCTTTGTCAATAACTTTTATGCCGAATTCAAAAGCATACTTTGAAATTAAGGAATGTGCTTTTATTGAGGTTGGGACCTTTGCTTTTAAATGGGAAACGTTAAATCTGCAGATTTTTTGAATGGGGTACCACTGGGCAGACATGCTGCCCCAGATGGGCCTGTTTCCAGTGCGGCCTGTTAGCGGACAACCTGAAGGGCTGAAGACACGCCGGCAGCTCACAGACCTGAGTGTTTGCCGGCGTACGTCTCTGATCTGGACTCTCTCTGCAGCATCCGTCGCTGGCGGCGGATCTCCCGTTTGGACAGCAGGATCTCCTCCTCATAGCCCGCGATGGTCTTCTTCACCGCCTCCAAGATGTCGTCGGCGGCCGCGGCCAGCCGCTCGTTAACGAGCACTCTGAGCAGCTGGATGCTGGACATGACCGAGAGCCCGATGAGCCAGAGACGTGGAAACAAGAGCTTTCTGTTTTCAGACGCTGATTTCTGAAGAGAAAACAGCAGCACAATGTGCTAAAGGACTACTGTCAAGATGGCGCCTATGTTCGTCTGACAGGAAGAATTACGGTTAGCTGGGCTTCTTTTCAAAATAAGAGCTTCAAGTTGATAGCTGTTGAGATTATTGCATAAAAGCAGGTTTTAGTTGGATTTTGCACAGGTAAATTAAGTTTGTTTTTATGATAAACACCAAAATGACAGAACAGGGAGCTCACTTCTTTCTGACGCACATCAGAGCTTTACAAACTCCAAAGCATTCCTAACATGAACATCAGCAGGTAGGGACCAAGATTACCCTTTAAATCAGGTTATATAACCTATTTTAAAAGGTAATCTTTCTCCCTTACAGGTACTTTTTGTAATTACCCTCTACATGTTTTAGCTGCAAGTGAAACCAGGTGGCAGTGTTTTACCAGGAGGTGATTCGAGGGGTTTTCAATTGCGTGCTTCTCTTTATTCGTTTTTAGTCTCACAGGACTGGAATGGGATCAAATCGGCGCTGGACGCTCTCTCTCTCTCTCTAATGCAGGGGTGGGCAACTCCAGGCCTCGAGAGCCGGTGTCCTGCAGGTTTTAGATGTGTCCTTGATCCAACACAGCTGATTTAAATGGCTAAATTAGCTCCTCAACATGTCTTGAAGTTCTCCAGAGGCCTGGTAATGAACTAATCATTTGATTCAGGTGTGTTGACCCAGGGTTAGATCTAAAACCCGCAGGACACCGGCCCTCAAGGCCTGGAGTTGCCCACCCCTGCTCTAATGCTAAAAACACATTTTAATTAACCCAAAAAGTAAATACTAGATTTTGGAAGATTGTACTTGCTTTTTAGACCACAGACTTTTATATACTAAACTGAGACGTTTTATCTACTTTATTCTGAAATAATTCTGAATCACCTCTGAACATAATTTGGTTTTTAATCAATCAATCTTACCATACAGATAAATGTAATCTAAATGATTTTATTCTTGTAAAACACTTC
The DNA here is from genome assembly GCF_057382275.1 of Copadichromis virginalis. Classification (NCBI taxonomy): domain Eukaryota; kingdom Metazoa; phylum Chordata; class Actinopteri; order Cichliformes; family Cichlidae; genus Copadichromis; species Copadichromis virginalis. Next base: position 34,724,466 of record NC_140621.1, on the reverse strand, counting down.
CAACTGCAGTCTAAATACTTCCGGTTGGACTTCTTTTCAAACTAAAGCAACACAACCATCCACTAGATGGCAGCCTTCTCTAATAAAACACTGATTCATGGACTGTGCTCATGTTTTATGTGCATGAAATGATTTATAATTATTTATTTTTTTGAGGTGTTTATCTTTTGGGCTGTAAAATAAACAAAATCCTGAGACAGGTTGACGTCAACATTCAATACTTTTATTGTGAAAAATCTTCATACACATCGCCTTAAACTGTACAATCAATAATTTAAAAACAAGAAAGAAAAATGTTCAGCTTGATGTTTAAAGATCATTACCTCTCTCTCACACTCACTCTCTCACACTCACTCTCTCACACTCACTCTCTCACACTCACTCTCTCACACTCACTCTCTCACACACACACACACACACACACACACACACACACACACACACACACACGCTCAGCAGCTTCAGCCAAAACGACAGGAGTAGTGTTTTACTGGTCATTTTTCTTCTTGCTGTTACAAACATTCCCACAATCCTCTGAACGTTTTTGTGGTTATTCAAATAAAAAACTGTGGCTGGATGAACAAACACAACAACACACGAGGTTTGTTGTGCTGATGTCGAGAAAATAAAAGCCTCAGAGTGGGAGAAGCTAAAAACCTAAAAATGTTGGCAAAGAGATGAAACCTGATGGTGAGAGTGTTTTTCCATTCATGAACTTCCGTAACAAACGTTTAAAATACGTGTGAAAACTGCAGGAGAAGAAAACTGCTGAACCACGCTCACAGGCTCCTCATCAGGAGGACAGTTTCTTCACTTCCTATTGTTGTGACTACGAGAGTTTCTGCACGTTTACTAAAAACCATGTGATCATCACTGCTGATTTCCTTTTATTCAGCTGTGCGTCAAACGTAAAAGTTCCTCCAATTATTTACATGTATCTTCCATAGTGTGCAATAGGTCGGCAGCCTTAACATGAAATTTCCCACTCGTGGTACTAATAAAGGTATCTTATCTTATCCTGGGACTCCATCAGAGCAGCGCCACATGACTTGCAGATCAGGAATGACCTTATTTATCGCCGCCCGGCCTTTCTGTCAAACAAGCTGACTTTCCTCCCGTTGCTTAAAGGCACCCACCTTCCTGAACCTTCTTCTGACTGGCTAAAGTCTGGACGACTGCTGAGGGGCCGTTTTAAGTATTTGTGAGCTGTGCTGTCTGCAGAAAGGACGGGATGAAGAAATCTGCTTCTCTAAACCTTAATCAGAGCAAAAAGAGGCTGAACTTTGGCTTAACAGGGTTACATTTACATATTGTTGCCTCATTATTAGAACCAATAGACATGTTTAATATAGAAGTCTGGCATTATAACAGAAACATGCAGAGTGCTTTAAGTGTAGTTTACAATCCTGCATGAAATGAGGGGTATGTCGAAATTTTTAGGACTGAAAACACAAAAACATTTAAAATGAATCGTCTTAATTCACATTAAAGTTAGTAAAATGATGTCACAGAGAGTGGACATGCCTAATATTGTATCTCAGACCATCCAATTGCACGTGGTAGCCAATCAGAAGAAAGCTGGTTTAAACAGGGAGGAGCTAAATTACTCTGTTTCAGGCAGAGGATGAGCTGAGGGGCTGCACAGAGGCTCGGTTTCAGATAAAGAAGGGTTATTCTGAACTGTGAATCATGCAAAGCTGCTCTGAGGGAGCTGGAAACGAGCTGAACAGGTCAGCTGTAAATCTACGTCATGTTTCTCCTTTAATCAGCGACTCATATCTCTGCAGTTTATCGAGAACTTAAACTCTGACTCTTCTTTATTTGACCTTTCAGGTGACTTGTGCGTTATTTTAGATGAACAGCATTCAGCCCGATCGAGCTTCTATTTTTAGAAGCTTTGCACTAAAACACTTTCAGTGAGAGGCCGAGCACAGATGCTGTTTACTGGGCTGAGATCAGTGAACATTAAACCACCATAAACAAGACTCATCTCATGGTTTGGCTATTCTTAGAGAACATTAGGCTGGTCCTGAGGGTGCTGCTGGAACTACAGTTAATGTGTGTGGTGGAGGAATAATCTGACTCTGGATCAGTGGCGGGCATCATTAAAGGTTAGAAAGGAGACAAAACAAAACCGAGCGGATGGAGAGGGCGCTCCCACCGACCGCCTGAAGAGACGCCACAAAACCTGGAACGAAGCGCAGAGAAAAAACGAAGGAAAAGAAGGCAGAAGCAGAAACTGAGGAGGAAACAAACCACGCAGCGAGCAGAGAGGAAGAAAGAGACAGAGATGAAGCTCTTCAGAGATCTATGAAAGGAGCATCTATTATTCAGCAGCTATGAATCATGGGACAGCGTGCGGAGGCGGCGGTGCAGATCAGAGGCAGAGAGAGAAGAAGACCTGCTGCTTTGGTTCCCGTGGGAGATCCAGTCGGAGGAGTTTAAAACGCAGCGACTCGGAAGACTTCACGTGTTCCGGCTCGTTTCTACACGAGCGGCCGCTCGCGCACGGAGGCCGACGCTGCGCTGACAGGAGGACGAGCAGGGCGGGAACACGGACGGCAAACACGAGGCGGACGGTCATTTAATTCCACCCTCGTGGTCGCAGCTTAATTCAATTATCAAGAGCTCACGTTTAAACGCAGTCTGCTGTGTTTTGTATTTCAAACATCAGGAAAACCAGCAGCAGACATCCTGAACACACGTCTGTGCTTCAGTCCTCTGAAAGGACCTGCAGCTCGCTCCCACCTGACCTCTGACCCCCTCAGAGTCAGCTGATTTCTGCTGAGTGGTTTATTTAATGACGCCGTGCAAAGTTAAAAAGTTATCCCAGCAGACGTGTGCGATACGCGGCCACACGTCTGCTTTTTTCTACATTTGACACCGCGGTCGTCTTCTAACTCCGACTCCTTCTGGGTCTAAATTATTAACTACTGCAGTTTTTGTCACTCGTGAAAGGAGCTGATGGTTGTGACGGAAATGAAGGCGAGATTTTATCTTCAGATTGAGACTCTGAGTGGGCGGAAACTGATTTGGTCGCAGTTTATCAAAAACACATTATTGATTTTCTCTGAAATGTGACGCAAACCACAGAATAAAAAATTGCAAACAGCATAAAAAAGGAAGTTAAGCATCCTGAAATGAAACTGTTTATGCTTCCACTGAGAGAAAGGCTTTTTAGATTTTTAACATGTCCCGATTAATGTTCTGCTCTGTGCGACGTCTCAAAAAGTGAAACGAGTCGATTAAAATGAAAATGTTCCTGTCGGCTGACACTTTGCTCTGAGAGTTGGTTATGAAAGACAGCGAGTGACATTCAGAGCGCTCCGATAAACACGGGTCACTGTTTACTATCAATACTGGAAAGTTTCCACTGCAACACGAGCCTGACCAGCCGCTGTGACTGGTTTCCTGTTTGCCCTCATCAGAACTTCAACTGTCACATCATCAACAGCTTCAGAAAGTCTCGGGCGTCGCTGCCTCTCCCCACGAGACTGAAGCGTATGGAAACACCTCCGCAGACAGACGTGCGGGACGCCCGCAGCTACAGCAGTCACAGGAGCGCAGTAAGCTAACAGCTGAGGGGACTGTGTGGGTTAAAGATGTGACCGGATGGTTACAATGACTCGCCACCCAATGAAGAGCAGCAGCTGTGCTCGGGTTAAACTCGTGAAAATAAAACCAAACATGTTGTTACACAAAGAGCGGGCGCGACACTCAGCGAAGCCCGAGTGATCGCCGATCCACCAAAATCACCAATCAGCAACCAAAACATAAACACGTGAGCCAATCATGTCGCAGCAGAGCTTCAGGACCGTTTCAGACAGAGCCAAGCTTCATCACAGTAAATATGATCATTTTAATCGGAAACAGCACCCCGATGCTTCAGCGCCGTGTTGGGAAACTTCAAACTGCATTTTAGGCCAAAGAAAAGCTGCGTGCTGAGGCTCTCTGCCCACGCGTTCAGATCTGAGCACAAAAACACTGTGGAGATTTCCTCTGTGCTACTTCTGGCTCCTAATTAACAGTTTGCAGTTTTCAAATCTGCACGATCGGCCGGTTTTCTTTGTCTTCTATGACTTTAAGTTCATTCAATTTGAACTTTTTGCAGTGAAAATCTGAGAAATTCAATGACAGCTGGAACATCTTTCAGCAAAGTTAGTGTGATTTGGGTTTTATTAATCAGTGATCAACTGTGACACTGCAGCCATTAGGGTGACACCATATATTTGCTTCACTTCTTTGTGCTCAATTTAGAGGTTCAGCTGACGATTGAGTCATAAAAGAGCGAAAAACCACAAATAATCTGTTTAAAATGCAATAAAACCCCAGAAAAGCAGCATTATTTAATGAAAAATCACTCGGTCCCTCGTCTCTGGGTCTCTCAGAATCAGCTGAATTTTTTATGTTCAATAACTTTAGTTTATTTAATGAAGCCAAGCAAAATTTTACCATCACACATGAATATCTTCAGAGTTACAGGCCCTCTAATTACATGGGAAAGGGTCCAAATTTGCAGTTATTCTGCATTTTTTGATCCGTCACAGCTGACATATCCATGTGAAACTTCCAGGGCTTAAAAAGATGTTGAAGCTCTGTTAAAAAATGCAAACGAATCGGTTTTAAACCCACTCCCAGCGTCACAGTTTGTGCACGAGTGTGAGGAGACGCATGTATAATGTTCTTAATCCACCCTGATGTACTTCAAGATGCGATAACTCTGAAAACATTCAGAATGTGAAGGCTTCATTAAACGTGCTGAACTTATCGTACGTTGCTGTTTTCAGTGAAACCAACACATGGATTAATGGACTGCAGCAGTGTCACTATCTGCTCCGTTACCAACACGTTTGGGTGGAGCATCGCTTCGAGGCGAGTCTGGATCGGCGGCACGTTGTCAGAGAAGCAGCAGGTGAGCGCAGACGAGACTCTGCTGAGTTAGAAAGGTGCGACACGACAGGTGAGGCGTGAAATCTGAAAAGCACGATGTCAGGAAGGAGTGGGGGGAAAATCAAGTCGCTGAAGCTCTCGGGCGAAAAAGAAAACAGATGCACCACTGACACATAACCACACTCCACACTAGAACACCAAATGTGGATCACTCCTCCACTGAAAATAGTCCCAAGCACATTTCCACCTGTCTGAAAACTTCAGTTTGGGTTTGTACATTTGATTGGCTGACTGTCACATGTGAAATATTGAACAACAAACACATTTTCCTTAAAAAAAATGTATATAAAAAGCGTGTTTAAAAGTATAATTCATCACATTTGGCTGCATTTAAGCGACAAATGGAGTCCATCAGAAGATCAGAAGCTGAAGGGACTGCAAACTAAAAATAGGAAACTCTTTCTAATTCATGGTTACTGTTGTGCTTTTAGCGATCTATCTGCTGCATGCTCGTTCACTTGGGCTCAAGGCACACTAACAAGTCTGGACTCGGCTCGGGCCGGGTCCTCCAGGGGTTTGTTGGGGGGGTGGGGCCTCTAAACCTCTGTGGATTTATAATATAAAATCACTTTAAAACACGTGTGCTGACAAAAAGCGACTGATCCTTTCTAGTGTTTTGATGGTTAGCTTATCAGTCATAGAACAAAAAATAACGGAGGTGTGGACAGAAAAAGGAAACAGGAAAGGTGTGAGAGTGAAGGCTGCGGTGATGCACAGACACTGAGCGGCGTGCATCATGTAGAGTAACGAAATATGCGTTGGTGAGGGATCTCTGTTCATGTAGTAGCCTCTCCAGCAGGGAGGAGTTTCTGGAGTCTTTTCCTCTTGTTTTAGTGTAAATAAGATCAAAACATTTGTAGTTACTCTCTAAATTTCCTGAGGCACCATTCGAACCCCTCCCCCTTCACCTGCAAAGAACATTAAACACTTGAAACATGACCTCGTGTAGGTGGGAGGTAGCGCTCATGCATCCCTTTATCCATCATTCCTGCTCTTCGGGTTCAGGGATTTCCTCCAGCTAACGACACCCTGCACATCTGTCTCCTGATCCCACGCCCGCTCCAAGCTGCGATCCGGGGAGCGGCGCTTGTTAGGAGATCTTACAGTTGCTGCGGGTGCAGTTCTGCGGCGGGCTCTGCGGCGGACGGATAGACTTGGAGCGCTTCAGGCTGTTGCCTTTGGAGCCGCCGGCTGGGTTGGCCAGCGAGTAGGAGCGTCCGTGCATCATGACGGCATTCATTCCGTTGGCCATGGAGAAGGACTTGAGGTGGGACTTGATTGCGACGGGCAGCGGGAGCTTATCGATGAGGTGGACCGGCGTGCAGGACACGATGGCTCTGCAGCAGAGGTCCTGCAGGCTGAAGACTGCAGAGAGGGAGGGCACAGAGACGAGGTTACCGTCAAACATCCGTTAAGGGAAAATGTCAGGTTTTAGATAAATGCTTTTTATTACCGATTTATGAACAGATTGTAACAAAACTAGAGAAATCAGACCTCTTTCGACTCTTATTGCCTCGAATAAACTGAGGACTGACACACAGGAGGAAGCTCAGACTGAAAGAGGCGAGTTTCAGCACACTGAGCCCGACTCTGTTCTCTATAAAGTCTCAAAGGACGTGCAGGACATCACTTCCCACTGCTTTATACTGTAATTACACACGAAGGAGACAGAGCGATGACAGGAATGAGCTCAAATTAATTAGTTTGAGAGAGCTTGTGTGGCGATATGACATCCATCTGCTGATGGGCTCCACAGTGCTTCACAGACTCATTTTCTCTTGCTCTCGGCGGTAGTGAAAATCCAGTTTAAGTGCAGTTTAACAACCCATCTTTCCTCACTTTGATGACCCCAGCTCCACATCCACCCACCTCTGTTGGGCCTCCAGAACTTCTCCATGCCATGCCTCATGAGGACGATGCGCGACAGCTCCGTGAACGACTCGATGACGTTGAAGTTGCACAGCGGGCTCACTTCAAAGAAGGTCATGCCATTCTTCTCGGCGTACGCCCTCGCCTGCTCGGTGGGAACTTGCCGCTTGAAAGCCAGATGTAAACGGTTACCCACGAGGATCCGAGGCACGCCTGGGGCATGCTGGGAGAAAAAAAAGTGAGATGATGTTTGAATTGGATTATTGGTGCTTTTTGCAACTTTAAGTCCCTGAAAGTAAAAAGGGGTTTTGCAAGTTAAGCACAGGACGTCAGCATGCAGCGCGTACCTCTCTCTAATTCATCCCAGTCTGTTCTGCAAACTGAATGAAACATGACTGCAGTGACCGTCACCACTAATCTGTTTCTTCTCAGAGTTTCTGCTCACTTTTCACACTCAGACCACCTCCAATGACGTCATCTACCTTTGCCATTGGTACAGGTGTTCCACAGGGACCTATTCTTGGTCCTCTTTTATTTATCATATTATTTAAAAGTACTCAGCTATTCACGTATATAAAACTTCTGTAACTATTTCAGACTCTGGATGGATGTCATTAGTGCAGGTGTTCCACAGGGAAGTATTCTTGGACCTCTTTTATTTACTCTATTACATCTTTGACTCAAAAACGAATGCACATTTTTACGCAGATGACACTGCGTTATATACCACTGGATCTTCCCTTATCCTGATGACTGCAAAACTACAGCCTGCTGATACATTAAAGAAATATTTCAGCAAATGTAAATGTGTTCTAAACTACGATAAAACTAATCACGTTATTGGTGAGGTCACTAAAAACCATAATTTGGTCTATACTCAAACCCTTCATGGTATTAAAATGTAAAAATTTGATTGGTGTAAAGACCTCGGACTCAGAGTCGATACCACACTGACTCATGTGGAACACCTACCAAGAAAACTGAAGATTAAGTTGGATTTTGCTAAAGAAATGCATCTTTTTCCCCTTTTCCGAGGTTGTAAGATCATTCCACAATCTAAAATTTATCTGGACTTGATTGTGGCGATGATGTTTGTATTCATGTTTGGCACATCCTGTCGCCATCGTCTTTAGGTGTTTTCCACTATTAGAAACACCATCTCATATGCCACTGGCTCTTCCAATGATCCCGCACGATAAATTTGCAACCTACAAATTTCTCTGTGATGGTGATATTATTACTGTACTGTATATGAAGAAGCCAGATGGTCCTGCTTAGCAGCACTGCATGATGTTTATTTATAAGACTACTTCATCTTACATCTGAGCCCCTGCTGTTGCGTTTAAATATAATAACACTGTCTGGTCACAGGACACTTCTAACATTAGTTGGACGTTTTACTCACACTGAAAACTGGATTTAAATACTTTGCAAACCTATAAGTGAGCAACAAAAACACTGGAACATGTATTTGTCTTTCCCCTTTTGCACATCCTTTTCTTAAGTGTCGGTGTCCCTTAAAATTAGATCTCAAAACTGACCTGTTAAAATAAAGAACACTACTACTACAGAGAAAAAGAAGAAGAAGGTGATTGGTTCAGTTTCTCTGTTTGTTAGCTGGACAGCTCAAAACATTATGCTTGAAAATTTTAAAATCAAACTGACTCAGGAGTGATAACCATCTTAGAAGGACTCTTTACCATTGTGAGATTATCTCATTTTGCCCTATCGTTGCAAATACAATCACATTGAAACCTTCTGGGACTTTTCTCCGCTCTTTAACCACATTTAGTGGCAGATGCATCGGATTCATCCTCGCAGGCTGATCGTGTCTCGTCTTGTGGCTGAATTCACAGATTTTCTGCTGGCTGTGCAAATCATGATGTGTGCAATTTAGTAATAGTATTAGTATCCTCACAGCAGCAGGATTTAAATTTCATTGATGAGGTTATTTGACCAGAACGGTTCTCATTAATCAACAGGAGAAGAAGGACAGAAATGTGAGTCATTATCACCTCTAATCTGAGATCAGTTTTTAAAAAAGGGAAAATGAGATGAAATGACAATACTGTTGTAAGGAGACAGAAGCACAGCAGAGGATTCAGAAAAATTATGTGTCAGCATCTGTTGTGCAGTTCTTAAGAATGTGGTCACGGCCAAAAGTTAAAGGCTGTGACTTTTCATTAGACCCGGTGCTTTTTGGTGCAAATGAGACTCAAACAGCACTCAGATGAACTGTTAAAAGTATTTCCTGTCTTTAATATGTACTGATTTATGTATATAAACATTTAAAGCTTCAAACAGGAAATGCTGACTGACTGAGCCAGAACAGAAGCTTGTTTTTGTTTTTCATACCCAGAAGTTGCAAATCCACACAGCACAGGAGCTGATTGGTCTACAACGTTATCATAACTACTCTGGTAGCTGTAGGCATCACAGATTTGGGGGTTTCAGGACTTGCATTAGACGCACTGCAGACTTTCAGGAAATCTGAATATTTCAAACTTTTTAAAGCTGAACGTCCGTCATTAGGGACCTGCTGCATCATCATCCCTGCACACTTTGCTGTGTTACAGTTTTTTCTTTCCTCTTCTGTTCCTGCAGCATTAGATTTTATCTTTCATCTTGCAGGGATTATCTTAGATTAGTTAAATCTTACACTTTAACTTCGATGCTGAGAAAACATATATGAGTAAGCAGTGAGTTACTTTGTATGTGTGTGTCCTTCCTGCTGATTTGGAAACAAAGAGGATGTCCTCTTTGTCTGTGTGTGTGTGTGTTGGTAATTTTGGCCTTTGGAATGTGCGTTCCCGTTTGGCCTTTCCTGCTCCACCTCCACAGAATTAAACACTTTTAAGGACAGAAATAAAAACGAGATAGTCGACTCAAGAATCTCTGGAAGGTGAAACATAAACAGATGACAACTGATGACAGTTTGCTGGCTGTAAACTGATTACATTCAAATATTTGATCACTAATTTTCTGCAACAAATGTTGCACCAGATTTGCCTGAATATATGTTTAGATGTTCATATATTATTTTTTTATCCTTTTTCCTCTGATGTTCACTGGTTTGTGTTACGGCTTGTTTATAGGAATCTCTATAAAGGACTCGGCCAAGAAAGGCTGCAGTTCCTCTAACGTCCAGCAGAGGCTCCAGCAGTTAGTCACTCCCCAGAGACTCCCGACAGAAATAAACATGTTTACAGCCTGACACAGAAACGGTTTTGTCTCTACAGATAATTTCTCCTTCATAACAACAGTACAGGAGGAGAATGTTTTTATAACTCACCTGTTTACATCTGAAATCAAAGTAAGAGCATCAATTAAAACTAAATAATCATTTTAAACACAGCAGGACATGATGTAGAAAAGAAACCAGGCTCAAAGTGTGTGCAAACTCTTTATGCTAATGCAGAGAATAACTCAGGTGTAGGTCACATGGTCAGACTGGATTCATTAGAAACAAAGCCAAACTCTCAAACGCTCACCTCATCGATCTCTCTGATCCACCTGTCGATGCCGTCGAAGGACCACCTGTTGGTGATGTCATACACCAGCAGGATCCCCTGAAGAGAGACAAACGATGTCAGCGTGCAAACTCCAGCAGCATTTAAATGAATGCAGCTATTTGCTCCTCACCTGAGCTCCGCGGGAGTACGAGCGAAAGATGGTGCAGAACCTGCCCTGTCCCGAGGTGTCCCTGAGGAAAGGCAGCACATTAAACACTCAGGTCTGTGCAGCTGCAAGCAGATAAATCCTTCTTCTGCTTTCAGGGTAAACAGCACAAAGCAGCAGGCTTCAGCCAACAGGACGGAAATCTGAGCCGACTTCTTTTTGGGGGTTTCAGATTCAGCAGAGCCAGCGATGGTCCTCCAAACTGAGGCAAAAACATGCAACTCAATCCCCTTCATCCCTCTATCTACAACACTTTCAGCCTGCTCGCGCTCTGACCCAAACCCTCCATGATCTGCCGCAAATGCCACAAATTTATATCAAAACGTGCAACTTGATCAAAGATAAGAGTGCTTTGGTCTTTGGTTGTGAGTCGCTTTAAGTATTTTTTATAAAATGAGTAAACGACTGCACTTTTTTCCACCACTGAAGTGATTTTGAAACCATCTTAAAGAGTGAAAGGTCCCGCCTACTTTGATGGTTTCCTGGTAAAATACTTCTGAGCGCACCAAAGTTTAAATGGGTCACGGAGCTCTGAGGGAACGGCTGTTTGGATCTCTCTCAGGCTTTTTCACAATTGCACTTTAAGTTTTGAGAAGATTCGAGTTTTCCCTTCACTCTGCATTCCAGGGTGATGACATCCACTCCAAGTTCTCTGCCTGGAGATTACTCTGGGGGAAAAAATGTCTTTCCCATTGTTTCACGCCCGGACCCTTCCCCTCCACAAGCACGAGTTCTACATCGACGCGCCGGCATTTTTCTCCTCTTTCACCTGATGTTAGAAAGGAGTTACTGTTATGACACAAACCCCAGAATGGAGTGCGTGCCCAACAAGACTTCCACAGGGACGCATTATAAAACAGCTCCCAAACTTCAGCTGGAAATCAGAAGCAAATTTAATGCTTCAATAACAACTACACTGGGGATGAATCCACCTGGTTAACTATACTCATTATCTAACAAATAACACGGCTGTACTGTGCTAACAGACTGCTCAACGAGCCGATGCCGGCAGGAAGGTCAGATCCGACCTCCAGCTCTCTCAGTCCTCATACAGACGCGTCCCCGGGCAAGACGATCAATCCTAAATTGCTCCTGATGCGCCGATTTGAAGTGTGAGTGACACAGAACAGGCTCTTAAAAGCAGGGAAGAAAGTGCTGCATTAAGGTGTGTGTGAGCTCTTGAACGTGGCTTGTAGTGCAGAAGCAGTAAAAGTAGAAAAGCATAATAAAACTATCAGTGCATTTACGGCTCCCTGTCATCCAAACATGGGTTCAATATATAAATAAAAGACAGCCAGACGGTAACGACGATGGTGGTGGGGGCTTCAGTGTTTAGACCCAGTCTGTGGTCAGACTGGGTCTTTGTTTGCATCTAAACCTGTGACGTTCGCTGTATCTCACACACTGCATTTCCAACCCACCACTGTGTGAAGTGTCTGTGAGGAAGTTCCTACTACAGCGAGCGGCAGCAGGACTGCACATTCCTACAACTGCATGCACACAGACTTAAAATATGGTAAATCTAAGGACGTCTGAGCCGTGGGCACAAGATAACAATAGACTCAAGGCAGTTTAAATGACATATAATCAGTGCAGGCTGTGGGTTTGGCTCAAACTCAGAATCACTTTATAGTTCTGACTGGTTTATTCTCCAACACAGTAACTTATTTATTCAGATACTCTGCAGGTCAGACGTGAGTCTCACACAGAGCTGTACACACCAGAGAACTCATGATTCTCAGATTTATGCAAACCGGATTGACACACGGAATGAGAATAAAATCTCTTTTTTCAGGTTTAAAAAACAGCTGCTCCGCTTTTCCAAGCAGCATCAGTCCATCTACGCGCTGAGAGGATCATCTGTTGTGCAGCGTACCAGAAAACAAACATTTTCTGGCTTCTTTACGCCTGCACACCTCCAACTTCACGAACTGCATCCTTACTGAAGTGCTTCTAAAAAAATCCCAAATGTTCATAAAACAGCTGCATGCTGATGGTTTTCCCAAGGAAAATAGTCCCTGTGCTTGTTGGGGACTATTTTCAGCAGCAGATTAATCCACGTCTGGTGCTCCGGTGAGCATTCGTGGCACCAGGACGGCGTATGTGGGCTTGAGTCACAGTAAACTAATGAGGGGACATGTAAACAATGGACAACATGGAGCCTCAGAATAACAAAGTGATTCTTGTTAGGTGAAACAATTTCATGTTGTGCTTTTGGTCTTATCGTGGATTTGATGGTAATAATAATCCCAGAAGTTTTCAGCATCTGCTGTTTTCCAACCCAGAGACTCAGAGGAGCCCGAGTCACCACACAGGAAAAAAAAGGACGCTGAGGATGAAGGAAAAAAAAAAAGAGGAAGAGGAAGAGCGGGATATTGACACTGTAAAACAGCGAGGAGAGGAGGCGAGACTGAGGCAGCAAAATAAAGATCCTGCATCACGCAGCTGCCTTCAAACTTCTTTCTTCACACAGAAGACGAGGCGTCGGTTCCCCCCTCAGGAGTCGAATTCCTTGCCCTACTTCCACCAAACAGGCCTCGCCTAGCACTGCAGACAAATACGTGAATCTGCTGCGACTCCACAGATACAGGATTACGTCACCGGCATGACAGCGTGCAAAGAGACCGTGCACGTGCACCTCGCAGCTTTAAAATCATGGCAGTTATGAAAGCTGTGAGCTGAAAGTACGGGCACGTGACAGAAGGGCTGAGACACGGAAGATGATAAGAAAAAACTCAGCGTGGGAAACAGATCTGACTGTAGTGCCAGTAAAGCTGTCTTCATTGCAGTGAGATTCCTCTTTATCTTCAGAAACATCTACTGGACCATCTACTGGCAGGTGGAGGTGCTGTTTACTTCCTCCTAAGGAAATGACTTCACCTGTATGGGAGTTGATGCGAGCTGGTTTCCTCCTGAACTGCCTCTCTCCTGGAGGCTGCTAGCTATTCATTGGCTTTGGTTTGATTGTGCAGCTTCACGTTAGCGCCCGTTCTCTGTGGTCTGCTAGTTTCTGTGCTGTTGTAAACAAAGCGAGGTGGAAGACGGTTCTGCAGTACTTTGACACAGAGGCTGTAATCCAGTCCACTTATTACTGACCCACTCTCTGTACAGGCGTGATGATGCTAGCCACACAGCGTGTGATGCTTTGCATGGTGTGGAGCGCCACAGGTGACTCACAGTTTGTACAGGTGATGTTTTGGCCTCGTCCCTGCTGTTGTAAGTTTAGAGTCTTTACTTTCAGACCCATCGTTAAAGTCTGTTTTTACTCCAGTTTAAACTTAATCTGTTTAATATAATCTTCTTCTATTTGTTCATTTTTACAAATTTAAAAACATTCCCTTAAATGTTAATCTGCCTTTGCTCCCCTCACTTCGGCTCATCTCCTGTTGCTTTTAAACGAGCTACATAAACAGTAACTGAGTCACATGCCTCACTTCTTCTCTTCATTCCCTCCAACTCTGTGTTCAGACTTAGAGACAATAAAACTGTTTTTCCAAACACAGAAAACAGAAAGAAAAAAAAACTGCTATCAATAAAAACTTTTCCCATTCCTCACTAAACCAAAGGCATGCTCCATTTCTGCTTTAATGTGACCAAACTCTGGCTTCAGGCCACAGACACATACTGCAGGATTTTAGAGTGGATGCAAGAAAAAATACAAAAATAAAACCGTGTCCTTACCACAGCTCCAGCTTCACTCTCCTGCCGTCCAGGAGAATAGTGGTGGTTTTGTAGTCGATACCTGGACAAGAGGAGAGCGAGAGATGGACATTAGGGAGATAGAAGCACAGAAAACGATAAAAATCAATCAAGTACAATACTCAGTCAGAGAGAGGCTGGAGGAAGTGACTCATCATCACCATGAACACTTGAAACACGACGCAGACGACCGTGACGTTCTTTAAAAATGTCCCAACCACGTGTTTAGGAATGATAACAAACACAACGCCGCTCTTTCATGGCTCTGATTCTATATCTAAACAGTGTATTTCATATAGCTTCAGTTGCATAACAGAAAATATCAACTCCTAAATAATCAGGTGGCAGTTTAACGCTTTGCTGTGCTGCCATAACGTTGGGACTGAAAGCTTCACCTGATCCTTCAGCTGAGTTTACGTTTTAGCCATTACACCTTCATCCGTCCATCACAAAATGCCGTGACAAACTTTTGCGTGTGACCTGTAACGAGCCTTTACACACCACGTTTACCGTTTAGCCATTGTGATGGAGGCGGACTGTGGCGCGGCGCCACACACAGCTAACAGCTCGTTCTGTTCTGTCCTTGTTGTTCAGCTCTGCTCTGACAAACCTGTCAGACCGCTACACCTGCCACCCCACCGCGCCACGTCTGGACATGTTCCTGAGGTTTGCACTGAGCCTGCTTCCACCTGAGGCCTCACAGGTGAGCCACTGAATACTCCGATTCTCACCTCTGATAAGATGTTTATCTTTTCGCTCAACAGGTTCTCGTGTCACTAAATGGTTTTTGTGTTTTTATCCTGGAGTCTAATTAGCTTTGCATGATTCACAGTTTAAAATAATCCTAAAGGCTGACCACGGACTGGATTATGATCAGGGATGTTTCCTGACTGTGGATCTATAAGGTTTATTTGATAATGAAAGTTCTCACTTCAGACACCGCCACCAAACCTCTCCTGGAAGAAGTTATTTGTGTTTGGTATGTTCAGCCTTTAAAGAGCAGAAGCACACAAACGGGTCAGCCTGGAGCTCTGATAAGAAGGGCGAACACTGTAAATAAGGACTCTTTGTTTCTCAGTAAAACTCTTTGAAACTCATGAAATTCTCATGAATGTTCTTCACTGTACCACAGAAACATGTAAAAGTATTCACACAGACAAGTCCTGCGTTACATTCCCACAGTTTCACTTTTCCTCGCTGCCCTTTAAGGCAAAGCTCAGCGAATCTTCAATCCACAGCCATTATTAACACTAATGAAAGAGACAATAGCTCTATCAAATGTTACTGTGTCAGCCTCCGGCGGTTAGCAGGACCACATTACTAAGATCTTCCAATTTTCCCGGCAACATCAAGCTGCTGCCGGGCTAAAGTGCTGAGCTCAGGCTGGCCTAATTGAATCGGAGCGAGTGCAGGGCTTCGTAGCGAGCGCTTCCTTCCCCCTCATATCCAGGGTGCACTTAGGACATCCCAGATAATCAATAGCTTCTCTAATGTCTCAGCTGAAAACTGCTTCTATTCTGGGAACGGACTCACTTTGTGGGAGAGACGTGTGAAGCTTCAGGCTTTCAGCTTTTGCTCAGACCGCGTCGAAGAGGCTTTGACATGGTCGCAAATGAGAGCGCCTCATCTAAAAGCGCTGCGCAGTTAAACTCTTTCCACCAGAAACTAAACACAAGCCGACATGCTGCAGACTGCTCCTGTCTCATTCACAAGTCCAACACAATGAAAATGCAGCTTGATGCATCATATTTCAGTTTAATGCGCACTTCCATCTGTCATTTATAAAACCTGCAGACATATCACATTACCAGCCCTGACCATACTGCAGGAAAACACTGATGGACCAGCTGCGCAGTTCATCAGCTGCTTTCACCTGAACCTTCTTCCGTTTTACACCATCAGAGAGTGATCATAAATACTGCATCTCCCAGCATCTCAGGAATCGTGCCACAGGACGAAGCTGCCTGTTGCCACTCAGCAGCATCACGGAGACCCTCCCTCAGTTCGTGTGTGTGTTTGGAGATGGGTACACTTCAGCCTCTCTAAGCCAGATTAAATGTTTCACTGCAACAGCTGCAGATGATAAAACCCTGGCTGTGACGGGGGTCCTCTCCTCCACTTGATCCCTTCACTTCCAGCCAGTTTGAAAAACAGACGTTTCCCAGAAACAACAACAGTGAGCATAGAATAAATAAATCAGACAAACTCCAAGTCCCACTGTGGACTGAAGCTGGTGGAGTCTGCTCTGCTGGCTCAGTGTGAGCTCGGTGTAGCAGCACATAAACCAGTTCTCCACCTGCTAGTTGGAGATTCTCTCCATCTTACAGATCAGAACTGCCCTTGCCAGCTGCAGTCGATGCCCGTCCTATTGCAGGACTGGGAACTAATTAACACGGAGGACCACGGACTGAAGAACAGACGCCTACCCTGGTATATATCATAACTGTTTCTACCATCAGAGAGGAAACAGCTGTGAGGTTTTGGACCAACTTCTTAGAGAAGGAAGCAGTTTTTGCATTAAAAAACAACAAAAAAAATCCACTCAGGACTGTTGCTAGCTGATCAGATGACAGATGAAATGTTTGTTGCTGCCCCGCTGTCAGGCCAGCTCCTAAGCAGTCTGTAAAAGAGGAAGCAGCCCCATTTGATGAGAGGAAGATCAAAAGAATTCAAAGAGCTTCATTAAATATGGAGTGCAGAGTGGATCGCAGCTTCGATGGGGATGTTTGTGCCGACGGAAGCGCTGCTATTGATTTCCATCCCTCTGGCAAAGGCAGGCTAGAGTGCCTGCGAGGACCCTGAATATTTCAGAAGGGAAAATCAGGACAGATTTTGATTGGATAACGCTGTCCTCAGGCTGTGATTAGCTGGCTGTCGGGTTTGGGGGTGCCAGCTGGATAGACCGGTCTGTCACATTTCCTGCTCTGTCATTAGAGTTTGTGTGCTTTATCGATCCCAAATCAGACGTCCATCAACGGCACAGAAGATACAAAGACATGTCTGCGATGCACGAGAAGACGGCGACTGTTTTCATTATCAAACAGATTATAAATCGAACAGTTCACAAACCCACCGTTTCATCCATACCGCAACCTTCTTCTCTGGTGAGGATAACTGGAGTTCACAAATCTATGCATGTGTTCATGCTGAGGGTCTCTACAAACAATCCTTATGAACTGAATGATAACAAGGAATAATAAGGAATTAGGGTTTAACCTTTTTTAAACTTATTCTAGTTCAAACAAAGCAGAAGACAGACGGTCACAACAGTGACGAGCACATTAAAACCAGATCTGGGAATTTCCAAACATCTGGGGATAAATGAAGTAAATCTTTTTATTCATCAAAATGACTTCCATCCTTGCTGGATGTCATTAGTCTAATTTCTTTGAACTATATCCCAGTGATGCTGGAAGAACTGCGTCTAAGCCGACCAGCCAGAAGGAGGAGGCTGTTCCAGCGTTTAGGAGCCTCAAAAGCAGCTAGACGAGTTAACCTGATGATCAGACTGCTGGAACACGGTCTCAGAGAGGCTGCTTTGCAAGCTCGAGCCGTGTCGGGTAATTAACGACATTTTAAAATGATTTCAGTTTGAGGCAATAAAGAGAAGCAAAACATGGCTGACGTTAGTTCTAGTTAGCGGCACAGCTGCTGTGCATTAATAATTTCTAAGAGGATTTCAAATAATTTCCCCTGATCTGAGATATGCTTCATGGCTGATAACAGCAGGCTTTAGCAGAGAAGACAATTAAAAAAAGCTGAAAAGACATCTCAGCGCATCAGTTAGACAAATGAGGCTCTTAAACCTTTCTTATTTCAGTGCACAACAATGAAATATCCCCCCAGGACTCGACCAAGCTCAGCCCTGCATTGTGTTGTTATTATGATGGACTGGTTCACTTGACAGCATCACCGCTGCTGCTTGCAGGCCGGCTCATTCTCTTCCTCCTTATCTTCTAAAGTGACGGCGGGTTTAGCGCGAGGAACAAAGAACTGGAAGGTAAATGAAAAGTTGAAGCTGGACTAACAGACTGACACAGTGCCGGAGACGCACTCTCACCGGGTAATTAGTCATAATTAATGCTCGTTTCCATCTGAAGCTTTAAAGCATTTTGATGGTCGTGATTTTTTAAATGTAAAAGTTTGTCACTTTGTCTGTTTTTAAAGGTGGTTTAAAGCTTTTATAGCACCTATATTAACAGAACAGGCTGTCGTCAGCTGGATTCATACTAGTTTACTCCTCCAGTCTCCATCTGCTCCACTCTGTGTGCGAGGAGGTGCACTCGCAGTGAGACTGAGAGCCGTGAAACTAATGAGGCCAAAAATAACAACAGGGATACTCTCACACTGAGATGAGTGCATTTTTCACTTTACTTGTTATCATTTATTTCATTAATAAACATCAAGTTGACTCTAATGACAAAAACGTGACTCCCATTTTCTTCTTCTTCTGACTGAAATACCAGCTTATTGAATGTACCCTGGTATTGAATTGGTGTCTGCAGATACTGAAGCAAAGCCGCTGGCATTGTATCGGAAACAGAATAAATTGGATCAGTGCACCAACTATGTATACGCCCCAGGTGGCACTCTTCAAAGAAGGATAACAGGAATGACTGCTCAGCCCTCAGCTGACCATGTCCACAAAAAGTATAATACCTTGATTACAGACGGACAGCTGGAGACCCGACGGCTGAGCGCTCCTTCCCGCTATACTTCTAACGGAGTTAGACGTTAGCGGAAGTTAGCTCGCTAGTTTCGCTAGTTACCTAAACATGATATAGCATGTTCTGACTGAGAGATTTCTGAAAAAAATAAACATACAGCTCTGTTATCACTTCCAACATAAATGAAGACAGAAAACTAAACAGCAGTGACGTTTGTAGGGTTACTGAAGTTGGGCTAGCTGGTATATAATGATGTGCTACGTGATCGCTAGCGACACAGCTATGTTAGCATAACATAAACAGTGAAACTTTTTTCCACTCGATAAAAGTTAACGTGAAGGTTCCTGATGGTTAGGGACAAATGCAATCGCATGGCAGGATGCTGTAAACGGACCAAACTTCAGTCAGAACAACTGAGATAATCCATCCACAATACGAGGTTAGTCATTAATATACTGCAACAACACAGGAACAGAGCTGCTGTGATAGAATTCAACATTAATGAATCAATGGTACAGAAGTGGAGGAAGCAAGAAGAATGAGCTGAATAAAGTTTGATTTATCTGACTGCTTTGTTTTGCTTAATGTGCATTATAATCCCGTGCACCTTATGGTCCGAAAAATACATATTTGACTTTTTTATTTGGCACACTGCAGTTTTTTGTTGCAAAGCTCCTCTTTTTAACTTCAGTGGATATTATACATGGTTAACTCAGGATATGTCAGCACATTTCTACTGGAGATGCCTTTTGGTTAAACTTTCATCAAGGAATTTGCATTTGCACTGTTAAATGTTTATATAACTTTAATGCACATAAAAAACAGCAGCTTGTTTAAGTGAAAATAAATGGATGGTTTTTTTGCACTAGTAAAGTTGTGAAGTTGTATTTTGTGGTGGCACGAGTGGCCAAAATGACACCAAAGTGCGCCTTGTGGCAGTGACAAGGATGAAAAAGGTGAGTATAACAGGCGCCACTGTCATGACCTTAGCTTCATCCCAGGTTACGTTCTGTGAGTTTCTGTTTAAAGACTCCTGGTTTCCACTGACTCGTCTGACAGTATGCTCTAAGTGCAACAGAGAGTTAGGAATACATTTTATACATGAAACCTGTTCAGTTATATTTTATTAATGCCATCAGATGAAGCTGTGCAGCAAAGTTCCAGCTGAAAATGCTTCCCACTGTGTCGGGAATTTGCATGTATGCTGTTGGTGATGAATGAGTCATAAAAATGTTTTCATGTTTAGTCTGTTTCACACTTCTGGAGCTGCAGTTAGTTGATCAGAGATCTATTAGAGAGACATTTATTTCAGTTACACCTCACTGAACTCCTACACTGAAGGTGAGACCTTCTGACCTCCATAGCAGCTCAAAAACAGATGATGTTGTTAAACTAAAACACGGCCGGCTCTGTTTTTTCCCCCACAGTTGGCCGCCGCTGAAGGTGTTTAGGAATAAGAAGAGGAACTACGCTCACTGAATAATAACCTGTTTTTACACTGACATCAGAGAAAGCATTGTTTATCCACTATGTGCAACAACAATGCGCACACACATCCATGACCGCCTGACTCACTGCTGTGTTGTGAAGTTCAGTGTATGTGAATGTGTCATTGTACGCTCTCCACAGCAGCGTGGCGTGCGCAGCTTGTATGTTCAGGACTTCAGTGATGAGCCAGCAGGAGCCCGATCAGCTGAGGTGGGAGTGACTCACCACTACTGTAAGCGTAAGGGGACTCTGCAGATCCATCCTGCAGGCTGTCCAGGATCTCGCCTTTGCCCACGTCGCTGTCTCCTACCAGGAGGAACTTCAGCAGGTAGTCGTAGCTTTTCACTGGGCTGCCCTGGCTGCCCATCCTGTCTCACATGGAGGTCGAGGGAGTAGTCTCCAAGAAGCTGAAGGGGAAACCAAACAGCACCCTTACGCGTTGCTATTCCCTGATACACAGTCTGTTATGCCATGAATGTCCCGCATGCGGGTCTGGGAGTCTTTGTTTTGCCTGCTAACAGTCTTCAAAACTGTAGGTAGTTTAATTTCAGGCAAAGAAAAAAAATAGGAAAAAGGGGGTCACAGTCTCAGAGGAATGTCCTGTTTGGCTGCCAAAAATGTGGTTGTGGAAAGTAAAACATTGTTTAAAGATAAGAGCAATAATAGTTTTGGGAGGGAAGAAAAACTGGCACTGACAACTTAAAATTATGTTAAAAAAAGAACAAAAGACTTATCTTTGCGAGATTAAAGATTAAAGCACATATTTAAAGTGTAACTGGAGCTGTGGAATGATTGTTGTAGTTGCAAGAAAATATGATTACTGTCTGCTCTTACTTTAAACTAAGTCTAGCAGCTGTTGCTTATTTTTAAAGCAGATCTTTTTTGTGACACATCAAACTCTCAAACCTGGAGGGTGTCTTTTTGTTGTCATTTCAGCGCAGCTTTCGGGCTAACAACAGACTAGCCCCAGCCCCGCTAGCTAGCTTAGCTATTATCCCTGCTGCTGCTATCCCAGACTGCTAAAACAGTAATCATATAACGACACCAAAGCGCTAATTTTAGCCATGCACAGGTTTAGCTTATTGAATAACTTTCTACAGAATAAAACAACGATGTTGCTTTGTAACAGGCAGCTAACCGCGGCTGGGCTTCAGCTGGAGTCCGAGTGATTTCAGGCCGCCTGGATGGCTTTCTTCAGACCGAGATGACAAAGATTCCAGTAACTTCACTGTAATCCAGAAAATTCCCACATCTGTGGCGGAATCAAAAGGCCGCGGAGCATCTACGTCCAGTCCAAATCTCTGTGAGTGATCTCAGTCCGTGCTGTTTCCATTTTTCTCCATTATCCTCAGTCATAACCACACATAAAGCCCCTCAGTGCTGCTCACGGATACAGCGACGACTGACCGAGTTCAGCGCTGACAGATCCGTGCTCTCTGCTGTCCCCGCCCACCTACAACATCGCCCCGCCCATTGGGTCCGCGCCGACACGAGCCGCGGCTTCCATTGGACAATGGAAATACCCATCAACGCGTGCTGTCAACGCCGCGCAGATGGCGCTGAGGGAGAATGTGCACAACAAAGATGATTCATTTCTCTGTGAGTGTAAACAGAACAAAGGCAGAAAATTCTCATCACGTGGGATAAACTGGATCAAATCAAAGCTGCGCCCCGTCAGTGAGAAAAACAGAAAATAACCGAGGAAACAAGCAGAAGGACGAGAAATAAATACATGCAATACTTCTGTATTCTTTTCAGTGCGTGCAGACTGCAGTATGAAAAAGAAATCGATAGGAAAATGAATATGGACGAAATTAGGTTAAAGAGTAAAACAATATATAAACAAATATATGAATGCATAAATAACACCGTACCACTTACTTATTTATGTATTAATATTTTCTCTTCATTCCAC
This sequence comes from Copadichromis virginalis, assembly GCF_057382275.1. Taxonomy (NCBI): domain Eukaryota; kingdom Metazoa; phylum Chordata; class Actinopteri; order Cichliformes; family Cichlidae; genus Copadichromis; species Copadichromis virginalis. The sequence goes on along the minus strand of NC_140621.1, from coordinate 34,702,200 downwards.
CACTTATTTCTTTGTTTATTCAGTTCAGCAAAACTATAAAGAGAAGATATATAAGATATTTTTAACAGAAAGTGATTTTTTTTACAAAGTGGAAGGTGGAATATTATATAGATTCAAGATTCTTTATTTCTCACATGCATAGTCATACAAGCACAACACACAGTGAAATGTGTCTGATAAGAACAGACACTACCACTAGATATTTAAAGTATTATATTATTTATTGTGTATTTATTGTGTTTTGTTACTTAGAATAGAAAATCAAATAAATGAATGGGGTCAAATAGAAAAACACCAAAGTAAATAAATAGGAAAATTAATCCAGTAACTTATAGTTAATGTTCATCTTGCTGCATTTAATAACATGTGTTGTAATTCTGCCACCATCATTGTGTTGCTGGGTTTATGCACCAAAATTCACATCCTTTTCTGTTTTTTTATTCATTAGGTATTTGATTGGCACTTTAGGGCCTCCGTATGTTTGTGTAAGATCATTTTTATGGGGGGATTTGGGGAAATCCCGTTTGCCTTCTTGCAGTCTGTATGAAAAAAGACAATCGGCTCAGTTTAATCTCTGATTATTTTCGGACAAAACAGGCTAAACTCAGATTAAAAGACATGAAAAACTGCATCAAATCTTTCATGTGACTCATCAGACAAAACTCCCTGAAATGCTGGACTGTTCATAAAACACGCAGTTTTTTACATTTCCTATAAACAAAGAGTATTTAAAACAATAACAACTGAAAGGGAAATGTTTGTGGAGAGTGTCATAATCTGCCCTGTTACTGATCATTTTTCAGTTTTCACTGTCGTAGGGGAGCAAAATACATTTGGACCATTTCCCAGAATATAATTCATGTTGTGTAACCACGGTAGGAATAATATTATGAAATGTGATGTACAGTAGTGGGCTGAGAGTGTGTTTGATTATGTGTGTCAGGCCTGTTTTTATAGCACCATGACTCATCTCTCGCCTCAGCCTCCTGAGGAAGAACACCTACACGCATAATTAATGAAGTGTTCTGGCAGCAACAGCTTGAATGAGGCAATCTAAGATAAAATAGAGATTAAAGTGTATTTACATCTGGGATGGATCATATTTATACTTTTCATGCAGTGGAAATAAACACTGACTGAACAGTCTTCTATGCGTCTTCAACAGCTGTGCTTTTATTCTGAAAAGCTTACGGTCATTTACAGGGTGTTTCCCCCCATAAATGCTACAGGATACCCTGCTTTATCATGCTTGTTTACGCTAATGGGGCCAAAGTTTACAAAATGAACATCATAATGATAATGCATAATACTGGATACGGAGGTCGTACAAACCCAATATTCTACTTTTGAGACATCCCTGTATCTGTGCAACAGCAGAGAGGTTTTTGCCTCTGTGTGTGAACTGAAGCTGTGAAACACGCTGAGTGATGCAACGTCCCAGAATCACTCTGCTTAAAAAGTGGTTGAAAAATATGATTTTTGTAAAGCACAAGGATGTGTGTATAAGTCTGTATATATCTGTAAATATGTATAACTATCGGCATGTTAGTGGGGTTCTAAAACCAAATGCAAATTGTAAGCTAGTATTTATGATATGATGGGGAATACACAGGAAGAAAAAGTGAAAAGGGACATGATTAATTAAGCTAACGCTTCTTCTTACTTCTTTTTGAATGTTATTATTATTATGCTTATCATCATTAGCATCTTTATTATTATTTAATTGTTTGTTTGTGCTTTTTTTTCCTCTTTGTGTTGTTATTTTTACATGTTCAAAATACAATAAGAAGAAATTTCGAGGACCTGATAGAAAATAACCAGCATGTGTGTATCCACGTCAAACTTCAGCATAAGTGTCGTAATGGAAATGACATTTAAATAAAACTGTCTTTACCTCAGCAGTCTTTTTTTCCCCCACGAGGTATTTAAGCACAAAGACAGCAGCAGTGATGACATCATCAGTACGTGCCACATTAACGATGTCAGCTGAGTTAACATTCATTAGTATAAAGTCTCTCTGCTGTTTGGTTGCCACTCATATACACTGTATGTAATGATATAATAATTTTTCACCTTATTTTTCTAAACTTTCCATTGTTTATTGTTTGAAAACAATAAAAATATGTTGTGATGTTCCAGCTGACTCAGCATGAACACCAGAGGAGGAAGGACGTGCTCAGAATCCTGGATTTTCCCCAACGTTTAATGAAAAGCTGAATTTAGTCAAAAGGTTTGATCAGACATAACAAAACAGGCACATTACATTTAAAATGAACGACAAAAATCAGACTTCACGGCTGTAACAGACGTGCAGAGTCAGTGAGTGGAAGAAGAACATTCATTATTTCATTTAGACTAAATCGCTCTCAGGTTAAAAACAGACACGTAAAAGACATCAAAATAAAAAAAACATTTTTTCTGGTTACAATTATTGAAGGATTAAAGATTCCAGCTATTAACATATTCAGTGCAGTTGGTTAATATAAAGAGTCATTTGATCGAGTTTGTGTGTCTGCACTGAAGGCGAACAGTTTACGGCTCCACAGTTTTACTCACGTTAACACAAAACAACAAGATCAGGTCATTCTTAAAAAAAACCTTTAAGGTGCTTTACAAATGTACCACTCGCCATAAACACAAGAGAACAATATTTAGATTTTCTCATTAAAAACATGACTTTGATTGAAGCCTTGGTGCATGCTGGTGGATTAACCAGGGCAGCTGTGGCACACGTCTGTCCAAAAGTCCTCCACAGTGATGTGAGACTGATGAAAGAACACCTTTAATTTAAGTTTCCTCAAGTTTAGTTGCTGCTAAAGTGGTTCTACAGTTTGGAGGGGGAACTTTATTTTAAGTGACTGTACAAAAACCAAACAGAGAATTAGACGTGTGTTTGTTACTTTTTATGGCTGATCACAGCTCGTACAGGAGTTGTTTTGGTCCAGTTTTGTTGTTCTTCCTTAAACATAAAGTCTTTTATAATGACAAATAAAAATGTAAATCTGTAAAGTCAAAGGAACGATCAGGTTAGTTGAATTTTACTCTGAAAGAGTGAAAGAGCTTCCTCGAGTGTTTTTATACCCACAGCTCTTAAACCAACACCAGCAGGACGTGACTATTTGCTGGTTGTCCTGTTTCTGGTATCCGTGTGAGCTCAAATATTCATCATCCACCTTCAGGCTGAGCAGAAAGCTGTAGACGCGATGAGTCGGCAGCTTCAGGCGATGTTCTCTGTGACGCTCTTCCCATCAAATATAAAAGCATCTCCCGAAGGTCGTCTGTCTTTTTCCTGTCCGTTTCCATCTCTTTATTTATTCAGTCTCTTCCCTTTCCCCCGCTCCCTCGTCTCTCCTCTTCCTCCATCGCATTTCTGGCTCTCTCTCAGTCAACCTTGGTGCTTTTGTGTCTCCAGGGATAAATCAGCTCCCCGACAAACAGCTTCTTGACCAGAGCGGCCCATGAGTCTCTGGGGTAGCAGCTGTATGTCGGGGTGCGGTACAGCTGCACCACAGTGCTGCACTTCAGAGGGTTTATCTGAGGAAGAAAGCATCAAAATAATGGCTTACTGTCAGGAGGAGCACACACTGATGACACATTATTAGCACGCTGAGGTAGGAAGTAAGGTACAAACAAAACAAATGCACCTGCAGTTCTTATAAAGTCCACTAGAGGCGCCAGCAGTGAGTCGGTCCCCGTGGGCTCCCACGTTAAACTTTACAGCAGATATAAACACGTTAACCGTCTCATTAAGTGTCAGTTTTATTTACTTAAGTGTTGTAGTCTGTAAGTTTTTGGTTCTTTTGTTTTTTATTGAGCTTCATCTGATATTTCCCCTCCTGAGTTCCTGGATCACAGCGGCGTGCCAAGTCTGAGTTTTCCTGTTCCTCAACCACCAGATGTGACCTCAGCATCTGTTCCTGCACCAAACCTGTCAGACGTCTCCTCAGGACCAGCCGTCAGGCTCTGCTGCTGCTCGCCCTCCAGCGAGGTCCGGCCTCCACCCTTTTCTGTTTCTCTCTGCAGCTCCATCATGTTAGTTTTCTCCAGCGTTGGCTGGCTTATGTTTATTTCCTGTTTTCCATTTTTCTTTCAGTGTCTTGTGTTAATTTTACTTCCTTTTTTTTTTTTTTTGATCGTCCGCCTCGCCCAGATTGTTCTCACCTGTCATGTGTGTTTATAGCCCCGTCTTCCTCTTCCTGTTTTTAGAGGAAGTCAGTAGTTTACCTGAAGTTGTAGTAGATTGTGTCCTGCTGGAGCCTTTGGGTGAATTTTTAATGTGACCAATAATAAAGTTGCTGTGCAGTCAAGAAAAATAATTTGGCCTCAAATGTAACAAACTAAGTATTTAGCATTTAAAACAAGCAAACAGCTGGATGATCATGGAAATTTCATCCAGCTGTGATGATTTGAACACAAAGAGGCTTCCTTGTAGCAGCCAATGAGGTGCCTCCATGTTTAAATCTGCGTGGTAAGACAACGAAGACCTGTGTGACCTCTTACCTCCATCAGCAGGTGAAGGGCGGTGCCCGGCTCCTCACACAGCACCTGGAACTTTACACCTTCTGAAAACGTGCACAAAGCCTCACGATGAAAACCTGCACACCTCCCCCACGCAGTTATTTAAAGGCTTTATAAAGACGGTTCAGTAAAGCGTACCTGCCAGTCTGTAGGGTCTGAAGAGGCGGAGGCCCATGGCAAACAGCGGGAAGGAGTTGATGAAGTCCACGCTGAGGTGGAGGACGCCCTGGAACAGCACCACCACGAGCCGGAGCTGCACGACACAACGAGACCCGGGAGTCAAAAAGAAACAAACAAAATAATGGATTGGATTTATATAGCGCTTTTCGAGACACCCAAAGCGCTTTACAATGCCACTATTCATTCACTGTCACATTCACACACTGGTGGAGGCAGCTACGGTTGTAGCCACAGCTGCCCTGTGGCAGACTGACAGAGGCGAGGCTGCCATATCGCGCCATCGGCCCCTCTGACCATCACCAGTAGGCGGCAGGTGAAGTGAAGGCGTACCAGAGTGAAGACCAGGTAGTAGAGGGCGGTGGTGGGCAGCAGGAACAGCAGGATGGTGAAGAGCAGTGTCCCGATGAAGAGCTGGAAGAAGCACAAACACAACAACACTCAGAGAAAATTCTCTGCATCTCTAAGAACTGATGAAGATTATGTTGAGTCTGAGGCTCTCGATGCCTCCTCTTCCTCATGATAATTCATTTTTTAAATAAATGTAAAAATCTTGGTATTAAAGCTCTTGAGTTAGTTTGGGTTTGAAGCTCCTGTGATGAGGTTTCAGATCAGTCTCAGCATCCAATCGCTGACAAACGTCCCTCTAAGAGGGGGCGTGTCTCCTCTTCACAGTAGGAAATTAATGCGCAACCAAATAAATCAAATTACGTTTGTTTATTCAGAACATTTTACACCAGAGTCGAGCACAGAACAAGCAAAATCAGGAATAAGTGCAAGAAACCCAGATGTGATGCTCCCATTTAAAGACTGCTCAGTAGAAATCTATGAATGCCTTTAAAGAGCCAATCAGCAGCTGAGCCTGGAACCATGAGCCAATCATGCTGCAGAGCTCATTCACAGCTCCTAAAGCTGAGTGGAGGACGATGCATTCACCGTTCTCGACGCGGTAACAAACATCTTTCTTTGATTTCTTTGCCTCCCTGATCCTGGTTCTGCTGGAGGTTCTTCCTGTTAAAAGGGAGTTTTTCCTCCCCACCCTCGCCAAGAGCCTCTCACAGGGGATCGTCTGATTGACGGCGTCTTCTCACCAATATTTAAGGTTCTTTATCTTATAAAGTGTTGTTGTGAAATGGAGCTGTATGAATCAAACTGACATCAGTGGTGCTCAGATATACATATAGTGAGGAAAACAGCTTCCGAATCCTCATTTTGGGATAAATGTACCATTTTTTTTAGCAGTTTTTAAATAAGATTGACTCTTTGTCTCTACAAATGTAGATGTTGAATTCATGGATCTCTACCTGTTTATTCTCACAGGTGTTTGTGGGTTACCTGGTCCACGTCATAGGAGCAGGAGTCCACTCTCTGCCGCAGGACGTTCCACTTCTTCCCTCTGAAGAGCCTCCAGAGCGACGAGAGCCCATAGATCTTCAGACAGTACAGCCTGACAGAGACACAAACAGGTGATGAGTGACTGCTTAAAAGGAACAGGTAGATATCTGACACAAAGACAGGTTTCATAGAAGAGCTCTGCAGAGGCCTGTTCAGCTGGTAAACCACCAGCTTTATGCGCAGCAGCACTGACAAATCATTTCAAGTGTAGTCACAGAAAAAGCACCACGGCTGTAATAGGAGCAGTCATTAATGACACACTCAGTCTGTTTGACAAAGACTAAGAGAGACAGAGAAGCTTTCCGTTTGAAGCACAGCGAAGCTTCTTCGACTTTCATCCTCTGCAGAGCCGAGCTGTGTTCACGGCAGGAGATATTTTTAGACCCAGGCGCGCAGATTTAATAATAATAAAAAAAACTCAGGCAAAAAGCTCTCAAAGCGAAGAGCCGGCGGAGCATAAATATGTGAGGAGGAAAATGGGTAATATTTCACTGTGCACCACGGGGCGAGGCACTGCTATCTTTAGAGCAAATACATAATTTAGTCAATCCTTCACGACAGCACTCAGACTCCCGTCACACCACACGGCAGACTAACAGACCTCATTTCTCCTGTTAAAGCCAAAGCAGGTGAGTGTACCTGAGAGCTGACAGAACAGAACCAAGATTTAAGAAAATGAAGATTTAAATGTCATCGAGCTCATCTTTTAATCCTCAAACGGGATTCAGCAGCGATGACGTGCTGTTTCTGCAGCTGAACACGTCTTCAGGTTAAAGATTAAGAAGAAATACTCATTAGTCCTGTGATGCTCTGCAGTTACTGGCTGACCTACTGAAGGCAGCAACATTTCCTGCTGCAGAAGTTTCAGTTTCACACGCTTGTGCACAAAATATTGTAAAGAGTGTCATCTCCAAACCAGATGTTTGCTTAGTTTGAGTTTGACAGCAGCAGCCTGAGAGGACGTATGACAGAGTCATCGGTTCATCTGCAGTGTGGTGTTACAGGGATGCAAGCATGCTGTCACTTTTAAATGGTAAGAAGCGCTAAATAAAGGCTGCCAGGGTGGTACCAGAATTTAACTTGACCCTAAAATCTTCCAGAACCAAAAAACTCATCATGAAAGTAAGAATGCCCCAAATCTGATCCATGCATGATGCTGCATGGAAGGGGCCCTCAGCACCCAGACATGAAGAAGGCCCAGCAGAGGCTCGACTTCTTCAGGGTTCTCAAACAAAAACAGCCCGTCCTCCCACTGCTGCTCCATCAGCACCACCGAAACCATCACCAGGTTCCCACCACCCTTCCTGGAGGACATTTGGAGCCACCGCTGCCTGATAAGAAGCACCAACAGAACCACGAACTCGCCCCTGATAATACTAATACTAATATATTTATATATTCATGTGCTTGTATATTTTCTGAGGATATTTTAATACATTTGTATTCCTTATTCTCGCTTCCTTTCATTGTACTTTGTTCAAAGACAATAAATTCATCTGAAAACCAATTAATTGATTATATTAGAATATTTTGCAACAAAGTGTTGTGCAAAAATCTTAAGGCACCCTCATTTCTTTATATTTGTTGGTGAAATGTGGAACAGTTGCAGGGATTAACTGAAACGTGTGCAAACACAAAGAAATACATTAGAAAATTAAACAGAATAAGTTAATATTTATTATTATGACCACCTTTAATCTTCATCACAGCCTGAAGTCTGAGGAAACTCTCTGTCATTAGTTTAAGTATCCTCAGTTCTCCAGCCTTCGTGGAGGACGTTCAAAGCTCTTTGGATGTTTCTGCCTCTTGTTCTGTTCTCTGTCAGGACGATCTCACGCTGCTTCAGTAAGTCTGAGGTCCGGCTCTGAGGAGGCTGATCCACGACTGGTGGTGTCCCACAGGTGTGTTGGCATCACTGTCAGTTCATAATCGTCAACACCGCTGGTTAAACTGCAGCCCACATGTCCATCACTGATGCCCCGTCACAGATTTTCAGTCCAGTTCTTGTGTAATTTCCATACCTCAGCCTTTCCTCACAGTTTTCCTTGGCAATGGCTTCTTGACGGCCGCCCTTCCACTGAGACCATTACTGATGGCACGTTCATACTGAAGGGTCACGTTTCACCTTCATCTCTCTCTCATGGTTTGGACCCTCCTCTGAATCTTCACCATCTTCTCACAGTCAACAATGACTCTGTTCAGCAGCACAGTGCGAGTGTGAACATCTAAAGCAAACAGGCCTGCAGAGCAGAGCGTGCACCAGCTTAGGCGAGGCTCTTCCAAATGTCCAACCCTGTTATGTAACCGTGACGTCAAACAAAACATCCTGCAAGTCAGATTTGGTTCTTTTGTGAGCGGCTGCAGAAATGAATTATGATGCTCTCATCTTCATCTTTCAGTTTTCACTATTGTCCAAAAGGTATTTTATAGTAAATTTACCGGCTGTGTAAAAGTTTTTATGTGTAAGATTTTAAATAGTTTCTTTTTGAATGAACTGCTTTTAGCAAACGTCCCAAATATGATCTTAAAACCCACCAATTTGGCCTCCATCACCTCAGTCCGGTCGATTATTTCATTATTAATAAATTCTCATTTCTAGACCATTCTCGGGCCATTTTCTACCAAGAAGTTTTTTCTAGATGCACAGAGGAAGGAAAAGATTTGAAAGCACTGCCCCCTGCAGGTTATCAGAAGTACCTCCTCTCACAAAGCTTTACCGCGTGCTTATTCAATAAGGTGGTGAGATGAAAACTAAAAGAAGTCCTAAACAGTCCACTCATCCAGGTCCAGAGGCAGACTCGTCCTCAAACCCAGCAGAGAAGACTAATCTCTGCGGAGAGTCCTGGGTCTGTCCCAGGGCTTCCTCCCATTAACACCTCAAATGGCTCCTGTTGAGGTGGAGGAGCATCAGTTTCACTTCCTCACCATCCTCGCTCTCTAACCCTGACACCCACAATCTCATTCTCTCCTCACAGCTTGAAGAAATCAGCAGCTTCACCTTCACACAGACACTGTGCACATCTGTCGGCCTCATGCTCCAGGCCTTGTTGCCTTCACCGATCAGAATGAGCTTTGCTTCATAGCGGAGTAAAAGCTGGCCGTTTCTAAGACATACCTGGCTCCGTAGACGTAGAAGCAGTAGATGTGGAAGGTGAGCAGGGCCACCATGTCTGACAGCAGCGAGAGGGCAAAGGTCAGGCCAAGGCAGGCCGACAGACCTCCGTACCACAGGATCCCCTCGATGAATGGAGACATCAGGTGGATGTAACCTGGATGGAGAGACCAAGCAGCACAGTGAGAGCCAGCACAAGCTTTTGTGTCACTTTAGCGTGAAAAAGATTTAAACAAATTAAAGGAAATCTCAACACTGCAGAAAACCTCCTGATACTCACTGATCCAGAGGTGTATGTGGTACAGGAAGAAGCGGCCCAGAACCTGGTCCAGGGCCCGGTTCATCTTCAGCCCGGCTGGAGCTCCCATCAGCCACTGCAGCAGCTCCTCCAGCTCTTTAGCCACATGCTGAGGAGGAAGCGCAGGAGTTTAATGACAGAAGAACAGAAGCTGAAATTACACCAAATCCAGCCGGTTATTAGCGACTTAATGAGGCCTGTCGGCGCTGCGCAGGGCGCTGAAGTCTCTACATTTATAACATGAAGAGTTTTTGTGCCTTCAGGCTGTTTCCACAACATGATCCAAACACATGTCTGAGCATCATTAGTTCACTTATCAAGAGACTGTTTTTGTTTTCAAACCTGGAGTTTCTATAAAGCAACAAGCTGAAATTATTAAAGCTAAACTTTTTCACGTTTTTCCGATCCGGCGCGCAGCATCCTCTAAACTGCTTTTTGTCTCCTGGATGAAGCAGCAGTAATGTCTGATTATGCTCCTTCGATCCGTCTCTTGCTGGCAAAAGATGCTCATGAAGTGCAGGCAGCACAGGTCATTGGGCTGTGCCCCTCAGCAGGCTTCTGGAAGTTGGCCAATCAAAATAAAGTTGGTGTTTTAAAGAGACACGAACTAAAACAGCTTGTGTGAGACAGGAGGGCTGCATGAAGGCCAGCATGAGGTACACATGGATCCTTTTTTTAAACAATGAATCATGCAGAGCTGCTTTTTCCAACAGTGAACTGCAAAAACAAAACCAAGCTCATATGTCATGATGGCGATTCTACATCAAAGACACGACCATGAACCTGTAAAACAAAGACCAGTCTGCGAATCGAGGACATTCATTCAGCTCCAGCATTACTCAGCTGGTCCCTCACACTTGCACACAGCAAAAATCTCCACAGAGCAATAACTTACATCAGCTGCAGGCATCAGCATGTTAGCCAGCGTGGCGATGTGGTCGTCTCTGTAGAGCCACGACATGAGCAGGACGCCGAGCCCCACGTCCACCAGGAACGACACCAGGATGTTGCCTTTCCTGCCGACAGACATCAAAGCGGAGACGCGGCGTTACAGTCGGCTCGGTTTCAGCAACAGTTTCAGTACAAACCAGGTGAAGCTCCATTTCTTCACCAGACGCCCACCTCATGAACTGCTTATGCTCGATGGCTGGTTTGGGCGAACTCAGCGTCCTCATGTGTTCGGTCCTGTAGCTGATCTGGACACATGTGGACAGTTTACTGGACAGGAAGCGCAGCGGGTAAAGACTGAAGATCCTGCATGAAACAGAAGAGGCAGCTTAGAGCTTTACAGCCGCGGTCGGGACTTTCTTACAATAAATGTTGGACTAATAAATAAGAGCAAAACAAAGAAGGAAGCAGGAAAAGTACGTCGCTTCTTCAATTCAAAAAATAGTTTTTATCCAGCTTTGCATTACTCCAAGTCTGTGGAGGTGAACAGAGAGCCGAGTTTGAAAGCAAAGCTGTCGATTCACCGGCTGAGCTACGTTCTGACCATGAGACCAACAGAGTGAGTCTGAGGATACAAGCAGCAGAAATGAGCGTAATGATGCTGCACCTCCACATTAAAAGGAGCCAGCTGGGGTTGTGCAGCATCTGACTCGATGCCTCCTGGCTGCCTCAAAGCTGAGGCATTTCGGGCATATCAGAGTGGGTGAGGTCCTGCAGCAGAGCCAGAAGCTGCTCGATAGCTGCTCCTTCTCTGCTAGCTTGGAAGGATCTTAAAGCTCCTCACAGAAGTGTTGGAGGAGGTGGAGAGGGAGGCCTGTGCATCGATCTACTATACAGCTTTTCTATCAGTCTTTATTAACAGATTAAACACACCCAAACGCTGAGATGTAATAAAGTGTAACTACCTCGAACTTAATCCGTGCTTTGATTTTTTTAGAGGATTTTAGTCTTTTGCACAAACAGGACTTGAGCAGATTGCTTGAAATGAGTGTTTTTTATTTCATTTTTTAAAATGAATAAACTCACTGAAATTAAAACACGCAAAGTGAAAAACACTGAACAAGAATCTTCTCGTGCAGAAACTGAAACGGTGAAAGAAGGCACGGCAGGATTATAGTTTGTGGTTTATTCATCATGAATTAACAGGATGTTTTGTGCAGTTTCCAGCCGGGGGAGGACAACCAGCGATAAAACAATCAGCACATTGATCAGTATATAAAATTATCTCTCAGCTGTAGCTCTCTTCCTCTTACCGGATGCTGCAGAGCCACGTCCACAAGGCGAGCAGCCAGCTGATGAGCACACACAGCGGCACTGAGGCCTGTTTAAGCAGCTCCACGATGATGCTGGCCTCCCGGCCTTCAGACTGCCAGTGCGTCGACTTCAGCGGCCCGTCATCGTAGCGATCCAGGAAGAACAGAGGCTGGCTGCGCGCTACCGTCTGGAACACCTGCAACAGGAAGAGGAGGAGCATGTGAGAGATCACCAGCTGCCCACATCAGGGATTGGACGCATGTTGGTGGAGGAGCTGATTTGAGAGCTTTGCACCAGCACGGAGACATCACAGTTTTTTTCTCCTCTCTACCTGTTTCAGCTCAGACGGCGGCTCGGTGTCGAGGTCAGGATCTCCACTCTCAGTGGGGTGGAGCTGCGACAGCATCACCTTCCTCTGCTCATAGTGGACAAAGATCACCTTCTCCTCCTCCTCCTCATCATCATTTTGCTTTTTTGCTTCCTGCTGAGTTTCTTGCCCATCTGAAAGTTATTCAAATCAGAGCACAGAAACTTTCAAATTAAATGAAGGACATTTTATTGGACATTTAAAAACAGAAAAGAAAAATAATCTTAAAAACAGAAACAAACTGTCAGATAAAAAAATGAAAGACAGCTGTGAAAAAGGAGAACTATCATTCCAGGGTCAGCAGGCTTAAAAGAGTGGGAGGAGCTAAAGCAGCTTAGTTCAGACAGGATGAACTGCTAGGCTGCGCCAATGCCTGCACCTGTTTAAGATAAATGAGGATTATTTTGAGCTGAGAATCATGCAAAGCTACTCTAGCACAGTCCAGAATAAAAAAAAAAAAAGTATGGAAAAGAAAAGCCAAGGAGGAAGCAGATTCCAGTCTGAGGATCTTACTTTGGTTCCGGTTGACGACCTCACAGATGAAGCCCATCTTTCCCATTTGGCGACTGACCTGGAGCCAGTGCTGCTGGGGGAAAATGGTGCTGAGGTCCCTGAGGAAGCTCTCCATGCTCTCCTGACCCTCTTTAGGCAAACTCCAGGAGCCGAGTACCGTCAGCTCCACCCCGCTCTGGGCCTGCATCTTAGAGACGAACACAGAGGACGGCTGAGGGACTGACGTCTGGCTCACGTTGCTGAATGGATTCATCTGATCATCTGCAACCTGACTAAAAGTTTTCCTCTGCATTGTGTTTAATTCAAAAGTCAAAGGTGACACCTATTGGACAACTTGTGCCCTACAAAGACTCAGCTCCCTCTTTATAATCACCAACCTGCTGGATGTACTGTTTGACCTGCCCGGGGATGAAGGGGTAGTGAATGACCGCCAGCACCACGGCTGAGTCATGACCAGAGATCCAGCGGCCCACCAGCAGCCCGCTCTCCGCCCGGTTACAGCACTGTGGGAAGAAAATCTTCAGCACCATGACTGCACTGTGGCTCAGAGTCCAGCAGCTCTGATGATCTGAGAGAAATAAAACAAGCAGAGGTAAACTTTAACTTCAGTTACCGCCCTGACGGAGAAATCCTTCATCACAGATACGCGTGCTGATTAGCGCGTGCAGGTCCCTCATTGGTGTCCACACCTTGGTTGGAGACACTCGTCTAACCCTGGAAAACTCACTGCCAGCAGCAGATATTACAAAAGTCCAACTTGGAAATCAAAGAATTCTGAAATAAAATTTATGTGAACATTTTACAACAGCAAAGATGGCGGTAAAAGTAAAGCGTTGAGGAAAAGCCTTTAAAAAAGTTTCAGCCAGTGTCTTAAAAAGGTTTTAAAGCCTCTTCTCTCTAACCTCTATTCTACTGGTGCTTTCCTGACATGAAGCCCAGCATGGCATCAAGGCTCAGTTTCCCAGACATGGAATAAGCCTGGACCTGTTTTCAGTGGGACACATTCACGGAATACTTCTCCTCATTTAGGAACAGGTCTAATCTATGTGTACAACACACTGTATGTGTGTATATATATACACAAGAGTAACAGTAACCAAGTACGAACTACCCGCCGAGGGGACAAAGAAGTCCTTATTAATGAAAAATATCCCCGCGTTTCCATTTAAGTGCTACGACAGGAAAATCACTCAATCTTCCATTTTTTGAATGGAGTTCGGCAACAGAATGGAACAGGGTTAGAGACGGCTGTCCTCATTTTTTGCCCTTCAATCAGAAACCCGATTGGAGCACAACAGGAAGCCTGGGGCAGGGATGACATTGATTTCCGAGACCACGAAGCCGGTCAGCTGCAGTTTTATCTGCAGTGTTATTACAGAGTAACCGCGGGAACATAAAGAAATTACCCATCACGTCAAAGAGAAGAGTGACACCCCAACCTGCTGGTTTATCATGTCCCCCACCTGACAACCACCTCAAAGTTCTTCGCATTTTTCATTATTTTTCGTTAAAAGCGTTTTAAAATCAATGAACTGAAGCTCGAACAAACAACGGAAAGGTCAAAGTGTCTAACATCACTGCGGAGACGAGACACGAGTGTTAAAAATGCAACTTTTACCTTGTTTAACACGACAACAAGAGTTCACCTTCCCTCTGCAGCTACGTGCAAACCGTCGGCACCATCTTCGTTGTTGATAGTCCGTGCGATAAAACGCTCCGGAGAGAAACACGCGTTAATGACTGTGCTGCGTTCCTCTTACTGCGATTAGATTTCAGTTTTTGAAATAATTAAAAGTCTCACATATTTTTTTTTTACCAAAGTTTTTTTTTATTTGAAAGGGAACTCTTTCAATAGAGAATATTAATAATGTTATTTTGAAAAGTCACTATATTAGTTTACATTCCTTGTTGTTTTATGCTAATAGTTTGATCAGGATTTTCTGAATTGTAATGTCTGAATGAAGGTATTGATCCTTAAGGGGAAACGTTTCAACCCAAAACATCCCAGAACAATAAAATAAGCATTTAAAGTCAACATGTAGTTCTCCTTACTCATAATTCCAGTTTACACTGAATTTATTACGTTTGCTTCAAAATTGAATTTTACCACGTTCACAGGCTTCAGCATTGGCCACAAGACGCTCCTCTGATTTTGAAAACAGTAATTCGTGTCGGCGTTATAAAGGACTGTGTTTCTGCTAATCCTTTTTAATTAATTTATACGGTTATTTCCTCTATGAAAAACTTTCTATATTCACTGTCTTCATGCGGTCCTTTTAAAATAATAAGAAGATATTATAATACTATAACAACATTTATAATTTACCTGGACCGAAAACTTTAAAACTTTATTATCCACAAATAATCAAAATCGTTAGTTTCTCTTAGGTTCTTCTTTTCTGTTAAGAAAACCAAGTGAAATGATCAAACTGATGTTTTAAAATAATCAGCTCATACTCACCAGTAAATGCTCAGTGTGCTGGAGCTGCTGCTGTGAATGCACAGTTGGTCCAACTGAAGAGATTTTATCTCCGGCTGCAGTGACACAGCAAGAAAAGAGCGCGAGGAGAAAGAAATATCAGAAACCTTCTGGACGAAGCGACGTTAGTGAGCGGGCAGGATTCAAGGCCACAGCAGCAGATCTGACTGAAGCTTCACAGATATCAGCAGATATCACAGGTTCCAAAATGAACATGAGTGTGGCTCAGCCCTTTGATTTATACCACAGTAACCTTTTATTCATGTCACCGAGCTGCTGAAGCTGGCATAAAGGGGAGGTTTCAACACGCTGCTGGATTCAGGTATAAAATTCAATAAGAACTGCAGCTGGACTTGAACCTTGAGCCTCAGTGTTTAAATCCACTGACAGACAGAACCAGCCGAGCTCTCCAGCAGCTCTGATGGATCAGAAATTTACTCTGAGGTTACAAAACATGCACACGAACGAAACGGACAAAACCTCCTTAAAACAAAAGTATACACGATTTTAATTCAGAAAACTTACACAGAAGATCTTTAAAGCATAAGACTACCTGCTGGAGAAGTGGGTCATCTGGAGGTTTGATCTCATGATGCAGAGGAGAGCCACAGGAGTGGCAACTTTTAATTTTGACCTTAAAAGTAGAAAAAGATATTTGCTGGACTTGAATCCTGAACCTTTTAGATAAAATATGATGAGACCATAATCAGAGCTCTCCAGCAGCTGATGTCTGAAGACCCTCCAAACTAAAAGGAAAAGAAAAACACACAGAGAGCAACAGAAACTGTATAAAAAGGTTAAGGAAAGCCCCAGAACACACTCTGGTTCAAAATGAAGTTAAGTTCTAATTAATACAAAACCTTACATTTAAATAATAAATGTCCACTAATAAAATATATAACAATAAAAAGAAGACTGTATGTATGTATGTATTAAACACATGCACTAGCTCTCTGTAGCTTTAAAAAAGGCAGCCGATGCTCAAACCTACAGATAAACTTCACTACCCAGAGGCTCTGGCGAGAGAGGGTCGCGCAGGATTATGGGTAAATAGGAAGTAAACAAATACACGTGTAAGATGGCGCTTTCAGAGCGGTCCTCGGTTCAGGGGTCAGTTAAAGAGGTTTTAAGGGAGTTCCAGGTGTCGTTTTTCGCTCTGACTCGGCTCCCTTCGTTTCCCTGGACTGTGAGTACGAGTCTGGCCGAACTTCATTCAGAAATCTCCGCATTTTAGCACCAAAGCAGCCTCTGCCTGTGAAACATGAGTAAAGCAATGCTTGTAATCAGTCAAGGGACCTCCCTGAATAATTTTGGTCTCAGTTCATAAAGATAATCTTTATTCTTTCTTTTAATTTGTTTTTATGTTTTCAAATTGGCCACGGGCTCTCTGAGCCTGCTTCTGCCGGAGATTTCTTCCTCTTAAAGGACATGTTTTCCTTTCCACTGTCGCCCAGTGCTTGCTCGTAGGGGTCGTCTGATTGTTGGGGTTATGGTGGGTCTACCTTAAATCAAATTCAAATTTTCAAATTCAAATTTTATTTGTCACGTACACAGTCATACACAGTACGATATGTAGTGAAATGCTTGGACAACTGCTCGTGACCTAAAGAGAACAAAAAAGGAAAAGGCTATGAATAAGATAAGAAATAAATATGAAAAATTAAAAAGGGTAAATTTAACTAGGAAGGAATAAAATATAAATTAAGGTTAAAAATGAAATAACTGTACAACACAAATTAGAATGAAGGGTAAATTTAACTGGGAAGAATAAGATAAAGATAAATATATAAATTAAAGTTGAAAATAAAATAACTGTACAACAAAATACACAATATAGAACTATATAAGAATGTATGAAGAAATCTAAATATAAATAAATATATACACAATAACAGCAGCTGTACAAGTATTAACTGGAAATGAAGAATATAGTGACCAGTGTTGTGCAAAACCAAAGTCCAGAAAGTCCAGTGTGTGTGTAAGAACCATATGTGTGGGTCAGTACTGTGTGGTGGTGTGATTGAGAGACCGTATCGCCTGCGGGAAGAAGCTCCTCCTCAGTCTCTCTGTGTTGGTCTTCAGGGAGCGGAATCGCTTTCCTGACCTCAGCAGAGAGAACAGTCTGTTGTTGGGATGGCTGAGGTCCTTCACGATCTTCCTGGCCTTGGTCCAGCACCGCCTGCTGTAGATTGAGTGCAGGTCAGGGAGCTCGGAGCGGATGGTGCGCTCAGCTGACCGCACAACCCTCTGTAGAGCTCGTCTGTCCTGCATGGTGCTGTTCCCGAACCAGGTTAAGATGTTTCCCGTCAGGATGCTCTCTATGGTGCACGAGTAAAAGTTCCTGAGCACCTTGGAGGGCAGTTGGAAGTCTCTCAAGCGTCTGAGGTGGTAGAGACGCTGACGGGCCTTTTTCACCACGGTGTTGATGTGACAGGACCATGACAGGTCCTGCGTGATGTGAACTCCGAGGTATTTGAAGCTGTCCACTCTCTCCACTGGGCACTCGTTGATGACGGGGGTCTGGTAGTTCCTCTCCTGCTTAGTGCTGAAGTCCACTATCAGCTCCTTTGTCTTACTGACGTTTAGAAGGAGGTTGTTCCTCTGGCACCAGTTCTCCAGATTCCTAATCTCCTTCAGGTAGGCCGTCTCGTTGTTATCAGAGATCAGGCCCACCACGACGGTGTCGTCAGCAAACTTGATGATGGTGGTGGAGCTGGTAGTGGCCACACAGTCATATGTGTACAAAGAGTACAGCAGGGGGCTCAGAACACACCCCTGGGGGGCTCCAGTGCTGAGAGTGGTGGAGGCTGAGACATGTCCGCCCATCCTTACTGCCTGTGGTCTGCCAGTTAGGAAGTTGGAGATCCACTGACACATAGATGAGCTGAGTCCCAGATGCTCCAGCTTGGTGGTGAGTGTGGAGGGAATTATGGTGTTAAATGCAGAGCTGTAGTCTATGAAGAGCATTTTAACATAATTCCCCCTTCTAGTGTCCAAGTGAGTGAGTGATGTGTGGAGGAGATGAGAGATGGCATCGTCTGTGGAACGATTTGGACGGTAAGCGAACTGTAGTGGGTCCAGTGTGTCTGGTAGTGAAGAAATGATGAAGTCTCTGACCAGGCGTTCAAAGCACTTCATCACTACTGAGGTGAGGGCTACAGGGCGATAGTCATTGAGAGAAGCAGGGTGGGGTTTCTTCGGGACAGGAACAATGATGGACTCTTTGAAGCATGTGGGGATCACCGACTGAGATAAAGAGATGTTGAATATCTCAGTGAACACAGGAGCTAGCTGGTATGCGCAGTCTCTTAGGATACGACCTGGGATGCCGTCTGGTCCTGCTGCTTTCCTGGTGTTCACTCTCTTGAAGGCTCTCCTTACTTCATGCTCGGAGATGACGAGCACGTTTCCGGTGCTGGCAGTATCTTCCTGTCTGCAGCCGTTAGCGCCGCTAACACTAGCATTGTTGGAGACCTTAGCTGCAGCCTCGAAGCGAGCATAGAAAGTGTTCAGCTCGTCTGCCAGAGTCACGGCCGCGTTCGTCATACCGGTTGTTGGTGCTTTATAGTCCGTTATTGTCCTTAGTCCCCGCCACAGGCTCCTAGAGTCACTCTGTTGGAGTTGTGACTCTAGTTTCCTCCCGTAGCGCTGCTTCGCCTCTTTCACCGCCCTCCGCACGTTATATGACGCGGCTTTGTACGGGTCCATGTCCCCCGTCATGAGTCCCGTGTTGTAGGCAGCGGTGCGGGATCTCAGAGCGTTGCGGATGGTTTTATCCACCCACTGCTTCTGGTTGGGAAACGTTGTGATAGTCTTTGTCTCCACGGTATCATCCGCTAGTTTCCCGATGAATCCCACAACCGCTTCCGTAAACACGTTGACGTCATCGTCGGAGCTGTTTCTGAACATGCCCCAGTCTGCGTCATCGAGTGCGTCCTGTAACGCGGCCACCGATTGATCCGTCCAGCGCACGACCTTCCTCTGAACCGGAACTTCCTGTTTTAGCCTTTGTTTGTATTTTGGCATGAGGAAGATGGCGGCGTGATCAGATTTGCCAAACGGGGGGCGGGATTGTGCCTTGTAGCCGTCCTTGACCGTAGTGTAGCAGTGGTCCAGTGTCCTTTCACCCCTGGTGGGGCAGGTGATGTGTTGATAAAAGTTCGGCGCTGCGCGTTTGAGGTTGGCGCTATTAAAGTCCCCCGTCACAATAAGCGCAGCGTCCCGGTGTTGTGTCTGGTGCTGTGTGAGTGCCTCATGCAGCTCGCATAAGGCGGTGACCGTGTCCGCTTGTGGTGGAATATAAACGGCACTTACAATGACCGATGTAAATTCCCGAGGTAGATAAAAAGGACGACACATGATGGACAGTAGTTCCAGATTTGGTGTGCAGGAGCGTGTGAGAGGAACAACGTTCGCACTGTTGCACCAGTTGTTGTTCACCATTAAACACACGCCGCCTCCCCTTGACTTCCCCGAGTCCCGTGTCCTGTCCATGCGGTGAACCGAGAAGAACTCGGCCGGCTGGATGGCTTACAATATAAGCGCCTTGAGGCGAGTGTTGTGATTTGGCGCAATGTGAATGACTTTAGCCTTCAGCCTCCCTGGGAAAGTCTATGCCAGGGTGCTGGAAAGGAGAGTTCGTCCGCTAGTCGAACCTCGGATACAGGAGGAACAATGCGGTTTCCGTCCTGGTCGCGGAACACTGGACCAGCTCTTTATCCTCTCCAGGATACTTGAGGGTGCATGGGAGTTTGCCCAACCAGTCTACATGTGTTTTGTGGACTTGGAGAAGGCATTCGACCGTGTCTCTCGGGGTGTCCTGTGGGAGGTGTTGCGGGAGTATGGGGTGTCTGGCCCATTGCTACGGGCCATTCGATCCCTATACAACCGTTGCAAGAGCTTGGTTCGCATTGCCGGCAATAAGTCGGACTCGTTCCCGGTGGGTGATGGGCTCCGTCAGGGCTGCCCTTTGTCACCGGTTCTGTTCATAATTTTTATGGACAGGATTTCTAGGCGCAGCCAAGTGGCAGAGGGCTTTCGCTTTGGTGGCCTCAGAATCTCATCTCTGATTTTTGCAGATGATGTGGTTCTGTTGGCTTCATCGGGTGATGGCCTCCAGCTCGCACTGGAACGGTTCGCAGCCGAGTGTGAAGCAGCGGGAATGAGGATCAGCACCTCCAAATCTGAGGCCATGGTTCTCAGCTGGAAAAGGGTGGAGTGCCCACTCCGGGTCGGGGATGAGTTCCTGCCCCAATTGGAGGAGTTCAAGTATCTCGGGGTCTTGTTCGCGAGTGATGGGAGAAGGGAGCCGGAGATCGACAGACGGATTGGGGCTGCAGCTGCAGTAATGCGGACGCTGCACCGGTCCGTCGTGGTGAAGAGGGAGCTGAGTGTAAAAGCGAAGCTCTCAATTTACCGGTCGATCTACGTCCCTACCCTCACCTATGGCCACGAGCTGTGGGTAGTGACCGAAAGAACGAGATCGCGGATACAAGCGGCAGAAATGAGCTTCCTCCGAAGGCTGGCTGGCCTCTCCCTTAGAGATAGGGTGAGAAGTTCGGCCATCCGGGAGGGGCTCAGAGTAGAGCAGCTGCTGCTCCACATCGAAAGGAGCCAGCTGAGGTGGTTCGGGCATCTGACAAGGATGCCCCCTGGGCGCCTCCTGGGTGAAGTGTTCCAGGCATGTCCCACCGGGAGGAGGCCCCGGGGCAGACCCAGGACACGCTGGAGAGATTATATCTCTCGGCTGGCCTGGGAACGCCTTGGTGTTCCCCCGGATAAGCTGGAGGAGGTGGCTGGGGAGAGGGAGGTCTGGGCCTCTTTGCTTAGGCTGCTGCCCCCGCGACCCGGCCCCGGACAAAGCGGATGAAGATGGATGGATGGATGGATGGATGGATGACTTTAATTGAACTTAAAACGTGACTTACACAGAGGTTGAACTTTTTATCTGCTTACAGTTTGTAGAAAAAGACCTTCAGAGCAGCGGGTCATCAGAGCTCATTTCTCAGGTGCTGAAACAGGTGAGTGTTCCTCCATCGTGCTGCAATCATAAAACAGCTTCGTCAGTGTAATGAACAGTCACATGTTTTTACAGACGTGCCTTCATCCCCTGTGCCGGAAGTTTCCACCTTCAGTCAGATACAGGAGGCTGTTTCTCTCCCAGCTCATCAGACGGGTAAGGAGAGGTTAACTCTCAGATTATTAGTTGAGCTTTTTTTTTCTCTGGGCAGAAAGATGTTGAAGTACTCGATCACAGAGTCAAACCCGGCTGTGTGCTTCCTGGTTTCTTCCTCCACAGCTGGAAGCTTCAGGCTGTGAACCCCTGGATGAGCTGTACGATGCTCTGGCTGAGGTGGTGGGCGCTGAGGAGACCATGGAGTGCTACAAGAGCTACCTGCTGGTACCGCACACAGAAAACCCCCAGTGTCACTGTTACCTTTATGTCAAATTATTTGTTTTGTGCCATAAAAATATCACGATCTGATTTTCGGTCTGAATCGCCCGGCCCTACTTTTGCCAGCTGTTGCTTGCAGGAGTCTTAATTTGAAGTGCAGCGATGTTTGTGTCCTGCAGCCTGCTGGTGGCGCCGTGAGCTTGATGGAGAACATTGCTCTGATCTCAGAGGGGACCACCGGGCTGGTGACGTGGGAGGCGGCTCTTTACCTGGCAGAGTGGGCTCTGGAGAATCAGCAGGTCTTTACAGGCAGGTAAGCGGAAGGATCTGCAGGTCGTCGCCCTCCAGGTGGAGCTTCTGCAGCTTTTAGATTTGCTCCTCCTCCTTCAGGACGGTGCTGGAGCTGGGCAGCGGTGCGGGGTTGACAGGTATCACCGTCTGTCGGTCGTGCAGCCCAAAGCGATTCATCTTCAGCGACTGTCACTCCACAGTGCTGCAGAAACTCAGAGACAACGTCCGGCTGAATGGGCTGAGCGAGCAGACGACCCCAGCGGTCAGCGTGGAGAAGCTGGACTGGACGGCAATCTCAGAGGAAGAGCTGAGGGAGATCGGAGCTGATGTCATCATCGCCGCAGGTCAGATTTTTGGAGATGGTGTGGACACACATTCACACACCTCAGTCTGTTCTGGATTTTGTGGAGCTGTTGACAATCTGCTTTCTCAGATTTGGAGTTAAAGCAGATTCCTGTTGTTTGTCGTGGTGCAGACGTGGTGTACGACCCCGACATCGCAGGAAGTCTGGCGAAGCTGCTGTCCATCGTCCTGAGGTGTTCGTCTGCCGAGGGTCTCCCTCAGGTCTTCATCTGCTCCACGATAAGGAACCTGGAGACGTACGGCGGCTTTAAACAGCAGCTTGGTAAGACAGCGCTGAGGAGGAGGCGGCGGCTGTGGTGAAGATGGTTCAGATTAATTCAGACTTAAACCTGATCAGAGTCTGGTTTACTTAAACCTGACGTTCTGCTGTGGCTCTTTGGCTCATGCTAACCTCACGTGATCGACCTCATGCTCGAGTCTGAGTTTCATCAGCCTCGCCCACAAAAACACGTTTTCTGCCTGAAATGAACAGTAAACATATAACACAAGGGGAAAAATACTGTGGTTTGCTGTAGTAAGTAGTTCTTTAACCAGCTGTGCACAGTAGGGCTGAACGATTATGGAAAATAATCTAATTGCGATTTTTTGCCCCAATATTGCGATGCGATATGCGATTATTTTTTAAGGTCTTTGTCTTCTGTATTATTAAACAAAGACAAGCAATACATCATATAGTATGGCCAATACTATATTACATTAATTTTAAACTGTTCTTTCCTGGAAGACAGACCTCTGTTATGATGACATGAGGTGATGCATGAATTGATGACTGACATTTTTATTTAACTTCTTCAATCACAACAGTATATTTGAACATACACAATAGTTTATTTTTAGCTTACAAACATCTGAGCATAAAGTGCTGACAAGGAACCCTGGTGTAAACATTAAAATGAAAGTCAGTACAATGTGCAGATTGCAGAAATATACATAAACAAAATCAGTGGCTTTACCACACTCAGTTTTTCGACATCTGTGAACTACTAGACAGTCATTCAATTAAAAAATAATATTAAATAAATAAAACTAATAAATAAAAAATACACACATCTTACTGATCTCTGCAGTCAGTAACATTACACATAAAGTGCAAACATAATAGCAATTGTATAAACACACACACACAAACACGCCTTTAAAATTTAAAGGCGTGAAATTGGACGGTCTAGTTCTGATTAGCGTCACCGCTGTCTCGGTGGAGTTTAATAAACTCGGCCGTCTGCTTCTTGCTATCTAAAATATAACCAGACACTGGTGTAAATTCTCGACTGTCTCATACTTCTGTTTAATAAGTTTTCTGTTTGACGTTTAGTCAGCTGTGTGAAAACCAAGGAGGAACCCACCCGGGGGATTAATAAAGTTTTATTTTATCTAATCTAATAACTTTAATCTCAGCCAAACCGATTTACTCACGAACAAACAAAACACTGAAAAAAGCCCAACAATAACATTTTTAGGTTGTCTAAGTGACTTATATATTACGTTTAACCCGAGCAGCGAAACTCCGCGGTGATCTGAAAATGATGTGCCGGGAGTTGTGCCGTTCTCGGCCGCATCAGTAACCCTCGAGCTCCCGGCTAGCTGTCGAGCTGGTGGGTAGCAGACGCCTCTGAAAACATCGAAGCACTTTTGCAAATATGGGATATCTTGATAAACCGAGCAGATATTTGATGTTTACACAACTACTTTCTCGCCTGAAAATATGTTAAAAGTTTATTTTGTGACCCTGAAAGATTAGTATGAGTAATTTTAAAACTTAGTAGCGGCCGCCATTGCTGGAAACTGGAGTTTGGCTGGGCCGCGCTATGAATTCTGGGATATGGTAGTAATTTGGACAGCCTTCGGCGCGTCGCTGTGACGTAATCGGTCTACAAATGCGGCCTCAGGAGGATGCAGCCCATGAATTTGGACATGTCCAGAGTATAATCGCAGCCTTTGCGGTTAGAAAATTGCACTTGATCATGTCGCGATATTATCGCAAATGCGATATATCGTTCAGCCCTAGTGCACAGTGTCCACAATTCATGAAATTCATGAAGCAAAAAGGACCTGGTGACAGCTCACAGGAAACACTCAGACGTTCCAGTGTCGACAAAACGAGACTGCAAATCTGGCCAGATTTGATCCTGGATACTTCCTGGTTGCAGTGGGAATAAATAATAATAGTTGTTTTTGAGGTGTGCTTGGGGAATTATGAAGATGATTTTATAGAGATCAGGATTTTCGCAGTGCAGGACGTTGGTTTGAACGAAGTCATTGTTTGTTTGTTTTGGCAGAAGCTGAAGGAGTCGGCCATGAAGTGATCCCAGCACCCGTCAACCACGTGTTTCCTTATAACAGACAGTCGGCTATAGAGCTCATCAAACTGCGCAGATGACACGAGGGGAGCATGATAAAGATTTTATTTACAAATGTACATCCTCATCGTCATGACAACTTCCTTTATACATTCAAGTGAAGAAAGAAAAACGCCAGGAATAAAAAAAAGAAGACCTCAGAAGACTTCGTCTTTTCACCCACTGATCCATTTAAATTTTAAATGTACATTTATCAGAAAACACCCCAAACAAACAGTTTTGTCCTTTATGCTCTCACTCTGCTGTAACTGGTGCTCATCTCATCCAGGCATTCACTGGATACTGGACTCAAAGGCTGGGCCTACTTTATTCCATGAAGTGCTCACCAGGCACAAAAGGAAAAAAAAGGCTTGTTTCCATGGTGATGTCTACTGCACGTGCCCAGTAGGGCTTACAAAGCGAGACTTTCATGAATAAAAAAAAATGGTTATAAAACTGCAGCGCTGTCTAGCTCTCTAAATAGAGCCAAGGTTATCTCGGAGCAGTGATTAGAGGCAGGACGTTCTGGTCCCAGTTGTCATCCCAGCGCTGCCCCCTGCTGGAGTGGAGGTTCCTCCTGAAGGTTCCCAGTTTGCCGTCTGAACTGGGAAAGTCTGACAGGAGAGTCTGGAATCATAAACGTTCAGCATTATTTGAAAGAAGTCAAAAGAGCGTGTCGATCACCTTGTTTGTTTTTTTGAGAATAGAAGAAAGAAGGTGGAGTGCTAAGGTATCAGCTAACGCTAGCTAGCTACCATGCTATATAAATAATTAGCTATTAACTTATTTATCTGTAATATCCAATTAAAATCCTAGAATTTCACCCCCAAAACTGTGGCTCCAGCTTCTTGGACAGTCTGTTAGTACAGTCACCTCACAGCAGCCATGTTTTTGGTCACATGATGTTATTAAAAAAAGCTCCAACAGCACAAACACGGTCCAGAGGTCCAGTTCAGTTAGCCGAGGTGAAGCCTAACGGACATCTAGCTGCTACAGCCGCCTGTGTCACCCTCTCATCACAGATGTGGCCACTTCACTCCCACTCAGGCTTCAGAACCCACAAAACCATCTTTTATATACAGTCTATGCTTAAATCGTGTTGTACGGTATTTTCAGAGAAGAATAAATGTTGGTAGATATTAGAGTCCATATCAGGGTCTGCCCGAATCTTTCTCCTGATCATGTGACTGGTTTACAGGCATCTCTCACCTTCAGCTGCTCGGCGAGCTCTGCAGAGTCTTTGAAGATCAGCCCGTTCTCCTCGTGCTTCACCAGCTCATCCAAGCTAGGAATAAAAATAAAGCCGAGTCAGGTTTAATTCACGTTCATGAGCTTACTGGAAGCACATTCTCATCTCCAGTTTAAATAGGTGGACATCAACACAGAGAGGGAAGTATTTACAGAGGTCACTGATGAGCATTTTACTTTGCAACCAGCGGAGTCGCCCCCTCCTGGCCACTAGAAAGAATGCAGGTTAAGAGGTCGGCTCACCAGTTGAAGTGGACGGCGCAGACGGGGAGGCAGCAGCCGAACATGTCCACCACCTTCATGGGCAGATCCAGACCGCTGGACGACTTGTGGAGACAAACACCCAGGTCTGCTGAGCCTGGACGACAGAGAAGGAAACTCCTCCAACGACCTGCAGGAACCTTTGTGCGCAAACACGAGTGAGACTAAACTGGTCGAACAGACCAAAATTAATACTAAAATACCTAAAAGCAGAGGGTAATCTTCTGCCTCCAGCCAGGGGGTGCAGATCTCCACGTGCTCCAGGTGCAGGGAGTCGATGAGCTTCATGTAGTGTTCCTTCTGAGGACCCTTACCTGCACAAACGCACAAAAACACACAGAGTGGAAACATGTTCTGAATAAAGGAAAATCTTCTAATCTGTAAGCAGCGAGCTGGACTACCTGTGATCACGCAGAGTAAAGGTGGTAAGGAAGCTCCTCCCCTAATGAAACCTTCGTACTCTGGTGGGAACAAACAGGCGACAGGTGAGGAAACACGTTTCATGGATTATTTAAACTTTCGTTTCTGGAACAGCAGGTCTCACCTTCGAGGGCCGTCAGCAGGATGGAGAAATCTTCGTCCTCTGCAGAGAAAAAATGTCCTGAATCAGTGATTCAGTGTTTCCAGAGATGAAACACAAGGTGCAAAATAAAGTGAAACTGGCTGAATTTGGAAAATTTTACATTCTGTTTACAATAGAAGCTGCAGCCAGAAACCTTCAGTGAGCGTCCTCGCGCATCCCGACATTCCCGCATCGTGTTTACGTCGATGATGAGGAACACCGGGAGTTTAATTCCCCTTTTCCACGAAAAAACTTTATTTATTTCCGCACTGAGATCACGATCTCTTTACCGAGATTCACAGCAGGACTTAAAGCGAAACCGTTGCTCCCAAAATCCTTTCCTGTAAATCCTGAACGGGCCGAGGACGCCGCTGAAGCGGAGGTCACGACCTCCAAGCAGTAACTTCTGTTTTGTTTCTGTTTCTTCCTGATCATTGAAATGTGATTAAAAACCCTGCAGTGAAGCTGCCTGTGTGTGAGCCGCTGAAGGAAAGTAAAAGCTTGTGAAATTAAAAACAAGACTTTTTGAACTCCTGAGATGAACGACTTCAGCAGAAATGTTCGAACAGCAAACGCAAAACAAAAAATCGGTTTGCAATCAGAAAACACCAAAAGCTCGCCGTGGTTTTCGTTCTTAAATGGGGGGAAGCGTCTCTTCCTCAGACCTGTCCAGCTGGTGCTGCTGAGCAGCAGCGCTGGTCGCTCCGCCCTCAGGGTCACGGTGCCGTCAGCGGGGTCACGAACTGAGAAGATGGTCCTCTCCGCCTCAGACCTGAGAGAGTAGGTGAGCA
This sequence comes from Copadichromis virginalis, assembly GCF_057382275.1. Classification (NCBI taxonomy): domain Eukaryota; kingdom Metazoa; phylum Chordata; class Actinopteri; order Cichliformes; family Cichlidae; genus Copadichromis; species Copadichromis virginalis. The sequence goes on along the minus strand of NC_140621.1, from coordinate 34,674,893 downwards.
CACAGAGCTGATGTGTTTTTTTCTATAACAATAAACTGAACAACCGAGGAAAAGCCGACAGTAAAACTCTGCAGCTCTACGATTGCACACATTACACAAACTTCCTGTTTTGTGGGCGATCAACAGTGTTTCACAGGAACTGCCCCCCAACAGCGTCATCACTCACCCCGCGTGTCTGAACTGAGGATAGACGGCGGCGAGCCTCACGAAGAGCTCGTGCTGCAGCTTCAGCGGAGTCTCTCTGAAGATGGAGGCCGGCCGGTCGTACAGAGTCGTCGCCCTGCAAACGTCAAACAGTAAAATGTCGCGCTGCGATCCAGAGTGAGAACAGAGTCACTGCGGTTAGTTTACTGGTTTTTATTAACTGCATTAAAAACTCGGCCCTGCAGTGAAACACAAACGTGAACATCAGGAGCCTCACAGAGGACGGATCACGGGACCGTCCACAGCAGAGCAGAGACTTCGAGCAGGTACGAGTTATGTGAACACATCGTCCGCAGACCTGGAGCAGCGTCTCCTTTTAACTCCGCTCCTTCAGTGTCTCCTCAGGTGTCATACACATCACGGCCTCCAGAGGCCGCTAGTGAGACATCTGACCTTTGTTTCAGTCTTTCTTTCCTTCATCAACTTCACTGTAAAGTGACACGTCTGCATGTTTTTATTGGTGTGTTGTGAGAATCTTCAATTTCAAACATCTCTCAGATTTTCTGCCACGAGCATTCGTCAGTGAATGAAAAACAGCCATGCAGATAATAGAAAGAGAAAGTCATACTTGATGCCCCAGTTTTTCTGCAAGTCGACCTTCATGGCGTTGGTGACGCACAAGTTGTGAGACGCCAGAGGGCCAAAGAAGCGCTCGTACCTGAAAGACGAGAACGAAAGCGCCCGTCAGAGACGACAGAGACAGAAACACCTCGGATCAGGATTTAACATTAAGTATTTTTAATCACAGTCCTGAGGATCAGGACACCGCAGAGCGCCACCTTCAGCCTCTCAGCGGTACTCACCACTTTGCCAGTCGGACTATGGGATGCGCCGGGCCGTGGCTCAGCGCCATGATGGTGTAGCCGTAGTTGTGCCAGTCGATGATGAATCTGCTGCCACGCAGCAAACACACGAACCAGGTCACTGCGATGCTGGGCAGCCCAGGAGGATTCTGGGAAACAAAGGCAGTCGTTGATGTTAACAGAGTGAAGTATTTATAGCAGAGTTCTTTATCGTTCCTCTAGAGTTCATTTAACTCTCAAAATAAATGTTTTTGAGTCAAAATGAGGATTTTTGTCTTAATTTAAACAAATAAAAAAGAAGAATGGATGAACCAGTGTGATGTTTACATCTGTACGTGAGTTATTGTTCCCCCTGTGAGAGTCACAGGTAACACACCTGCATCAGAACATGCGCCTGCAGCTCCATCGTCAGCAGGACACGGAGCAGCTGCAGGGACTGAATCGTCACCTTCGTCACATACGAGACCACTTTCGGTCCGACTGCGAAACAGGAAACGGGTTCATTAAAAAACAAACAGTAAAGAATCACATCCTGTTTGTTGTTTAAGCGCAGATGTAAATGTACCTCGGACACCTTTCAGCTCTGCGATGGGCACTATGGTGATTTTCTCCTCGCTCAGCACGTCTTGATGAGGTTTGGTTTCTGAAAAACAATCACAGCACAAATTCTTCACTTTCACAGCCGACACGGGAATTTTTCAGGCACGATGAAACGACTTCCTGATTGTTTTTAGTCCAAAGCTCACATTTCGTTTTTTGTTTCTCAGAACAACCGACTGTTTGTCTGAAACTCTTTTGGTTTTCAGTGCTGTAGAAACAAAAGGTATTTCTTTTCTATCAGGTCATGTTTATAACGCACAGCTGAAATGAACCCGGCTCAGTTAACCGGGATGTGCTGCACCGAGTTTACGTTTTAGTAATTTTAATAGAGTACGTGATATTACTTCTTTCAAACACCACCCTTACAAAGAGGATCGGCTCCATCTCGGATCACTTACAGCGACCTGCTTTGAGGTGTTTTCTGTCTGTGGTCACTTTTTTTTCTGCATATACTTTACAGTCACGTCTTTTTCTTTATCTAAAGTTTGATTTATCTCAACCTGCTGAAAGCACCAGTTTTATACTTGGATCAAATATTCTTTTCTTTAGATTTTTGATTTGGAACTTTTACGAGTAACGACATGTAAACGCTGCTTCTTTAAAATACCACTCCTTATAAATCCTACAGGCAGAGCGCTGCAGTATTGATGGAGGTGTAGAAGTTGCAGCACATGTTTCAGGAACAAATAAACTCGCACAGTGAACCACCTCACTATACAGCTCCAACAGGATGTAGACGCTTCAGTGTTTGTTTCCCCCAAACCTCCAAACATTAGGAGGTATGGACCTCCTCTGTCACTCCAGCCCTCCTTCACTACATCCAGAAATATCCTCAGAGGTCGTCCTCTTCTCCTCCTGTGTATATCCAGTATATGTACGCTCCCTCCTCTGCACACCTCAGCCTCTCTGACTCTGAGATGTCCCTCTGATGGACTCATTTCTAATCCTTGTCTCCACCCACGCCGCCCTGCCTGCACGTTCTTCTTCACCTCCTCTTGTGCATTGTATGGATGATTGACCCCAGGTATTTAAACTCATCCACCTGCACTGGCTTCTCTCCTCACATGTCCACCTGTCAACATGTCTCTCTCACTCACGTCTATTCTGTCTGGATTGTACCAATTTTCATTCTTCTTCTCTCCAGATCATACCTCCACCTGCTCACTACTCACACTACAAATCACAGTGTCGCCACAGGGACTCCTGCCTACCCCCATCTGTCTGCTGACCAGAGTGGGCTCAGGGTCGATCCCTGATGTAGTCTCACCTCCACCTTAAACCCACCTCCCCACTGTCTCTCTGTCCTCATACTGGTACGAGGATACGCTGGTATCGGTACCTACCTGAACATGTCGGTACGAGAAGTGAAAGAAGCTGACTGTTTGATCTCAGCGGCAGGTGGGAAACAGGTGAATCAATGTGTCACAGGAAGCTTCAGTCTCACCTGAAAACCCCACGAAGGTCACATGGTACCCGTGTTTACTCAGGGATAAAGCGTGATACTGCATCCGAGGACTGCGCCCGATGTCCCCCAGCACCAGCACACAGACCCGCCGGGAGGTCCCGTCGTCCCGCCGCCGTAGGCTGCGGCCCCACAGCGGCAGCAGCGCGGCAGCGACCGCCAGAGACACCGCGGGCCACCTCACAGCCGAGTGTGGCGCCAAAAGTCCCGCTAAAAGCGCCAAAACCGTCAGGGAAACTGCCAGCAGAGCCGTGCAGGAGCAGCGCGGCGCCATGTTTGTTTGAGATTTGTGATGACGCGGCTCATCACAAATGGGCGGGGCTTGATGTTTAAAGGAAGCGCGCATCGTATCGTGACGCGTTCATGTGCAAACCAGGAACTTTCAGTCTCAGCCGTCAAAGCGTGTGTTAACTTCTATTGTTATCAAAAGATTATATTAAAAAACCCACAAAGAAAAAATTAAAAAGTAGGGCTTTGGTAGCACATTTACATTTTGTTTTTTAAAAAAGAAAAATCTCAGAAACATCTTTTCACAAACATTTTGGAACAAAGAATAAAAAGTTTGACTGAGCAGATTTTTGTGAATATATTTACACAATTAAACATTTGTTCTGAAGTTTTGTGCTTTTCAAATGTGAAAATCTACTTTGTATTAACCAATCTCTCTTTAGGATATTTTCGGTTCTATTCTTCATTTAGAAACAGGAGGATATAATATATACACATCAGAATCAAAATAGGATTCAGGATTATACTTTACTGTCATTACACATGTATAAATACAGTGTAACGAAATACAGTTTGCATCTAATCAGAAGTGCAAGAGCAGTAAGTGCAATACTTTCTTAATCCCTGAGGAAATTATATTATACACATATACACGTATAAGAATGCGTGACATTGATATGTAATATATGTTTTCTAGTGCCTTCCAGAAAATATATTCATAAAATGTATGCATTAATATACTATAAACAAAATTGTTTAAAAAATCTAAATAATAACATATACATATTCATCAATTTGTAAATGAGCCTGAAAATTGTACTCGTGCTGTCCACACTGTATTTTTCTGATGAAATAGTCTGACTTATTATCCTGGAAATGCCCTGCACACATAAACAAAAACAAACAAACAGAAACAAAAGAACCAAAAAATTAAACATTACTGAAATAAGAAAACTGCCTTCAGATTTCTAATTTTTCTTTGTACGTTGTATTTACAAAATCATTTACATTGTAAGCAAATTATTGAGAAATTTACTTATTGTTACTTCCGCTTGTAAATAATTTTAAAACCAGACTGATCTTCTATACTAACCTTTTGTGGTCAAATATTCTGGCTCCCTGCGCCGCCCCACTGGAAAATCCCGCATACATAAACCTCACCTCACTGTGGGAAACTGCAAGGAAATATGATATTAATTCTGTGTACATTTTCCACTTTTTGAACAGCTTTTGTCTTCCATGCGTTGCAGCTTTCAGGCCACTAACTGACTTTTTTAAAATGTAATTTTGTTTTTTGGTTTCGGTTAAATAAACGTGTAAATGGTTTCACTGCACATCACTTTAAATCCTCTTAGGAGGTAAGGTGAGCTTTTCTTGGTGTATTATTTTTATTCTAATATTAATTCAAATTAAACGCAGTAAAAATAAAATGTCATTTCGTGAGCCCCTCTGACGTCATGGATATTTCCTCCCCCATGCTGAGCCCTTGACTTTCCTCCCCCCGTGTTAAAGCGGAGACAGGCTGTCCTCCTCCGCCTCTCTCGGTCTCCCTGCTAGACTGAAGCTGTCCCGGACCTCAGACCGGATGATGCGGGTTTCGGTGCTCCGGCTGGCCGCAGCGCTGGCTCTGTTTGCCGCAGTGTGCGGCTCTCGGGCGGAGGTGATCGATGACATCCTGAGCAGCCTCTCCCGCGGAGTGTCCTTCCTGGAGCGGCAGCATGAGCACATCAACCTGGACGGAGTGGTGGGGTTCGTCATACTGCAGGGTAGGACTGTTTACCAGCTGCAGGAAAACATCTGGAGAATAACAGCTGTTTATGGTTTGCTTGTTTTGGTGAAACTCACTGATTTGAGATGCAGGTGCAGATCGAACAGGTTATACAAATATGCGAAAGCTTTTAAAGTGAAATGCTTTTAACCTCAGTGTCGACTCAGAGGTTTTTGTCTCGCAGTGCCTGAAAGTGACACATTTTCTGCTTCACTCTCAGACTTTTCACTGATCTGTTTTATTTTATAGTAAAATACAGTAAAGTACAGCGCTGCCAGTACAGCTACTGCTCTGACATTTGATTTTATGACAATGAAAACCCCAAAGTAATCTAAAAATAAAGTAAATCTATTGTTTTAACCCCTTCTGTCCAAAAACAAATGATGAACATTTCCAGAATAAAAAGTGTATCCCCCCCAAAAAAACGTTGATTTTGTGGCCGTAGCTTCTTAAAGAGCTAAAGTGGGATCATGTGTATTCAGAGCACAGAGGATAAAATGATGGCCAGTATTTTCTGCACGGCATTTAATATTCTGATTGGCCAGCTTCTAGGTGCCTGCTGAGGGGCAGCAATCTGTGCAGCATTAAACTGTAAAGTCGCTCACAGGTCACGTAACATGTTTTTAATGTGAACGTTTGATGCTCTAAGGACAAATAAAAAGGAAGCGTGTGACGGCCTGAGTGGTGGCTCTGATATTTTACTCCGCTCCACAGTGACAAACATTTAAATCTTGTTGGTTTCAGCAACTTTGAAGACAAACAGTCTTTGTTTTGCGTCACACTGTTTTCAGGTCTCACCACCGCTCGGCGAACAGTCCGCAAGTGTCTGCAGACGAGTCAGGGTCTTCCATGTGTAACATTGTTAAAAAGATGCAGATTACAGTTCACTAAATGACACAACACTGACTGAAGCTGCGCCGCCACATTTGGCTAAATAGTTTCTGCCGTGGTTTGTTTTCTCACCAGGAAAACGAACTGACTTTAATGTGAGGCCGTGTTTGCACACAGAGCTCTGTTTGCCCAGCAGAGATCATCTTCATGCTTTATTATCTTTCCTCATAAATGCAGATGTGCAACAGCTGCTCTGCTGTTTATGAAACAGAAAACAGCAGAAAGTAACAGCTCAGTATTCACCATCTGCCTGCTTTTCTCATTTTAGACACAGACCGTGTCCGTGAAGTGACGTAATTTGAACCTTTATATTTTCTGTATGTTGACAATACACAGCAGCCTTGTGAGAATCACAGTTAAGTTATAAGGCTTTTTGTCAATTTTCTACCAATCATTCATGAAGCTGACCTTGAAGACCTCGGTGGATGTAAGTCGGCATTTACAAACTCAGCCTGCTCCAGATTTAGAGAGACAGACATGATGCCACTCAGGAGATACACCTGCAAACCTGTTGGCAACCAAAGCAGTCACACAGAGGCTTTCTGTGCAGCTGACCTCTTTGCATATGCAGCTGACTTCACCTAGAGCCAGCCGGTCAGGTAATATCGAGACCAGAAGGCTGCTGGCTGGTCTGCAGGTCTGTGTGACTGAGGCTGAAGTAAAAACACTGAAGAGCTCACCTTTGAAATAAAACAGGAAGTAAGCCAAAAGAGGGAAAACACAAAGACAAAAGCGAGGGCACGAAAAAGAACAAAGGAAGAAAGTAACAGATCAGAAAACCAACTAAGGGCCTACCTTTCAAAATAAAACAGGAAGTAAACCGAAAGAGGGTCCATCCACAGGAGGAAACAGGCAGAGGAAATTAAAACCATAAAGCAAGTTTACTTACATCCTTTTATTTTACGAATGAACTCTTTCTTCCTGTTTTTGTGTCTCAGCTGAGCTGAAGGAGGCGGTCCGGACGTGGCCTCACACCGACCCGGTCAGCTGGGCTCAGAGAACCACCGCCGTCGCTCTGGTCAGACGTCTCGACCAAAGTGTGGAGAAGGCGAACGCTGCACTGGAACAGGACGACCCAAAATACTACAGAGGTGAGACTTTCAGACTCCGTGTCCCAAAAGTCTGCAGGTACAGTGCTGATCCATTTAGTGGTTAATTCTTGGAGCTGTTATGGTTTTTATGAAAAGGCTCAGGGCAGTCTCAGATATGTATTTTTTATTATCACACCTTATATTTATGAAGGTAAAAGTGTCAGTGATGTTACAAATCTGTTCTTCACAGTGACACTGAAACACTACAGGTCAGTGAACACAACATCGAGAACAGACAACAGTCAGAAAGCTGAGAGACAAATTTCAGTTTCACTGCTGTGACGTCTTCTGTAGGTGTTTCCTGAAAAAGGAGGAGCTTATTTAAAGACTGTTTGAACTTATAGGGGCTGTTTTTGAGTTAAATTTGTATTTAATTATGTTTTTAATCATCACGACGTATTGATTAAGGTTTAATTATATAATTTAAATATCTGACTTGAGAGAAATGAGCAGGCAGGTGTTGCACAGACGTGGAGGTGAGGTTTGTTGAGATCCTAGCAGACTTTAACACTTGTGCGTTTCTTGCATCCTCCTCTCAAGAGTTCGAGCCCCTGTTGTCGTGGAGTTTCTGGCTGATTCCTCAGGAATGGTACACCACAGATCCCAGCCTGGTTTATCCCTCCACCATGACCACTGAGTGTTACGATGAGCAGCTCAGTGACAAATGTCTGACCCTGCTGCTGGGAACCTGGTAGGAACCCACACCAACACCCCAAAGAGTCCGGCTTCAGAGGCTCTTTACTGTGCTGGTTCCCCTACATTTGGATTGTTGGACTGTGCAAATTATTCACCGACCGCAGCCTGTTTTTTAACTTTAAAAATGCTGATTTACACTAAAAAGAAAGTTCTTTATCTCATTGTAACTGTCAGTAGTTTGGATTGTTTTTCACTACTGTGTAATTATGTATGAAGGTAACAATACCTGTTAGCTGAGGTGAGGACACTCACCTGCCCGAGTCGTGTGTGTGTGTGTTCGGACAGGAAGATGAACGGGACGCCGTGCATCGTCACCAAGCCCTGCCGGGACACCATGACTCGTTTTGGGTGTCCACACTACTCTCTGTCCCACCAGCTTCTCTACTTCATGATTGGAAAAATGGTGAGCAAACAAAGATGGAAACAACACGTAAAACCACTCAAAGACCCACAGATGTGTGTAACACTAACAAGCATTTTGGAGAAAGAAACAACCTTATTTTAGGAAGCCTCACAGAAAGAGGCTCGAAACCAGATATGAGCCTCCTGTGTGGAGTTTGCATATCGGCCCAGAACCTCCGGTTTAACTCAAAATACCAGATTAATGCTGCCTATCTCTGCCCAAGCTGAATTTTTAATATTTTACTTCCTGGTAAGACTCATTACATTTTCATTAACAATTTTCATTAAGAGTCTTTACATTTGTATGTTTTTCCCAGTAAAATACTGAGCCAAAAGCTCAGGCTGTAGGCTGCTCTAAAAGCTGTGAGCACAGAAGCCCCACCCACCCGCTCTCCAAGACATTCTGTTTATAATGTGCAGCCAATCAATAAAAAGCTGTCTTAAAGTGAGACCAGTACAGAGCCAAAGACAGAGCCTTGGGGAACACCACAGGTGGCAAAACTACTGTTAGAAATATTTGATTAAAGTAGCGAGGACCATGATTTCAGTACGAGGGGAATTTATGAGCTTCACAGTTTGACTCGTTGGTATTTCCATTTCAGAAAGGCTGCACTAATCTGCTGAAAGGTGACACACGAACATCCAGAGCAAACATGACTGAACAGAACTACCAGAGGATCTTCTGCTCCAACATGATGAAGACCAACCAGGACATCAAAGACGGTCTGAGCGAACAGATGGTCGACATCTTCATCGAAAACAGTGAGTGTCCACATTTTCCTGATCCGGTGTTATTCCGGTTTGATGCAAAATGAATTCCCATATTTTAAAAAAATGTTCTTACTCATATTTTAATATTTTCATGCAAAAAAGCTTGAAAATGAATTAATTTATAAATATAAACCACTAATTATGATAAACTTAAGGATAAACTCATAAAAATGATTGACTGGAATGGGAAAACCATATTGTCAAATACTGATGTGTCCTTTTGAATGAGATAAACTAAAAACGTTTACTTTTTTTGATGACTACATCACCATTTCAATATAAAAGAAAATTATGGAATAAAAGAGATCACAACAAAATCTGAATTTCAACAAAATTCAGAGTGTTGGTTGTAGAATTTGGGGATTTTAATGTTGAGTCCTGACTTTTCAGGAGACATTGAGGCTCGCCTTCAGAGAATTCATGTAACAAAGAAAGTTTTTTCTTGTTTTAGGACTTTTTAAGACTTTTAATTTAATTTTTGTTTTAGATTAAATTGAAAAGTGTACAGGGGGGAATTTGGATGAGCAGTCAACTGTAAAAATGTCTGAACTGTAAATAAATTAGTTTCTGAGTTTCCTCTCTATGTTGGCAGTCCTGATTTGTGGATTGTCTGGATTCTCCGACTTCCACAAAGCCGACTGGCTGCAGCACATTCTGAGGCTGCAGGACGAGGAGGTGGGCTGCTTTGGGAGAGACAGTGAGTATCACAAACCTGCTAAAATATATGTTCTTAGTCAAAAATACCAAATATGTCAAACCTCATAAATATAGCAACAGTGTATTTTAGAGGTCTTAATGAAACAAAGATGGCCACTGATGCAAGAATATGCAGGTTTTTATGTGTTAGGCAAATAAAACACAAAGAGCATTCGTACAAGTAACGTGGCGATCAGATCTCTGTCTGACGTTATGTCAGTGAAAAATCTGCACGAGATCTGAATTACCTGCAGATTTCTTGAGAAAACTTTTGAGGAAGTGCAGTAATTTGTTATAGAAGACACTTCAGAAATATTGTTATAATTTACCTACAGTTTCTAAACTTTTCATGATTTATTTCTTGATTTCTTTGGACAGACCAGCAAACAAAGACTGCAAACAGAATTTTCTGCTCATTTATTGTGAAAACTTTTAATAAGAATAAATGTTTGAAGTAGTCGTCAGGGATGCTGGTGAATAATAATGCTGCCCAAGGGGTGTCTGTGTGTGGATAATAAAAACTGAAGAGGACCTAGAATACTTCCTTGAGGAACACCATATTTAACCATATTTGCCAAAGTTCTATATCTGCACATACACGCTAATCCGGTTGTTCAGTGATGACGCGACGAATCCTACTTCCGGGTCTAAAGTAGTCTGCGTTTAATATGGCTTTTGTGTTGTTAACATGTTTAATGTTTTGTATTTTCTTCTATTTGATCTCAAAAAGCTCCTAAAACAGTCAGCGACCACTGTTGACCTCCCTCGGCTTTTATTACCGCTAATCATTTATTTAAGCTCAGTTTTTAAAACCTTACGATGTAACTACAGCCCAGCCCATGCAGCAGTATATGAATGACTAACCTCGTATTGTGGATGTATTATCTCAGTTGTTCTCCTGGCTGAAGTTTGGTCCTTTTACAGCATCCTGCCATGCGATTACATTTGTTCCTGACCACCGAGAACACTCACATTAACTTTTATCGAGTGGAAAAAAAGTTAGCTTGTTTATATTATGCTAACATAGCTGTGTCGCTAGCGGTCACGTAGCACATCATTATATACCAGCTAGCCCAACTTCAGTAACCCTACAAACATCACTGCTGTTTAGTTTTCTGTCTTCATTTATGCTGGAAGTGATAGCAGAGCTGTACGTTTGAATTTGTTTCCAAAACCCCGCAGTCAGGACATGCTATATTGTATTTAGATAGAAGCTAGCGAGCTAACTCCCTGCTAACTTCTAACTCCGTTAAATGTCATAAATTCCGTTTTCATGGATGACTGGATGTTAAACTCAATTGTTACACCTGGTAGAGCAGAAGGCTGATCATTTTATTAAAGATGAAAGACTTTAGACAGTTTTTCAACTCTCAGTAATGCCACAGTGATCGTTTGATATATGGACCTGCAGCGGAGTTTAGACCCAGACACGGCTAGTGACGTCAGACTGAACAACCGGATAAAAAAATTGAAAGCCATGCAGAGTAGTTTACAACATGAAATTCTTCAGTTAAGTTGTAGCATTTTAAACTTTGGGAATTCTTTATGTTGGCCAAAGGCAGGATGTATAATGGAAACAGGTTACGAGCCTGAAACTTCCTTGAAGAACATAAATCACCCGAGTTACAATTTAACTAGAGGGATGGAAAATCTTTGGGCTGTTCAGAAAATTTGAGGTTTTTGGGAGCTTTTCGTCACAATTATTATTGCATTCCTACAATGTTCATGTTTTGGATCCTGTAGTAAGATATATAATAAATAGATTTAAATATCTATTTGAATACAATAAATAATAAAATCAGCCATGGAACAGACTTTTTATATGCACTGTACTGATGTATTAACCCATTTGATGTATTTTGAAAGCAATTAGTTTTAAACAAAAAAAATCTCCTAATTACTGATGTGGATTACACAAGAATCAATTATCTGTATTTATCTGTATTAAATTACTTATTTCTGGGCAGAGATTGTGAACGGATGGATGGGCAGTTCATTCTCTGTTGTTCTCCTCAGAGAGCATCATCTCACAGATCATTGGAGACGAGCTGCTGGAACAGCTGCAGCCTCACAGGAGAGTGAAGAGGAGGGAGAAGATACTTCCAGGTCCGTTTACATTTTTCTCAGCTGAGGATCTGTCACGGTCTGCAGCTGCAGAATGTGGGAAGTGATGATGAGGCGGTCCCAAATGCAGGCTTAACAAAAAACGAGCTGCTTTATTCATAGGCTGCACAAAAACAGAAGCAAATGGCGAATGGAGATAGAACTAAACTAGGTAGACTAAAACATGAATCACAAAAATGAAACTAAGAACCTGGACGTGGACAACTGGACAAGGGACAAGAGGAACCTGACACAACATATATGCGCACACACCCACACACACACACGAGGGTGATTAGGAAAAGCAGAAACACACGGGGAACACAGCTGGGACGAATTAGGCGTGACGAGACAGGGAGGAAGCAAACACACTGAACACAGGATGGCAGACTGTCAAAATAAAACAGGAAACACACTAAGACACAGACTAAAACACGCAGCATGATACAGGAGCCGGGAGGAAGGAAAGCACACGGGACCAAGACAGACTGGAGAGACAACTGGATGAGACACAAACAGTTACAGAGGCGAGACATGGAGGGAGAGAGAGACAAGACAGGCTGGGGAGAACACACATGGACAGACATGAGTGGCTGTGGAAACACAAGGAGGGGAACGTGTGGACACAGAAGGGAGACGCAAAACAATGACCCGACTAAGACATACACAGAGGTTGAGGGAGCGAGACACCGAAACACAAACACAGACGACAAGACAGATTCTCACAGGAGACACGACGACAAAGGCACAAAAGGGACCTAACAGACCAGAAATGACCAATAACTCAGTGACATGGAAAGGACTGAACTCAATACTGAATGATAGAAAACTCAATCATAACATCTCAGGAATCACAAAAACACAATAAACTCAGAGCTGGATCAAATGACCCAGAAGCATGACAAGATCGTAACAATCACATCAGCTGATCTTCAGCCACTGTGGCTAAAGAAGCTTGTTGTTACGTTTGTAGGTTTGGAGGAAATCTGAAGAACGCTGGTGTTGTGAAGCCAGCGGAGGTCACATTAAAAATGCAGTTGGATGCAGAGCTGCTGGAGCTCATATGCTGATAATTTCTTGTTATGTGTGAAGCTGGCATGAACAGTCTTTACCACCTTAAGTACTTCATCTGATTTGAGGTTTTTGTTATTGTCTGATAAACTCTGTTTGCTTTCATCTGCCAGACGGCTGTTCCAGTCACATGACGGCGGTGGCGGTCGGTGCTCTGGGAGGATACCTGAACTACTACCTGACAGAGCAGGACATTACAAAGAGGCCGCTCTCCTGAGGGGCGTTCTCACGAGAAAAAAACACTGTAGATCATCAGGTAGAGACTTTCGTCATCGGCGAAACGAGGCAGACTCTCCACACCACATGTCGCTTTAAGAACGTAGTGTTAACATGATGAAAACGCCTAATGCAAAGCTGGGATGTGGAAGCTAAAGCTTTATTTTCAGTCATGTTTTGTTACTATAACAATAAAGCTGATTTTTTTTATCATTATTATTATCAAACCTAAACAAGATGTTTGAAAGTAGTGATGCTCCAACCGTAAAAAAGGATGGCGTACCCAATAAGTAGGACCGTGGTAAAATGTAAATGAGCGTTTTGGAGGATGAGACTTGGATTAATTCGACTTTTCGAGGTCATCACGAGATTTTTTCTGGCTCCAAGGGTTAAAGTGGGCCACGGCGATCCTGAAAGCCCACCTCCAGTTAATGAGTGATTACATTTGATCGGCAGCTTTTAATATTAAGAGTTCATTTTTATTGCAGCTCGGCTTTGTTTCCAGCTGCTCCCACCTCAACCAATCAGACGGTGACACACGGCTGCATGCACACTCTGAGCCTTCAATCCTTCCATTCGTGTCAGAGTTCATGCTCACAATAAGACTGGAATCTTAATACTTTAGCATTTAGCCATCACTACAGGAGTCCACAGAAAGTGCTGTATGAAAGTTACAGTGCTGAAGTCCCACACTGAGCTGTAATGGTGACGAGGGCAGAGCTGGTCCCGATGTTTTCAGCTTTGAGAAGTGAAAATGCACAGCTAAGAGTTTTTATACAAAAGTATAAATTAATTCAATTCAGTTTTATATATATATAAATTTATAGGGCCAAATCACAACAAGAGTCACCTCGAGGCGCTTTATATTGTACGGTAAAGACCCAGGAAATATACCCACCCCCCACCAGCCCAATCCCACTCTAACCCCTGTGTATCAGCGACACTGTGTCCACAAAACAGTGTTTTTTCTTTGATGTAGCCTCTTTAGGAGAAATTTGTAGTTGCAATGAGTGAACAAGAGATCAGCTGGACTTGGAGGGGGGTGGGGTTACCTTTGTGTGAACACCACAGTGAGAAAAACACAGAGGACACAGCGTGATGTGGTCAGAGACTCGACGATCTTTGATTTTTAACGATTCGATGATTTTTAAAGTTTATATGAAGCTAAAGACGCTGATTGGAGCATCTCTATTTAAAACACATATTTACATTTACTTTGAAAAAAACATCAGAATCCACCCAGGTTGTTTTCCTGGTGAAAACCTTGAGTTAAGTTCTAAAAATATCTTTATTTACTTTAAATCGTATTGTTTTTCACACGTATTTAATCGACAAACAGAGTCGGGAGCAGCGGCTGCAGAGGATCTGCATGAACCGAATGCATGGAGATAAACTTACATTACTATCATCATGTATGTTTATGTTAGTGAAATAAACATAACCAATAAAACTAAAGTCTGTTCTACAAACCGTTGTGTTCATAGTGATGATAAATGCAGCAATGTGATTATATCAGATCTGCTCACTGAGATCACGTCCTTCAGCCAGAAGTGTCCCAGCGCAGAGAAGCCGGACGAAAGCTCCACAGAAACACGTCACTGTGTGCTGACCGTCTTTAAACCGAGTTTCTGTGGAACTTATTAAACTGTCCTAACTCAGCCGGTAACACCTTTGTGATGTCACTTGTTCCAGCCAATCACCTCGTAGAACAGGGCCTTGAGAAGCCGAGCCTCGTAGGTGACGGTGTTCTTGCCGATGTGAATGCGGACCTCCTCCAGAGGCTGCTCGATGATGGCTGGCACCTCCTTCCCATAAACTGCAGGAAAGCAAAGAAAACAGTCGGTCAGAGCATTCGGAGTACAAAATGACTTTTTACCGCAGTACAGGAGGCATCAGCAAGAACATTTAAAATGGAAACACTGCACACAATTTTACACTCCAGCTAAACAACCTAAAGTCCCAGCGTGACTGTGATGGATCGATCACAGTTTGAATAATGTGCAGTTAAATATCTGTGACGCAGAGGACCAGAAACAGGCAGTAACACCCTGAATGTTTGATCCGTTTCCTGATAATTCACTGGACAAAACTTCAAAAAGTGTGTTTGGATGAGCTTCAGAGGCTCATATCAGCAGGTGGCTGAATCGAACACACGTCAGTGTTCACTGGTTTCTGACTTCTGGACTTATCATAACTCTAAGCATCAACATTAGCTGTTTAAGTTGCCACCATGTTGGTTTCTCAGAGCTGAAGGGGACTGAAGCTGTGGTCAGTGTCTCTTACAGCGGTTTCCAACTGTGTGAAGAGACTAAAGATACTACACTATCACCAAAACGTTAACAATCACTAAAAACTGGGACCCGTACACGAACATTTTAATCTGAAGAAACAGAGTAATCCCATTAATCGTGTCGTCACACCGGTGTGTTCTCGAGATATTTCTGCAGGCGTGTTTGTGACGGCTGCTCACCCTCGCAGTGCTCCAGGAACTGAATGCACTCCTGTACCACGGTGTCCCTCAGCATGACCATGTGTTTGGACATGTTCTCCAGCAGGGACAGGAAACAGCGCTTGGCGTAGAACCATGTGTCCGTCCCCAGCTACACACAAACAGAACAGATTAACAACATATAACCAGACTGAACGCCTCAGCGCCTGCCAGCAGGATTTGTTTTGTGAACATTGTAAGCTGTCGTCGTGACAGTTTAACCACGCAGGCCGGTTTCCTGTATAAAATGATCTGAAGTAACCAGAGACGAGAAGCTTGTGTGATGGGCGTGCATCTCGCCAGGTTTCACATTCCTGTCGTGCTCGCTGCTTTCACTGTGGATGCGACTGGATGGTGATTGTTGGAGGGGATGACAGGCTCAGGATGATGGCGTGTGTTCTCAGCTGGATTTTAGTGGACTCAGCTGCAGCTGGACTCCGCTGATGTTGTGACCAAACGGGATCAAAAGGTTCCCAAAAAGAGCAGCTCGGCCTTGGAGAAGGTGCTCCTGCAGGACTGTATTTGTTGTTCAGATATTTTTTAATCCTTGGACACAAAGTCCGAACACTGCAAGTGGGATTACCTGCATTTAATATTAAATTAAGCTAAAGCATGATTAGATTTCATCAGACTGTACAACGAGCTGTAAGTGGAGTCAGATTGCACAGAAACTGCAGATTTATGAATAAAACTAAACCACGAAGGATGAAATGTTCAGACTGCTTTTGATAAAACTGTCCATGTGCATGGTTCTCTTTTTAAGTCTTAATCTAAAACTACATGCATGAGTCTCTAATCTATAAGCATGAACGTGGACATGGAAGTGAAGAAGACTGTCCGGGTGTTAAGCATATTAAAGAACACTCCATGAAGCTTGTTTGTTCCTGTGCCTCCTGCTGCTCCTGCAGCTGGTGGGGCTGGTTTGGGCCTGGGCCACCAAGCATCCTCACTGTGGCTGTGTTTTTCCATCACAGCCATTAAAGGCTTGCATTGTTATGCTGTGTGTCCTTCCAGTGTTAAATGACACAGAAGTGTGTGGTCTGTACGAGCCCTGCTCGTTTTTGTGTGGGAAAAGGAAAAATCTTCAAATTAAAGAAACAAGATTTGAGTTTTCATTTTTTTCATCCATCTGTAAGAACGATGCCATCCAGCACTGATTTACTCGGTTCAGTCGGTGCTAAGCATTTAGCCCCGGCCCTTACACCACTTACACCAACACCAGGCTCTGATTGGAGGCTCACTCTCCCAACAGATGGCCAATCAGCTGCAGTCCAAGAAGCAGGACTGCGGAGGGAGACTTGAAGTGTTCCTGAGTGGAAGCACAGTCGGCACCTCTTCTCTCACTAAAGCTGATCGCCCGGTTGAATCATCATCGTGATTACAAAAGTACTGGAATCAAAATCTTCTGAGTGTTGTTCACAGTTTGAGGATCTCCAGGGTGACCTGCTTGATTTTCTTTTCTTAGCTGTAGGCACTGGGAGCCAGTCAAACATCAGGGGCATTAAACTGGGCAGTAGGAGACGACGTTGTGGTCAGCCTCGGTGACCCGAAGGTCTCTGTGATCTTTTGTATCTGACTGATACAATTGGTGGAAAAATGGCTGACCTTCTTGTTGTAAGGCTCCAGGCTCTTGATAACACGGGAGATGCCAAAGTCGTAGTTTCCCTTTGCACAGTACAGCGTCCTGAAAGACAAAACACAAGTGTGCAAAGAAGGTTTCACAGAGATGATCTTACTGATGAAAGCAGGACGTTTTTGTTCTTCCTCTCTAACCTTCACATCAGAAATGATACAAAATAAAATACTTAGGACTGATTTCTGATTGCATAGTAACTCCCTTTCATTACAACTGAAGAATACAGTAAATAGCTGCTGACTGTCCCCATAAAGCTCTTCCTGTGTGGGACTCACCCGATGACCAGGTTGACGATGCAGAGGTGAAAGACCTTTTTGTCGGGGTCGTCGTAGGAGATCTGCTCCTCTTCTTTCTCGATCTTCCTCATCAGCTCTTCAGCCTGTTAAACCGGGACGACACGCAGAGATCATCAGTCAGAGAAGTTATGCTGTCCTGTTATTGCAGAGGCTCGATTCTGGGCTTTGCTGCCCTCTCACACCTTTCCTTTCTACTCTCAGACACAACAAAGGCTCCCCCCAAAAAATCATCCATCCTGGACAGTGGAGCTCGAGTTTGGATGAAAGTATCACACAGGGACCTGATCAGACTCCCAGCAGGGAAAGGCTGGAGCTAGCTGTCTGAACTTTCAGGCAGTCTAACAGCACTGCTGGATTTCAACATGTTTCCATGCCCGGCTTTTTGTTAATTCCGTCACCGTCAGTGTGGAGATAAAGTAGTGCCCGCTGTGGCTTTACTGTATAACAAAGAATCAACAGTGACAGTGGCCATCGCAGAGAATGAGTACAATAACCATATGTGTGCATGAGTCTGAACAGATATCCTCTGTGCTCCCTGTCTCTTTAGGAGGACATCCCAGTGGACATTAATCTAATCTTCTATCAGGATATAAATGCTGCTTCATCTTTTTTCTCTACATTGATATATATTAAACTGGAATAGGATAATTAATTTATTTCGTTGACTTCTTTTGTCTCATCTGGTGTGTCTCTGTTTTTTAAAGCAGTGCTTTGCATGAGTTTCATTACTTTCATGTGTGTTATAAACATGTTCTTCTGGATACAAACTATATAGAAACACCTTTGGGCTGACAGTGACCGTGTCTGTACGTTACCTCTTCGTTTTGGCTCGTCATGATGTAGGACACGCACAGGTTGGCTAAGACCACTGCGCTCACGTTCAGGATCTACAGAAGCAAACACCAACATGGATCAGAGGCTTGACCAATGATTTCACAGGAAATCTTTTCAGTCAGCAGCAGAACCTTTAAATTATCCCACTGATGTGAGGTTAAATCTGAACTGGAACATATAAGAAACCTGCAGGTGTTTTCACAGCTATAGTCTGTTTACTCTGGGTTGGTAAACTTGTAGCTTTTTCTCAGGGTTTGATTTCTTTTCTTGTGTCACTACAAACCACATGAGAATGTTCAGTCTACTGATTGGCCAGATGTGTCTGAGGTGAGAGAAACAAAAGTAAATACAGGAAGAAGGTTCTGCACTACCGCACAGAGCATGGAGAATACTTTAGCTAAAACCTACAACGTACAGCTGGCTTTGGCTCAGATCGAGGATGGATCACATTCACACCATAAAAAAATGCTCTTTGTTCAACACTGGTGCAATTACTGCGTTCACACCTGCACAAACCAAAACGAACCAGAGTTTGAATTGAACAGGTTAAAAACCACCTCTTTGTTGTCCAGTGTTAGTGCGCTCTGTTAAACACTCCAGACCTTCAGCCATGTGACTGTCTGAAGTTGTACAACATCAGAAACAACACTGCAAACCATCACACTAAACAGCGGATTCATGCACAGATAGAAACTGCAGAGGCAGAGAAACAGGTGTTTGGTCTGTTTTTTGTTTACCGATGGTTTGCACTTGCAGGGACACTCTTGTATGTTACACTGCTCCACCTGGACAAAAAGGCACACTGTCAGCTTTTACAGCTGACGTCACACTGTCATCATTTGGTGCCCACAGTTGAACAGGCGGGTAATAATCCGCCCTGAGCACTCACGTTGTCGTAGTGCTTCTTGACGATGGGCTCGTAGAAGCCGATAGCCTCCTTGTACTTGTTCTGCATGAAGAGCACGTGAGCCACGTTCAGCTTCCAGGTGTCGTTATCGTTGCAGTACTCCACCGACTTGCGAAAAATCTTCTCCACCATCTGGAAGTTCTCGCGGTTCCAGTAGATCTTAGCCTGAGCCATGAGGACAACGATGTACCTGTGAAGAGATGCGGCCAATCAGAAAGTAATCCTCTGTTACTGAATTTGCTTTGTTTCCATTGAGGAAATGAAAACACGGCTTAGTGTGTTTATGTTTGCGTGTCCTCACTTTTCCTGCATCAGTTCGAAGTCCTGCACGGCTTTCTTCAGCAGTTCCTCATCTCGAGTCAGCCTGGTTTCCTGCAGCTTGAAGAAGATGAGTGATTCACACAGACATTTTATTTGTATTCAATCCTGTCCTGCAAGAAATCGGCAAGTTCAACTGCAAGCCCCTTTGCAACCAGCCTCCAAACCACGTTTTATAGTTCTGAGTTAACCCACAACGCCACTCCTATAACAAAAGCATGTCTGATATATAACCCCACAAAATAAAATACAGGCAGTGTGAAAATGCTGTGTGCAGTAAGACAGAAAGAGCAGCGTGAGGTAAACAACCTGCTTTGATAGTTTGCGTAGCTGTTCCGCCAGTTTTCCGTTCATCTCTTCAAACTTCCTGAAAGCCTGAAAAAAGAACGCAGGTAATGAAACATGACGGATACTAAAGACACAAAAACAAATCTGATGCTGAACCATCATACTGGTCTTTTCCAGCCGACTGTCATCCACAGCATTAGTTGTGTTTCATTCACAGTGTTGACTGGTTAGCTCAGCAGGTTAACGTACTATGGTTCATGTTTCTAGCACTCCAATAACGAGTATTATTTTGTAATTTCATCCTTCTATACACTCTCTGCCGATTGTCCAGGTCTGGATTGTGGCAGCAGCAGTCTAAGCATAGGTGTTAAGACCCCCCCCCTCCCAGCCATCTCCTCCAGTTCTTCTAGGAGGCTGGTTAAGTGTTCCTAAGCAAGCCAAATTACAAAACCTCTCTAGAGTGTCCTGGTTCTGCTCTGGGGTCTCCTCCCAGTTAGATATCCCTGAAGCACCTAGAGAGGGTCCAGGAGTCATCCTATTCAGAGGCCTGAATCACCTTGACTGACTCCTTTCGATGTGGAGCAGCAGCTCAACTGAATGACTGAGATCCTCATCCAATCTATGGCTGAGTCGAGAAACCCCTCAGAGGAAGCGGATGTGTCTTCAATGCTGCTTTCAGTCAAAACGCAGAGCTCGTGGTGAGGGAACGTAGACTGAGCCATAAAGAGTTCCTCTTTACCACAACGGACCGCTACAACGTCCTCATTGGTCCATCTGTCAGTCTCGTCTCACTTGTGAACACCCTCACATAACTGAAACTCCTTCCCCGTCCTGGAGTCTGCACTCTCTTTGTTTTCCAGCTCAGGTGTAAAGGTACTAATTCTCATTTCAACCACTTCACTAAAATGATCTGTTTCATTTACAGTCATTACAAAGAGACTCAGAAAAATCTTGCACATGAATCCAAGTCCAAGCTGGAAGTCGACATTTCAATGAGAACAGTTTAAACAGAGCTTAAATATATTTTTCGGCCGTGAAACTTTCATATCATGTGGACATTTGGTTGATTTTATACAGATCATTAAAAATAGCTTCCTATTGTTAATAAGGTGTCAGGTGTTTTGTACCGTACCTCCTCTGGTGCCGTCTGGCAGGTCAACAAAGCATCAAGAAACTCGTACATGTACTGAAAAAGAAAAAGAAACAGATGACTGTTTTTGTTATTACTAGTCATATTTGTGCAGACGACACTACACCAGATGTGCTAATTAGAATAAAATCAACTGGCTGGTCTCTTGAGGATGCTCGTTACTCACCGGGGAGAGGAACTTGTAGGTGAGATGTGCGTTTTCTGCCAGGACATCAGCTGCCAGGTCAAAGTACTGTGAGAAGTCCAGCAGAGAAGTTAATGCCATCTTAATGAAAGACTTGCAGCTCTTTGTTTTCAGCTCTTTCCACTGGAACTCACACCACATGAGTCCAAATCCCTTTGCAAACAGTGTTACTCCCTGCGTGGATGCTCACTGGTGGAAACTGCTGACATGCTACAGAGAGGCGTCGTGGTGTTTATGGAGAACGGCGATAAATCTCTGAATAATGAGGTCAGCGTGAGCGCTGTCAGGGAGAGGAGCTGTTTAGCGTTTATAGGGCTGCCAATTAAAACTAACTGTATGGAAAATTTTAATTTACTGAGGAAAAGTAAAGAAAAAACATAGAAATTAATTGTAAAACTGTGTTTTTGGAGCAGTAGATCTGAATATTGATGCTTAAAGTCAGAAATTCTTTATCTGTCTTATTTAAACTGGCACGGTGGCAGATGCTTTTGTGAAAGATGTTTTCTTGATTAATTTCTTGTGAGATTTATTTTTGTGTCTTTTATGGTTCAGTGTCTACTTTTCTTTATCTTTGTTTTTACTTCTGTCTTATTTTGGTAATCTGCAGCAGCTACTTCCTGTCGCCTCTGTAATTTTCTGCCACACCCTGATAAATTTCAGCTGTGTCTTCTTCTTCTCAGTTTTTGGTTATTCCACCTGGTTTCCCTCCTCGTGCTCCTTTGTGTTTCTGAGATTCCTGCGTTGTTTGGCCACGTGGATGTTTTTTAAAATGTTTTTTTTCTGAACCTTTGTGAGCTAAAACTGCTTGTTTCAGTTACCTAATTACCTGAACTAATCTGAGCTGTTACGAGCCTTTAAAGCCACGGTGGAGTGGGACAAATTATTTCCCACAGTGTTTGCTGGATCACAGCAAGAGCCTGTCTGAAAGTCCAAATAGCGCTGAATACAGCACGTTTCATATTGATGTTATTGGTTATTGGTAACTTTATTGTCCCTAACGGGAAAGTGATTTGCAGTATGTCCGTACAAACAAACAGACAACCAACACATCACATACACACTCCAATATAATATAATATAATATAATATAATATAATATAATATAATATAATATAATATAATATAATATAAGCCTGAGAAAACAACCTAGATTTTTCATCAAAAAAGTGCAGTGTGCAATGGCAACAACACTTATGGTTTAGTGTTATTAACTATGATAATAGCAGCAGGTACAAAAGACAATCTATGTCTCTGTCTTCACTGCAGGCACTCTATAACGACGACCTGATGGAAGCAGTTGAAAATCATTAAAGAGAGGATGATCTGTTAAGTCTGGTCTTATTATTCAGGGACATATTACCGTACCAAGCGATGATACAGAAAGTTAAAACAGATTCAATAAAACTTTTATAAAAAATCATTTCAGATGAAACATTGAAACCTCTCAACCTCCTTAAAAAGTCTTTGTTGAACCTTTTTCACTGTAGCAGCAACATGTGACTCAAAGGACAGAGCCTTATCAAGAACAACCCCCAAATAACTGTCCACCAGTTCAATGGCTGCACCATTTACCACTGTTAGTGCAGGATGGCGGGATGTCTTCCTGAAGTCAATAACCATGTCCTTGGTTTTCAAGGTTTGCTACAGCAACAGGAACAATTACCAGGATCCTATTGTTCTAATTTCTATGCACATATTTTTGCTTTTATTCAAATGTACTTTTTACTGAGCCTCTTAGCTCATCATCTGTCTGAAACACAAGCTGTTTTTAGTGCCGTTTAAGACAACCTGCTGACTGACCCTCAGAAACACCAGGTTATAAAAGCAGCTGCATGTGATGATCACAGTAAGGAAATATACCGTCACAGGCATCACGCAGGGCCAAGACTAGAGTGTTTGAAGCAGCCTGAGCTTCTGGCCCACAGGGAGTACTTGTACATACGCTACACTGACTTTATCAGACACTTTGCTTATGTTTAATATGAACATCCACCGCTGGAACATGAGATACATGACAGAAAATCAAGAAAAGCATCTTTGACCTGACGTTTAGCAGGTCAGTGGGAGTCTTTGCTGCTGTAGTTGGTCTCCTTCAGATAAAATACTGCTGCGTACCTCGTGTTTGCAGTAGAGCAGCAGCAGGTTTCCAAAGGTGACGGGGGGGAAGGAGGGCTGCTGCAGGAGGAAGGCCAGCTTCTCGAAGCCCTCCGACGGCTTCGTGTCCATGTTCAACAGAGCCTGGTTGTGGAGTGTCACTGGGTCCAGTTCCTGTAAAAGTAGACATAATATAGGAGATGAAGTACATAATACTGCACTGAGTGTACAAGAATAACTGCACTTTTTCGAATTGAAGCGGGGCTGATTGCTTTTATAATGAACCACATAAAACTAGTTGTACAGACTTCAACAGAAATACAAACTTTCATCGTTTGTGAGTTTTCAGTTGCTCATTTTGTTCTTTTTTATTGTTAGTGTATAAAAGAGGCACAGCTGGAGGGAGAAGGACTCTTTGAACAGCCTGTTTAAATTCTTGTTTCAGTTTCTAAAGATGAAGAAGCTTTTTCTCCTTCACTGTTTCTGTGTATGAGCAAAAACACCAGGTCTGGAAACGGTCACTTTGCTCCTCGTGGTGAATTTAATTAAAAGTGTCCGAGACTATAAAAATGTCACGAGCACCGTTACACCTGAGATCATGAAAAACTGCTGTGGCTACAACAGAACAGTTTATGATGATGTCAAACATCATATTTAATTGACATCATTTAAAATGATGCTCAGAGTCGAGGATGGCTCATTCTGTTAGACGGTGTTTGTCTCGTCTCCTCTCTCCTCGTATCTCCTCCTCACCTCCTCTGCTCACATCTCACGTGGGAGGGACGAAGGAGGGTAAGCACCCTGATCCTCCCTTTGTCATATTAGGAACAGAGACATCCTTTAAACTGGCACACTGAGACTGAGCTGCAGGTCACAGTCAGGAGGACAGAAGAGACAAGGAGGCACAGGTTAGAGAAAAAAGCCCCCCCCCCCCCCCCCCCCCCCCGCCCAATGAGTGGTTGTCTATAGTGATAAACAGTAAAATGATGGTGTTTACGTTCTGTTCTACCGATTATTTAATTCACAAAAAACAAACACTTTAAATCATATAAATGACTAGAATAAGAGTGTATTTTTTACACTCTGGATCCATTTCATTTGAGTTTTGCTGCTGTGGTCCCATTAATTTCAGCCTGTAAAAAATTTAGGTAAAACTTCACTTCCTAGTATTTCTGACTCAGTGCACTTTGCATGGATTTCCACTAGGGGGCACTAGTTGTTCATAAGCCATGACTCAGAGGCAGTGACAGGCTGGACCAAGGACAGTGTCCCATCTGTACATTAATTTTAATGAAGTCATGTTAGGATGATAAAAATACCATCATTACCTCCATGTAAGCCTTCACACCTACGTCTCCATTCTAATCTTGAATTAATCTCTGTTATCTACAGGCTGTCAGGCTCAGCCCAGGCAGCCTTAATTCAGACAACTACTGAATAACAACACAGAGTCATTCGTTTCCTTCCTTTCGATTGAAGTCTTCACCCTAACAGTAATGATTTTGTGTTCATGGGGGCCTCCAAACGTGATTGTGCAAACAGTTTCATGTCCTTACCTCATCTGATCTCGGGGGCATGTCTGTCAGAGCCTCCTGAGCTGTTTTCACTGCAGGAATCCACATGGAACACAACAGAGAAGAAATCAGGTTGTTTCAGTGCACATAGAGGTTTTTTTCTGAGAAATTTCTGAGAAACAGCGCAGAGTCTTGAAAACCTCATAAGGAAAATCGATAATCATCATCTGCAGGCGCCCCGTGGAACTGTTTTCAGATGTACTGAGTCAATTCCTCAAACATGAGCAAAGCTGATTTTCATCCTCACTCTCTCTCCCTACCTACCTGTCATTTAACGCTCAATATCTAATAAAATCAAAACTGTAACACATGCCACAAAGCATTTACAGTTTTTCTACAAAAGGTTTTTCTGGAAAACAAAGTTCTGATCACTTCTTATTGGACTAAAAGTATCCCACTGGTCCTCTGGGCTTATTGTTAGGTTCTACCTACCCCTTTAAAAGGATTTTCTCCTGTTTGGCACTCCCAGCTGGAAATCTTTTAACAAAAACCTGTAAGGCTGACAAGTAACGTCTAGTTTCTGAAACTAGGAGTGTTTAGACTAACCCTAACCCTCTCTCACAGTGGTTTTCCGGTGACCTGGTGGCTCTTATTTGGGGTTCATATCTTCCTGAAACACACTTCAACACGCAGACAGCAGAAGCCTGAGATCAAATCAGCACCAGTGGTGTTGATGAGGTTAATAAGAAATGTCCAATATAGCCAAAACGTGCTCGGGATGTCCCCTAAAAACGTTTCTGAGCTCATCCCTGCAGGCTGGGTTCAGCACATCTTTCCATCCGTTTCATGCAGCAGGTGACGCGACTCTCCGTCCGTCTGACAGAGCCGGCCGTTTGATGTGGGCTTCCTTCCTGCATGTCGTCCTCTGATCACTGTTCTTTAAAGCTTTGGTCTGATAATGTGTCAGAGGGTGGAGAAAGAAAGGACTACAACCCTGCTTTTGAAGATTAAAGGAAGCTTTGCAAGTTCTCTTGCAGCCGATTTTCATCTCTTTCTATCGGTTTCTGTTCCTCTTATGAACAGGGAAAAGTTTACGGCTGTGACCTGGTTTAGGACACAAGCACTGAGCCTGCAGTCAAGTAAGAAAACACAGTCCCAACACATACATCAGTTAAAAATTCAAAGGACTGAAAAAGACCCAGGTCATCAACACTGACAGGTTCAAGGTTCGAGTCCCTCGGTTCTAACCTTTTTGGCAAACAAAGTTAAACGCTCACTTTTTGCATTGAATGTAAAAGTGTACAAGCTCCTTCAAAGGCTTTTTCAGTGTGTTTAATCACATGCATACGTTTTGCTTTAGCTTGCTTAAAGTAGTACCTGATGCTTAACAGACAGACTGAAACTGCACTTTGTTAATGTTATTACAGATGCTCTGAATAGGAGAATCTGGTGTGCAGTTGTTGTGTCCATGGTCATTTATTCATTGCTTTGCAGAGTATTTTTTGATGAATAAATGACCATGGCATGTTGCGTCTTTCACAAAATTTCTTAAGGTCTAAAACATTAAGGAGCCCTGGCCACCAGACTCACCTCAGTGGAAACTTCTGGATTTGTTTCTTGTCGCAGACGCTGTTTTTTCTGCACTGGTGAGGTTTTACACATGTGAAACCACAACGAGCGTAAACAGTTTTACAGGCCTCTTCTTGATAATTGCGGCCTATGCAAAAATATTTTTAGGCTACAGGGTAAATATCTAATTTTTTTTCTATTTTTGTTGCTCACCACAAATGGCTGCTGGAAGCAGTGACTCTGAACATCGTCGAGGCATCCAGCTCCCGTAAAACACCAACGCTCTACAAACTCCAGCTTTAGGGAAAGTTTTCATGTAAGAACGTTCTTTTTATCCAAATGTAAACTAAGTTACAGTAATGTGCAAAGGTTTTGAGCCACCCCTCATTTTTTTATATGTTGCAAATACAATGGGAAGTAGATGCAACGATTTATTGAAAGACATGCAGACAAACACAGAAATCGAGTGTTTACGGCAAAAACAGAGTTTGTACACCTCTGAAGAGCTTGAAAGTCTGAACTCTCTTAGGAAACCTTCTGTAGTTTCTTTCTTCTCTTGGTGTTCAGGAAGGGTTCTCCGGGGCTTTTGAAGGACATTCAAAGCTCGTCTTTGTTTCATTCTCTGCATCAATAATGTTGAGTTTCGGGCTCTGGGGAGGCCAATCCAGGACTGATGGTTTCTATCCATTTATGCTTTTACTGCATTGGCAGTAAATCAAACTATTGGCAATCAGACACTTATCTTTGCTGCATTTCTTGTTTCTTGTCCAAATAAGAACTTTGAAAGACCTTCAGAAAGCTGGAGAACTATTGTTCAAGAGGACTTAAAAAATACAAGTCTGGCTCATTTGAATCAAAATATAAAGTAATGAGGGATGGTTCAAGACTTTAATCATTTATTCATTATTTACTACAGTTATTATTAACTTTAACCGCCTGCGGACTGATATCTATGTGACTGAGCAAAACTTTGTGATAGCTAGCTAACGTCGGCTTGTTGTTCTCCTCACTGTGACCTAAAACCAGCGATTAATCCACCAGGAAAGTGTTTACTGTGGTTGAGGGGAAGGTTTAAGGAGCTTTTACGATGGCTTTTCTTATCAGACCCAGGACCCACATCCATCCTTTATAATGTAAACAGTGAGAAACAGCCGCTAACGTCAGGTTAGTCAAACTAAAGACCAGCTCTCAGCACACCCATGTGTCTTCACAGAGGATTTAGATAGCTATGATTGGCCACAGCATGGATAGGTTTGTGATGTTCCTCAGCTCTTGTGTGGTTGGTGTCTGAATACTGACTGTGGTTCACTTTACAGCCACAGTTGTCATCAATACTGTTTTTTTACGCGGGCTCGTCTGCCACCTCACTACCTCTCTAAGTGACGTGTTGGAAACAGATGGAGGTTCTTACAGTTCTTCAGCTCGTAATTGATTGCAGCTTTGAGGTTAAAAGCTTCGATCAGGGCCGATTGATGCAGGACCAGCGTGTTTCCCACGCTGTGGATGTCGATGCCTTCGGTCGTCATCCCGACACTCAGCTCTGGTACGCAGAAAAAAAACAACCCTCATGCTGATGACAAAAACATGATCTAAAAATAATAAATATCTAAAAGAGGAGAAAATCACAGCTATTTTTACCTGGATGTTCCTTGATTCCACGGTCTATGATCTCTCCGATATACTTGAGGGCCTGATTGTGGTTCTTCAGGCTGTAATAAGTCAGGGCGATGTTGTAGGACAACGCTGAAAATAAGAGACAAAAATGACACAAAAACCCAGAGGTGTACAATCATTTTATCTTAATCAATTTTATTTAAATGTATGATGAATTCAAGTCATGTCCAGTTTTTGTTCTGGTTCTTTTTGTTTAACAGAAATAGAAACTCATCTCATCTGCAAATATTTTCGGTTAACCTGAAAAATAAACCCTTTCCACTGTAAAAAGTAGTGCGGAGTTGATTACAAAAAACCCAGAGACAGCTGATATTCTCCCACAGACTGTGGATTCTCCCACAGACTGTGGATTCTCCCAACGCCACCAACTATAAGAAATGAAGGACAAGATTATTTCTGCAGGAGGAGCTGTTTGGGTCAACATTGCTTTTTTATAGAGATGGAGCAGATGAAGATATGTTACTGGACCGTCCTTCCAGCGGTTAGACAGCGTCGTCTTATTGGCTGTTACGGGTGAATATTTTTGGGTTTCCAGAAACACTCCAGTGACAGTAAATAAATTGTCTTTTGATTTCAGGTCAGTGCATAGAGAACAGCTTACTGAATGTGTGTTTTTAACTGATCACCTGGCACGTATCCCAGCACTTGCATGGCAGACATGAACTTCCTGCAGGCCTCCTCATACTTGCCGTCCTGGTAAAGCAAACAGCCCATATTGTAGACGTAGTCCGGGTCGTCCGGCGGCAGCTGCTCCAACAGCGACTACAAAAACACAACAGAAAGTGACGCTAATGAAGGTGTGTCTGGCTGTGCATAATAAGGATTAATCTGATGCTATACTGAGCAGAAATGGTATCGTGTGTTAACAGATGACGTGTTAAAGCTCCTCACCTTGGCAGCGGAATAATCTTCCTCACAATATTTAATGCAGGCCTGCAGCTTGACCATCTGTGCCAGAGAGAGACAATAAACCGAAGGTAAAACAGGGACACGGCAACAGCAGCCAAGTGCTAATTTTAATATGGGGCCAAAAAAAAAGAGCCAGTACAAAGTGTAATCTGTAATGCAAACTGTCATCCATAACCATTTTTATGAGCTTCTTTTCCCACATTTGGACCTTTTCTCCAAAACCTCTGAACTTTTCTTCTTGATATTATCACAAGGACAAAACAAGCTTAACCCTCTGAACCCCAGAAAGCTTCTAGATGATACTTTTACTCTGGTCTAATTTTTACAACAGCGCAATAGCTCCACTGAAGGTATGTCACAAACCGTCCACGGGCAAAGGAAGGGAGGATAGAGTGGGTCATCAGAATAAAAATAATTCACATAACAGGACGGCAAAAGGTTTTGTTGTAGATTTGTAAATTTATAAGAGAAATCTAACCCAGTTACAGTTAAATGTATGAAAATTTGTCACCAGCTTTCATCATCAATGTTTCCATTTTTTTCTTGTAGGTTTTAGTTTTTTATAAATAGGAGATCAGGAGATTTTTTCTTGCAAATTTACAAATTTAAACTTGAAATTTCTGTGTCTGTAAAATATATTTGGGAGTATGTGTGCGAATAAAAATATAGATTCAGCCCCAGCAAATGGCTAAATTGTCGTTACGTGACTATGGCTCCTAGCCGACTCAGTCTTAGCTTCTCGGGACTGTTTAGCGAAAACGATGTATTTTTGCTTTAAAAGTGACACGCTGACTAAATTAATTTTCATAAAATGCCACATTATTAGGCATAGATTATAGATTAGCCTTCATTCTCTGCCTTGGCAGAAGTTTGTCTTGGACAAGTCAGAGAGACGCGCCACATAAAACAGCGTTTATGATGCTGTTTTAAATTCATACACACAAACACACACTCGCAGCTTGACTTATTATCATTCAATGATTTATAATGGTGCTAAAGAAAATTTGCACTGATTAACTTACAAGTTGTTACCCTGCACCTCTTCAACAGCGTATTAGAGCCACTGAAGGTACAATCAGGGCGTCGACTCTTGTGATTTATATCTTTGGTGATTTTCAGAACCTGCTTTATCACTGACGCTTCAAATATCTCCTGGAGGAAGATGGAGGGAGCATGCTAACTATCTCTTTAGACCAAACTTTGAATTTGATTTAATTAGATGTCATTATACTCAATTTTCCCTGAATTAGACCTTTGGAAAGCTAAAAATCGATGACGGAATAACCAAGGAGGTAATGTTTTTGGTAGCATTTGCATGCGTCTGTAAACACGACAGCTTTTGAATAAATTCTAATAAAACTTTGTAGGGGTGTAAAGTGGAGTCATGTTAACAATCCATTAAAATTTGGCTTACACCCACTGAGGTTGTCAAGGTCAACTTCATGATTTATTGGTCTAATATCATTATAAACATAATATCACATCTGACCTCTGACCTTTTCTTCAAGGTTAAAAGTTTGATCCGAAAGTCAAAGTTCTTCCATGTTTCTCATTGCCATTGTTCGTACTGACAACAGCAAGACATTTGTGAGGATTCTAAATATCACGTTACTTTGGACCTCTGACCTCATTTTCATGGTCAAACTTGTCAAATCTCTTTTATGTGCAGAATTATGCTTAAAATTCTACTTCCTTTGTTTGTATTGGTAACAGTTAGGAAGTGATTCTGGTGTACGGGGATTCTAAATATCACATTCGAGTTTGCATCCAAATATCATGACACAGCTACTCTGACCTCACTTTTACATTTCACATCTGCGTTTCTTTCAAATTGACCCCAAATGCGATATATCTTTAAATAAAGTATTGTCAGGAGAAAGAGAATGAGCTGTTAGGAACACAGAGTTATATTACTGTAGTAATATTACACAATAAGATCAAGTAATTAATTTCAGGTACTTACAAATCTGTACCTATAATTCATTGCCGAGTCCTTTAGTGTAATCAAAATAAACGTCTTTCATGATACCTGTATCTAGTTTTTACTGCACTACAAACTTCCTAAAGTCTTTAAGTTCTTAAAGTAGATTTAAAAGAACAAAGAATACAAAATGTATCTTCAGAGTAAATATCACCCAGAGAGTGAGCTGCCTTGACGCAGGTTTGTGTGCTCTGAGTGCTTCTTGTTGCATCTGTTTTTACACCTTCTGGTTTTGATGGATGGTGTTATTTTTGTGATTTTTTTTGTAAAACCAGACACTTTTTCTGGTTTGGGCGTTCAGAGGGTTGACTCTGATGCACAGGCTGCCTTCTTGTAACTTTGATAAAAAGTGTGGCCCTTGTTGCTGAATTACAAACATTTTTGTTTGCCTTTGTTCATTTATTGTGCATTTATGGGCCATATGCATTCGCTAGAACACGTCTGGTGAACAAATGTTCCTCGTGATGGAGATCATCTAACAGATGGTGTTAAAACAATTCTGTACAAATAAAGTGGAATTGTTCATAAACTGACAAATTTGATGCAATGATGAAACACCTGGACCACAACACTTCCAGCTCTTCGTTTATTTATTTAAATGACACACGCATGCACACACAGCTGGGCTCAGTGTGTGTGTGTGTTGTACCTTGGTTTGGCTGCTGGGGTTGTCGAGTGCAAATGAAGCCTTGGTGGCCTCGGGATAAGCACCAGCTTTGTACAGGGACTGGGCGTAGTACACTTTGTACTCCTCCACCTCCGGGTGCAGCTGCGTGAGCTGCTCGTAGCACTCGGCGGCGTTGGTGAAGTCCTGGATGTG
This sequence comes from Copadichromis virginalis, assembly GCF_057382275.1. Lineage (NCBI taxonomy): Eukaryota > Metazoa > Chordata > Actinopteri > Cichliformes > Cichlidae > Copadichromis > Copadichromis virginalis. Next base: position 34,643,229 of record NC_140621.1, on the reverse strand, counting down.
ATAGTAGCAGAAACCAAGCAGAGACAGCGCCGCCCTGGACTGAGACACAGGTGAAAGGAGGAGAGAGTGACCAGCTGAGGCACATCTGTAGAGAAAAACACACAGCTCACCTGAGGATGTCTGAGCACAAAATGCAGACATCTTCAGCCCACCAGGGTTCCTGCTGCATTTTAAGATGTTCTTTTCTGTATTTTAAAAACCGTTTCCTTTTTAAGATCTCAATAAATAAAAATTAAGAAAGAACAAAACTGCAGGGATAGTTCAGTAGGTAGAGTAGTGGCCCCATGATCGGAAGGTCGGGGGTTCGACTCCACTGAACGGCTACCCTGAGGTACCCCTGAGCAAGGTACCGTCCCTACACACTGCTCCCCGGGCGCTGCATGGTGGCTGCCCACTGCTTCACTGGGTGAATGGGTTAAATGCAGAGGAACTATTTCCCCATGGGGACTAACACGCACACTTTACTTTACACTTTACAAAGCTGAAAACAATGTCTTGCAGCAGTGCAGTAATCCCTACAACTGAAAGTGTGCCAGATTTACTGAGGTGCAATATGCAAAAATGCACTTACAATGTGCTAATTTAAAAAGAAAAATGTAGCCAGTTTATTTCAGTCATAATGAAAGTAACGTACTGAGAGCAGAGCAAATTAGAAGGGAAAAAATGAGTGACTCAGATGAGGGAGCGAATAATTTACTACCCAAAGTAATATAGTTTCATCACAGTAACAGTGAAGCAATTCAGATCAATGACAAGACACTATAATAAAATTAATCTTATGGATCCAATGATGAAGTCTTGAAAATGAGCCCCATTAATTGCTGTATTTGGACAAACATGTATGTAAGCCCATGTATGTTACATGTAAGCCCATGTAACAAACAAACAAGAAAATCAAGTTGTAATGTTTCAGAGCTCTCTGTGTGCACTGTTGAGTAGAGACAGGAAGAGAGAGAGGATTACTGTTTCTTTAAGTCTTATATCGCGGGTTGCATATCTCCTTTACCCCCTTGAAGATTGGCAGACTTACCTTGGTGTGTTTTTGGAGCTGGCCGTTCAGGATGTGAATGGCATCCACATACTGACCATCTTTAATCTACAACGCAGACACATATTTATTGGGAAAAGCTTGAGTATGTAGACTGATTAACACTCGCTCTCTTTATCCAATCACTTGTAGTAAACTACAAGGACTGGAGCGATAAGAACTTCAAAGATTAACCACCGGTACAAACCTACAAACACTGCAGTTTACATTTTCTCTGTTTATTATAAGTTTAAACTTAAGCCGAATTTACGGAAAGTGCATCTCAATTCCAGAAAAATATAATTCGTCTTGGATAAGTACTTCATTAAGAATGAAACACTAAAATAAACGATTTGTGAATGGAGTTTGGTTCACGCTGTGTAGCTGTTAGCTCAACAAGCTAAGAACCCTAACTAATTGGCGTATTCTCACCAGTTTGTAGATCGTAGCCGTGTACTCTCCGTCTTTTATAGCAGTCATTGCTTCAAATCTGCACTCTCATCAAACAGACACTACTTGTGGCTTCGGGTTTTCCCATAATCTGGGTCGTAGCATTTAGCTAGCTTCTGCTTGGCGAAGCACGGAGAGCATAGGAGCTGTTACTTAGCAACGGAGGAGAGCGGAAAGGGACATTTGCCTGGCGTATGTAACAGCCAATCACCTTACAGTTTGAACGTATTTTTTTTCTAGAACCTTTATTTACTTGTTGGACAAAGACAATCACCGTCCCGTAGAAAATATAAAACTTTCCTGCTGTCTTTAAGTTTCTTTCTTTCTTTCTGTGGCATTTTTATAGTGTTTAAATTCATTTGCAGGTTCTCCCCCTTTGGTTTGACAAAGAATGTCTTATATTAAGTGTCCTTCTAGTTTCTAGTTGTACTGGTTTTGTTTTAGCTTGTCTCATATATTGCGTCGCCTTTTGGCAGTTTTACAAATCGTTAGTAGTTTTGAGCCTGCGTGTGTGAATTTGCAGTCATTGTCTTCCCGCTTGCATTGGTTTTGCATGTGTTTTTTGTTTGTTTTTCTTTATTTACTTTCTTCTCTTTATGAATTTCTTTAAATCTCTTTTAAAGAATTTTGAGTGTCTTTGTTCTTTGTTTAACTTGGTTTTGTAACTTTTGTTTTATAACTTTTAAAAAAAAAATTTTTGCTTCTCTTTTAAATTTTCTGTCTATCTGTTGGTGTTTTGTGTCTCTTTGTGATTGTTTGATTTACTTATCAGCAAGAAATACTGACAATCATCACTGACCAGGGATCTCTGTTCCTTTGTGCTCCTGGGCCTGTGCTTTGTAGGGCTGTTCTTCTACACGTTTACAACTTAAGGTCTCTAGTTTTGTCTCTCTTAAAGTCTCTCTGTTTTTCTCTTTCCTTCTTATCCTTCAGCAAAGCACAAGCACAGGCTGGTAAAATCCACAGATGATCTCATATCTGAAGGATTCAGGAGAAGGAAATATACTCACCAAACAGTGGCTAAAACAGATGAAACCTGGAGTGTCGCCTCAAACCCAAACCACAGTGTGCTGACCACCGGGCCTCCATAATGACGGAGGAAAGGTTTGATGCCGAGTGTGTGTGAGAGAGTTTCAGAACGTGAAGTGTTTTTTTTAGTGTTTATATGCATGTGCATGCATGCTTGTGTGTAGGAGGGGTGTGTTTTATGCTTGCGTTCTCTCCTTCTGGTACTTTCTGCACTTCTTGCATGCCTGTCACTCACTTCTGTTGGGACGAGTGAAAAGATCTGCAGCAGAGGAGCTGCAAAACAACAGGTACATATTAACATTAGCAGGTATGTGCAGAAATATCCATCATTTACTCACATTTATTTTATAGCTGGCTGGTTCAGAAAAGGAAGAGAAGCACTATCAGAGGGCTCTGTTTTTTTTTAAACTGTATTATTTTTACATTTTCTTTATATTTTCTTCTTGTTTTCTTGTTTTGCGTTATTTTGTTAAAAACTGTTGCATTGCTACTTTGCTTTGCAAGAAAACACTTATTGTATTCGTGCTGCATGAAAGCTCGAGCTCCATAAGTCTAATGCATACTTGAGATGCACCTGAATGAGGTTCTTTATTAATGCAGAGCATGTACATGAATCTGGCATCTGCCGTTGTAATATTGAAAAACTCTTGGGAATGTTTCCATGTGACTTTCTTCACTGCGAGGCCAAACTTATTTCATGGTTCCCAGATTGAGACTGGTTGGAGCTGATGAGATTTTGGTGGCTTAAAATGATGTTGAGGAGAAAAACTGCAGCAGAGATGAAGGCAAAAAGATGTGTTTGTTTGTGTGTGTGGTTATCTTCTTTGGATCCTGTGGGAGTGTGTATACTTGCACTACGGGTGGTCAAGTGTGTTCCATTGGTTTAAGGATATGTTTGAGTCCTAAGTAAGTGATGGGTTTGCATGAAAATAATCTGGTAGACCTTCAGAGAAAATCAAGGTAACTTAAGGAACTGTTGTACTGAAGGCACTCAGTCTGTGTGGCTATGATTAGGCAGCTCAAAGATGAAGAAAGACTGGGTCATAGTTAATAAAAACACTGGTTACATAAGTGTTTTTTCCCCCCTGATGACAGAGTTTATTTAAAGGGGCAGTTCCTCTTCTGATCGCTGGATGATGCACCAATGTGCAAATACAAAAATCAATACAGGTTTTGGAAAGCATATTTTGGCATCGCTCAACACCAGGCCACTAATTATGAGTGCTGCTGGTGATTTTTATGATTATGTATAATATGTGCACAGTATGCTGCCTTTATTTGGAGTTTGTGTGGAGTCACTCCAGGGCCTCTGTTTTCCTTCGACAGTCCAAAAACGAGTGATTTTAAACTGGCTGGATAGTTAGATAGATACTCCCCAGGATGCTATGTTTATGAATGATTCAAAAGAGACTCAAATGATAAGTACAGACACGTATTCTAAAAAGACGACTACAGCTGTAAAACAAAAAACTTTGTTATCCAACAAGTCTTCTCAGAGAGAGCCGATGGAAAACATCACTGGTTGAAATGAACCAGAATTATCCCTGAAATGGCTTCAAACCCCGTCCGCTTCACTTTGAGCTTAACGGCAGGTTTATTTCTGTTTAAACACACGTGTGCAGGAAGGCCGGCTGTATAGTCTGCTGCTGCCTCTGTGTATTTTTGCAGGCATGTGCGGAACAAACACAAAGCTGCTGAGGTAGACTGTACTCGGCGTGCCTCTGCAGCTCTCCTCTAAGTCGCTCTGTCAGGTCTGGTTTGTGCATCGGCGCTCTGACTCGGGCTCGGACTCGCTCTTTAATGCGAGCTGACTGCAGGAGCTGAGAGTTTATCGCTTCTTCCTGTGTTCCACTCCTGACAAGCCTGGAAGACTTAGAAGTTTGTACACTCAGTAGTTAGATTTCCTTTCTCTGCTTTATTAGGATTGATAGCCACGGTGGTAGTAAAGCCACACAAGGCCTTACACAGTGCTGAGGAATAATCAAATCTCTAGAGCAAACTCGCTTCGGCCGTACAGAGCAATGTTTCCAGACAGATATTGTGCAGTTCAGCAGGAGGCAATCTGCATTTCATAAGGCTGAGCACAAAGAAGCAGCTTGAATATACGATTCAATTATTTTAATGCCATGCAAACAACCAAACTTATCGACATGTCTGAGTCGTTTGGGTGTGATGCTGAGCCGTTGGTGGTTTGCTGGTGATTCAATTAAATTGCTAGAGTGCCTTCGTTAAACCATTGTTGCCAATTATTTCTAAAGCAATCAATCACCCAGTCAAAGAATCAATATTCACACAGCAAAATTATTTAAAGTGCTCAATAAAAAACGAGGTGTCAAAAGAAAAGCTGCGTCTGCATGTAAAGCCAGCAAATAAGCAAAGCAGAGCAGAATAAACAAGGATTAAAAGAGACAAGTGGGACACATGTCAACATTTAGAATCAGGAGGGCTAGCTCTGTGGTCGGCATGAAGCTGGACACTCTGGTGACAGTGGCAGAGAAAAGGACATTAAAGAAACTGATGGACATTATGGACAATGCTGGGCATCCTCTGCACACGGCCATAAACAACCAGAAGAGTCTGTTCAGTGACAGGTTGCTTCTCCCCAAGACAAGAACTAACAGACTTAAAAACTCCTTTGTCCCACACGCCATCAGACTGTTTAACTCCTCTCTGGAGGGGAGAGGGAGGGGAGACAGGAGGACAAAGGAGGGGGGAACAACTAAGCTGTAGTGCCTCTGCACCTCACTGTACAATACCTTGTGCAATACTTTTTGTAAATAGTCAACAGTGCAATAGACTCAATACTTGAAATGTGCAATTCACTTGTATTTTTATTTTTTTATTCCTATTTATTCTATTTATCCCCTTTGTATATTTTATTTATATTTGTCTCTGTATTTATATATGTGTGTGTGTGTGTGTGTATATATATATATAACAGTTCTGTAACTGTAACTTCGGTCGTTGCTGTGCTTTTTTTGGAAGTCGAATTTCCCAGAGGAACCCACCCGAGGGATTAATAAAGTTCTATCTTATCTTATCTTATCTTATTTAAATGATTGAAATAAGACAAAGAAACACAAGGGGAAGATTTGAAAGGACCAGTTCTTCTCATTTTCAATTTTTAGAGCAGCTTTGCATGAGTCACAGTTCAAAATAATCCTTCTTTATCTCATACTGGGGCTCCTCCACCGCTTTCTTCTGATTAGCTGCCCTTTATCAACAGAATGTGGGCGGGGCTTCTGTTCTGAGGTAGACCTGCGGTGTTTATCCTTTTCATTTGTACAGTTGTAATCGCAGTAATCGCAGTTGGGTGCGGAGCAAAGCAACTGCACCGAAATGCTTTGGAGGAGAAGGTTCATTTACCATGTGGAAGTGATCTGACTTCTGACTCCTAGCAGGAGTACGTTGCAATTTTGAGCAAAATAAATAAATAAATAAATAAAGAAATAAATGGCAGTGTATGCTTTGTGTTCTGGTATACAGCGAGGTGAAAGGTCTGTATGGGCTAGCAACTATCCGTGAAATGAATGTTAATTCTCTGTGTTCTCCAACATTTGAGAGTGCAGCATCTTCTTCCTGTATTTACTTTTGTTGCTCCCGCCTCAAACGCATCTGGCCAATCAGCAGACTGAAGATTCTTACGTGGTTTGCACTGATTCCTTTTGGCTCGTTTGGAGTTCGCTTGGATTTTTCTGTGTGAAAAGAAATCAAATCACGGAAAACTACAAGTTTACAAACTTGTCAACTGATTCAGACCAGAGTAAACGAACTATAGGTGTAAAAACAAACAAACAAACAAACAAACAAACAAACAAACAAACAAAAAAACCTCCAAAAAACCAAAAAAATTCTAAGGCAATAGACAGGGGTCAAAGTAGGTGGTAACTCTCTCCTCTATTTGAGCAGTGTATTTATATGTTAGGAACTAATGAAAAGTAATGCAACAGTTTATTCTAGAGGAACAGAGTGGCATTTAAAGCTTTATAGAAACAGAGAGCAGCTGGGACAAGTCGCCAATCTATCACAGGGCCAACTCAGAGAGACACACTCTTATTCACACTAACAGCTAGCTTAGAATCACCAGTTAACCCTAACAAGGATGTCTTTGGACTGGGCAGGAACCAGTGTCCCAGGAACCCATAAAAAGCATAATATCCTCTGGGATCAATAAAGTATTCTGATTCTGAAAGCGTGCAGGCAACAACAACACCACAGAGAAAGGCTCCAGTCAGTTAATGATAAACAGTAACTTTTCATATGTCTACATATCTGTAGAAAAAACCAACCGTGCTAGAGGGACAAGAAAAACATAATTAGGGCAAAGTCAGGGTTGCGTGATCCAGCTCTAACTGTATGCTTTATCAAAAAAGTCCAATCTTAAAAGTAGAGCGTGTGTCTGTCTGCTGGACCCAAACGTTTAAAGTTTATATGTAAATAAACTGTTTTACAAGAGCAAAAGTCACAAAATGTTTTATGAGATAAAAAAAGGTTAAAAAACTAAAAGTGTTTTTCTGGAAGTGTAATAAAAGTTCCACAACCTCAAACGCACGTCTCCTTTTGTCCTTAACCAGCACTGATCAGCTCACCTCAGAGATCCAGTACTTATTTATGGCTGAAGTTCTGGTCATCAATAACTCTGTGTGTGATCACCAGATTTTTAAATTGAACCCTAAACCTTTTGTAGAGCCGGTGTAAAGAGGACAGTGTCACGGCGGGAGCTCTGAGAGGACCTGTGAGAAGCCTCGCAGTCGCTTCCTACACTGTTTATAAGAGAGGATGTGCTCAGGCAGAGGACTCATGAATAACTGAGGTGTTCAACAGATGATAAAAACAAGTTCGCACAAGACAACCAGCGTGTTTATCAGAACTGTCTGATCAGAAATTTCACCCAGCTGGAGGCTCTGGCTGCAGTTCAGCTCCAAGTGCTCTGTTAGGATAAGACGACGAGGTGTTTAAGACCACACGGGGCCTGATTATTCGAGACGCTGTGTTGGAGAAGGACTTTAAATTCACTTATTGAGAGAGAAGCTAATACCGTAAAACTGAAGGCTTTTCATGGCGTGATTGTAAAGAGACCACACTCGCAGTAACAGATCAGTGTGCTGGTCTCTGACACAGGATGCTTCTAAAGATGCCAACACTGATGAGACTACAGAGGGTTGAGATCTGTTCAGTATTTCCATTTTAACTTGGTTGGATTTATGTAACCATCATGTTTTGGGTTAAATATGTTTCAACCTCTGTGCTGGGCTGGACAACAGTTATTCATCGATTTAACAGGGTGGTAATGTTAAAACTGAGGGCTCAAAGTGGGGCTCAGATGGATTGAAATCACTCTTCCTCATCATCAGATCATCTGCTGCTTCTGCCTGCAGGTGCGAGTGCGATCATGGCCTCCAAGCTGAGCGTGCTGCTGCTGGTACTGACTGGCTCCACCTTGACGGTGCTGGCCCAGAGGCGACGCCCGGCGTCCAAAGCCACCGACGAATGGAACTTCAAGGAAGGCTGTGAGCACCCAGATTACTCTCTGTTTACTCTGGGTCAAGGGTCAAGTTCAGGGTCCATCATGATGAGGTCAAAGGTAGAGGTGAAAGATCACACTGCTCAGAGAAAGCCTGCCTGTTAAACCTGTACATGCAGGTTCCAAGCTGGTGTCTTAAAATATGAAATACTCCTTTAAGAGGCTCACACAGGAGCTTCCTTGAATCTGAATTTATTTTGAAGTAAACAGGACCTCTGGGGCTTATTATGGTGTGTTCTCACTAATCGTTACAAAGTGAAGATGGCTGAAAATTAACAGTGCTGTGACTTTCTGTCCCAGCTGACAGGGTGAACATGCGCAATGTGGCCAACCTGACCGAGGTTCTGGACAACTGGCGGTTCGACATCATCAACCAGATGAAAGGGCTCCTGCAGAATGACCACCAGTCTCTCCTGCCGGACTACGCCAGGTACGAGAGAGGGTCTCATTTATTCGTTTATGACGCCACAAAATCCCACGGCACACAAACCTCTGATGTGCCTTACAGTTCAGATCTACTGTTCCTTTTAGCTGAGTGTTCCTGCCATAATGCGACTAATGCAGTAGCTGAATTTTGCCATTTGCACAGCTGATAGGTGCACAAAGAAGTCCAGAAATCCAGCACGAGCTCATGAAGCTGGCCGGTACACTGACGACTGTGTGCAAAGCTGTCATCAAGACAAACAGAGGCTGAAATAGAAAGCATATATTTGGGTCTTTTCTCACTACATAAATCCATGACAGTAACAGAAGAGTGTAAACGAACGAGCAAACTGTTCCCCGTGAGTGAAGCGAAACAGTCTCTGAGAGGCACCACAGGAATGCGGTTTAGCCGTGGGGCTGAAAATGAAGTCGGGGGTTTACTGGGTACGCTCTGCGGCCGATGCCGTCAGAGGAAGCTGCAGCTGAAACGGCAATTTTTTTTTTTTTTTTTTTTTTTTTGAACTTTTAATTGCAGAGCAGGAAAACAGCAGTCACCAGCATATACATACACAGGACAAAGATGCATCTACATGTATAGCAGGACGTGGGAGGCAGAAAGAGAAAGCCAACAGCAATATTAATAAACAATGAAAAAGGTTAACAATCGTCCCTTTGTTGCCAGGCTAAATCCCGTAAGCCCGATTTCAACCTCTGAGCAGAAGGAGTGTTCAGGTGGGCCAAAAAAGGGTCCCATATGCGATAGAAAAGGAAAGGTTTGTCCTTAAGTGCTGTAGAGAAGGCTTCCATTGGCATGATACATATCACAGACTGTAGCCACTGGTTGACAGATGGGGCCTTATCAGAAATCCACAGTACCATAATGCACTTTCGAGCGTAGTGCAGCAGTATGTGAAGGAGATCTTTGCTGCGAAAGCCGGCAGGTAGCTCATCGTTCAGTCCTAACAGGCAAGTCCTTGGACCCAGATGCAGTCGGCAATTAAATATAGTACATAGCTTGTCTATAAGTGATCTCCAAAACTGTAGAATAACAGGGCAGCTCCACAGACAATGAAAAAAGGAACCAACAGCAGACTGATGAAACGGCAATTTAAACGTCAAAATAGAAACTGACCGAAAGGAGCTCCAGTTTTCCAGAGGGGGACTCTGCAGCTTCCTGCCGCTCACCGCAGGTCAGCAGACGAGACATCGCTGTGGTCCAGAAGTTACATAAGCACAGCTGCAGACATGTTTCTCCCTCAAATTTAATTTTCTTACATAAAGTCTTTTAGTTCAGTTTTTCTGCTGATCCAATGATCAAAGTCTGTGTTTGTCATCTTACTTTAACCCACAGTTTGATGTTGTGATTGATCCTGGACTGTTGGTCGCTTTCATACATGGTTTGCTTTATAAATGTCTACATTAAGGAACACACCCACTCACAATGAGAGAAGAGAGTGTGCAGTTTGCAACAGGAGTATAAAGAAAGAAGACTTTGTAGCCTATATTTCTGGGTAACTAGACATGAACATAAATTACAGATGTCATGTAAAACCTGCAAGAAAAAGACTTTTAAACTAGAACAGGGAGCACTAACTGCAGCGAGGATCACACGTGTGCTACCAAAGAGACTTTTAGTGAAAGTTATGTGTGTGGCGAGCAGGCAGCAATCTCTACTAGCACAGGATGAAGAGGAAACTAAAGCGTTGCGTGTGTGTTTGATTTATATTGTCTTCACTCGCCCCGTGTTCAGGATCCAGCCGCTGTCTGAGGCCTTAGACGACCTTTTCAAAGAGTTCAACGCCCTCAAGACTCGTCTGGGCGATCTGACCGATAAGTTCACCGCCATAGAAACTTTTATCGATGAGGTCAAAACCAGCCGCGCAACCAGCTCCAACGCCAACACCAACCCGAACCCCAACACCAGCGCCAGCACCAACCCCAACACTGGCACTGCTGTGGCTCCAGTCGTCAGGCAGAGGCGGGTGATGAGGAAAAAGGCCCCTGCCTCGTCCTAACCGGACGGCTACGACGAGGCTTTTCCTCTCTGACGTTTGCTTCTCAGGCTGTTTGTGTCTGAAGCTAATCTATTCTTTTTAGCAGGCTTTACTATATTATGAGCTTCTGCATAGCTCAGCTTTTTATAGGGAGATCTAACATCTCTCACTCTCATTTGAAAATTCAGAAAAATGCCAAATCAGCCATTATTCGCTAATATATGCAATTAGTCGACAGAGAAACTAAACAAATGTGCTCTATGCACTGAGTTTTACATTTTATTTTATTCAGAACCTCTTCATCATCTTTATCATCAGGTGAGATCTCACCTGCATGGGTGTATTAACCTCTTTAGAGTCCCCGCAGCCCTCGGCCTGGAGCTTTCTGCTCACCTCCATTATACCTGTCAGTTTTCTAATTTCCTCAAAGCCAAGCAGAGCTCACATGTCAAATTAAAACAAAACTCTAATAAATGACCAGCTAGCTGCTTCTTCACGTGTTATTCTGGTGCCTAAAGAACAAAAATGGGCTGTTTTTAAACACATTATAAAAGAACACAATGGCCTGACCTGATGACCTGATGACCCTGACCCCTGACCTGGTTGAGGTTTTCTTTGTGTAGATTATTTTTAAAATGAAAGAAAAAGCAAAGCTCACCTGAAAGCAGAATCTGGAGATCCAGAAGGATACCTGGATCTAGATCAGTTTTTGTCTTTGAGAACATCACAACAACACCTTCCACTTTTTACTTTGTATTGATGACGACTGTCCTTTCTTGCAATGATAAAGAATCAAAGAATCCTCCGAAACTTCCTGGTTCCAGATCCGGAGCAACTCCAAGTATCAGCCCACGTCTGTGCCTAACCTGTTCTGCACAGGTTAAGATCAGGTTTGAAGACACAGTTTGGTGAATAAACTGAATACTCAGGGATTCTGGCATTTTACTAAAATATCATCAACAATTGGACACAAAAGTCTAACCCACCAAAATCATCAAGATAATGCTGCCTTATTCAAGCCTTCCTGTGTCTGCACTCTGCTTGCTTATTGTACAAACATGTTTACTGGTTTGTACCTATTGCTGCATTATATAACCTGCAAATAAACTCACTTATTGCATTCAGCTGAGAGTTCTGCTGTGGACTTCTTCAGAAACGAGGTTCGTTTGATCTGAGGAGCAAAGCTCAGAATAAAGCTTTGGTCTTAACTGCGTGACAGTAGATTTCCTGTAATAGTCTTAAAGCAAAGAATCAGTGAAGTTTGAATAGAACCGCTAATTGTGACGTCACTAACGCAATGCATTATGGGACGGTTCTGCACGCAAGCCTGAGATGTATGCATGGACTGTACAGAGACAGTCTTTTGGGGGTTTAAATGTTCCATGTAGACATTAGAAAGCTGTTTTGTTGTAAAATGACACAATGGTACAAATGACGAGGACGGAGAAAGTTCTTTGAGTTTTCTGCAGTGGGAGGAGCAACAAGGAGCTGAGGTCACAGAGCCGAAGACAGCAGCTGGAAGACAGAAAACCATGAACTTCAGCAACATTTCAGGAAATATGCAGGCACTGCTAATTTATCTTATAATACTGATCGTAGCATACGTATGTTAATATGTGCATGTTTACCCTATAACAGCACAAACATGCGAAACAAAGAACTGCCAGTAAGATGGGTTCTTGCTGGTAATTTAAAATATTTTTACACGTTACCTCAGATAAGGCTGTTATCTTAGCTGTCGCCACACAGCAGCCAAAGAAAATCTTCATGCTTTTGTTTTCAAAGAGCAGCTTTCAGAACGTGACAGTGTGATCTTTTGGGTTGTTTTGCGACCGGCTGTTTTCAGTGTGTTTTCTCCCTTATTACCTGTTGGCGTCTATCTCTGCCTTGCTTCTGAGTGAACAGCATCATGGCAGCTTCATGTGGTGCAGAGAACTCCAACCTTCGTGTCGAGTGTGGATCTCAAACCTTTCAAGTCTGATGTTTAAAAGGACTTTATCACAACTTTAAAAGAATTTAAGTGTTTTTTAAATCTCAGTTGCCTCTAACAGCCTTTAGACTGATTTCTAAAAGAGCATTTTCTGCTAAAATCTAAAAGATGTCTTGACCGCGCTCACTCCCAGCATCCAACATGAGCAAACAAATAAAAGATTCAATTCAATTCAATTTTATTTATACAGCGTGAAATCACAACAACAGTCGCCTCAAGGCGCTTTATATTGTGAGGTCGACCCTACAATAATACATACAGAGAAAAAAACAACACTCATATGACCCCTATGAGCAGCACTTTGGCGACAGTGGGAAGGAAAAACTCTCTTTTAACAGGAAGAAACCTCCGGCAGAACCAGGCTCAGGGAGGGGCGGGGCCATCTGCTGTGATTGGTTGGGGTGAGAGAAGGAAGACAGGATAAAGACATGCTGTGGAAGAGAGACAGAGATTAATAACAGATATGATTCAGTGCAGAGAGGTCTGTTAATACATAGTGAGTGAAGAAGAAACACCCAGTGCATCATGGGAAACCCCGGTAGCCTACGTCTATTGCAGCATCACTAAGGGAGGATTCAGGGTCACCTGGTCCAGCCCTAACTATATGCTTTAGCAAAAAGGAAAGTTTGAAGCCAGATCTTAAAAGTAGAGATAGTGTCTGTCTCCTGAATCCAAACTGGAAGCTGGTTCCATAAAGATAAAAGTGGAGGCTCTGAGGCTTTTCCACCAGGCACCCTGTTAAAGGTAAAACCATAAAATATTTAATCTTAGGAGCAATTAAACAAGCAGAACAGACTGATGTGTACTGAAGTCTTGATCAGGGTCAGTCTTCGTAGTTATATATCTGCTTTATATTGTGTCCGGTATTTTAATTTGATAGACTTCTATTTTATTTTATTAATATGTTTGTTTCTTCAGAATTTTTGTAACAATTTTAATTGAATGCAATCTTAATTTTGCTTTTGAAAAGTTTTGATTTGTCCGGCTTATAATATAATTTACTTTTGATTTACATGTTTTTATGATTTTACCTTTGACAGAGTTCCTGAGAAATGTCTCTTTTATTGAGCAACACAAGCTTAGCTTAAAAATAGAATTAAAAATAGAAAATCCTCTCATTACGAACGTCACCCAACAACCGTCTTCTAGCACAACATAAAGCAAGAAGAAGTGAACCTGCCAGCTGTTACTGAGCTACACACCATGCATCAGCTTCATTATACTTATACTTTATACTATTCATGTAAACAGTGTGTAAACTGCTGTGTAACATATATGACACAGTACATGCAACAGTGCAGCATAACAGTGCAGGACAGTCTTCTGTGTTCTCATTGCTGTTTTAGTCTTTCCAAACTTGCACCTAACTTAAAATTTAAACATTTGGGACCTTGAAATGTAATCCATCAGAGGCTTCAGTTCAAAAGTGTTTGCAACAAAACACTAAAACTCGGCTGTAAGTGGGTCTCTGAGCCGTGACCCACATATGCATTACATCAGAGCCACGGAGAGAGGCTTCAGTAATCCCGTACTATAACATACTGTGTGTAATCTGTGGTTGCTCTCAATTCTGATTCACTGCAGGAGACGACGTGGGAAGGATCACACAGGGAGGCAACAGAGGAGATGAAACTGTGTGAAAGGAACATTAAAGGGTGACACAACTGTGGTGGCTGTCAGCCACTTAAAACACAAAATATAAACTGCAGCACTTACAAATGACTATTTTAGCGCTCTTATAATACTTCCTTTGACTCCGTGTCCTCTTTGCTGCTTATGAAAATAGCTGAAATGCTCCATTCTAGCAGAAGATAAATAAGAACCTGCAGAAAGCCTTTTGACACTCGGGCTAAAAAGCCAAATGTCGTTTAAAGTTTCTGTATTTCTGTTTACTGTGTATCTGTAAACACTGAAGTCTTAGCTCAGAGCTTTGTGTGCAGTTATGACACACAGGGTTTGATGTTTGAGAAAACATTAAAATGCTTAAATTTAACCGAGTACTTGTTATCTCGTCCGGCCAAGGCACTGATGAGCTCATGACGTGGCAGCATCGAGGTGCTCAAATCTGCAGTTGAAAACACTACAAGCAGTGATGAGTTTTGGAAGGAGATGCTCTGCTGTGGCAACATCACCAACTTATATAACGACAGGAAACCAAACAGAAAAAACGAGCAGCAAAAGAAACAAAGACAGGAGGAAGGAAACCCCCAGACTCAGCACAGAGGTCGGAGGTCACAGTCCTTTCATAGAGGTGAAGAATAACCAGGTAGCTCATATACCGATGACAATAATGTTTCAGTCATGACCACAGATGGGTTAATGTAATCCAATTACTTTTTTCAAGTAACGAGTAAAGTAAGGGATTAAGATTGCAAAAAGGTAATTAGATTACCATTACTTTCCCGTGACATTTGACATTCACAGAGAAACCCCCGGATCCCCCCACTGACACGACCGCTGCGGCACCGGGCAAACCTCCTCCTGCTAAACAGGTGACAATAGACTTAAGACTGACAGGACTCGGTGCTGCTGAATCTTTGATTTTATTTATTTTTTGCTGTGTTTGACTTTAATCTATTTGAAAAACATTATTTTATTTGATATGCTGGAATTAGGTTTAAATGTTATCAGTAAAGTAACTGGATTACTTTCTTGCAGAGGTAATCAGTAATTAGTAACTAATTACTATTTTTAAGTAACTTAACCAACACTGGTCATGACTGGTGTACAGCTGCCACAGGGCGAGAGGCCAACACAGAGAGACAGACGACCCTGCACACAGTAAACTTGGAACCACCAGTGAATATTATTCTCTTTTATCATTTAACACATTTGAAACATAAGCTGACCCAAAGTGTTTTTAAGAGACGCACATTTAGATTCCAGGTCTCTAAAAACCCCAAATTCAAAATCGATGAAAAGCAGCGTTTACTGCTTATTGTGGAAAGCAAAAATCAGTGATTTATATGGTGGTCATTAAAATGTGTTCAGAATTTGCAAATCATCTCACAGGAATAACATGTAGAAATAATCAAGCTCACCGTAATTGTGCATTAATCGAAATGATTTTATGTTTGTTTCGATATAAACAGACAGACACGCTGGGATTTCCTGTTTTGAGGCGGCTCCGAAGAAAAGCCATGAACTCCAGATTCACTCGCTTCGCTGACAGCTGGCTGAATCACCTGATGAATACAACATGAGAGCAGGTGCTGGAAAGAAAAACTCCAGCCCGGCACTCACTTTCATGCTGTAATTCGTGGTCACACAGAGTTATTGCTTTGCTTCACTCGATCAGTTCATGAGTGGATTGACTGGCTGCAGCTCTTCAGCTGTCCTACATATAATTCAGTGTCAAAGAAGCTCCAGATCAATACCACATTTCATGCCTTATGGTGCCAGCGACACACTGCACTGGTGTCAGTATGGCTGAAGGAAAATCACTGCTCTCACTGAAACTTTCTCCTGAGACATCTGCAACGTGATTTTTGTTTTTCTTCTTCTTATTTTCATCCAGCTCAGAGCAGGAAATCCTCTTTATCCTTTTCCTCTCTGCTGCTGCAAATGCACTTTGACCTTTGACACCTCATTTGAAAGGCAGTCACATTTTACTGTGCGTCACAAATCTCTCTGAATCAGATGTGACTATTGATTTTACAGCTCATCTCTCAGGCCAGCCTTGACTTAATGTTGAGGTCAGAGTGAGGCATCACCTCCATCTGAGAAGAGTGCATCCTCTTAAATCAGCCGCGAGCCTTCAGTCATCACCTGGAGTCGGCTGCTGAACGTGAGCAGCAGAGCGTGTCATCTCTGCATTCTGACAAAATATGTCTTTTGCATCCATTTGTGGTATTTTTGTTTCTCTTTGTAGTCATTTTCATTATATTACAGTCGTTTTACTTGGCATGCTAGTGTTTTTGTCATGTGTGCAATGAAACAAATAAAGTGGACCCAGGTGCAGATAAAACACAGAAGGACTGGCAGGGCGGTAAAGGGATAAAAAGGTACTTTAATTACTCGGTGAAACATAACATTAAAAACAATCCTCAGAAAAGGGAGAGACTACAAAAACCAGTAACAATGTTCAACAACAAAGAAATCCAAAACACTGGCAGAAAACAACAATCAAGACTCAGGAACATGAAGGATTTTGCTCGGGGGAAATCTCCCCTCTGATTTTTTTTGTGCTTTTAAGCTGCAATTGCACACCAGCAGGTTGTATCAGTGTAAAAACCATAGCTTTTAAAAAAGGAGAAAATTAAAGGATTTAGTACAGCAGAGCACCCTGAGAGTGTATACTAGGCAGGAGGGAGGCAGAGGAGTAGTCAGTGTCACAACCATGGTCCAGGTTGAGACAACAAACATACATGAGTGCATCAGGAAGATGGCCACTACTGACCATGTGCTCGGTGAATACTTCAGGCAGCAGAAACCCAAGAATGAGGAGGAACCATCATGAGAAGACAGTCCCTTGCATGGTATGTACCACGGGCAGAGGTGGCTGACATCCAGAAATCCTACCAGTGGTTGGGTAAAGATGCCCCTGAGACAATCCAGCATGTAACAGCAGGGTGCACGATGTTAGCATACATGGAACGCCATAAGAAGTGTCCAGCATAGTGTACAGAAACATCTGTGCCAAATATGGCCTGGAAGCCCCAAGGTCAAAATGGGAGATGCCCCCAAGGGTGATGGAGAATGACTGAGCTAAGATCCTGTGGGACTTCCAGATACAGACGGACAAAATACTGATGGTTGACAAGCAGAGGAAGCCGGCTTATAGATGTAGCCATACTGAATGACAGCAACATCAGGAAGAAGGAACATGAGAAGAGAAATACCAAGGGCTCAAAGAAGAGCTGGAGAAGATGTGGAGGGTGAAGGTAACAGTGTCCCAGTGGTAATCGGAGCACTAGGTGCGGTGACTCCCAAGCTAGGCGAGTGGCTCCAGCAGATACCGGGAACAACATCGGAGATCTCTGTCCAGAAGAGCGCAGTCCTGGGAACAGCTAAGATACTGTGCAGGACCCTCAAGCTCCCAGGCCTCTGGTAGAGGACCCGAGCTTGAAGGATAAAGACTGCAGGGGCGAGAGGGGCATTTATATATATTACCTGATTTACCTGATCTTACCGTTGTAACAGGACAGGTGGATTTTGAGACAACCTGCCCCAGAGTGATGAGCACTGCAACATCATAACATCCATAGAGATGCATTTTAAGACGAATCCCACCTAAAAATCTCAGCGTGATGGTTTTTTCAAGTAAATGTTGCTGCTTCTCTCAGTAAAATGTTTTCCAAAGGACTCGTAGCTTTCACAGCATCGAGGTGCACTACGGTGATGTTAGACTTTCTGTGTCCTCTCATATCTTTACCATTAACCCGGTAGCCTTACAGCATAACAACAAAGCTGTTTTTGATCATATGAACAGCATTTTCATAATTCTACAAATAAAACTTTCACCATATCCACGCAGCTACTTTTGGCTTGTGCTGGCTCTTCATACCCTGTTAGCTCTTGTTGGTCTCTCGTATCTCAAACTGCATCGGTTGCAATGACGCACTCAAAATTTCTTCTTTCATAAAAAATTAAAACTAAAAATCTGCACTTCAAAAACCTACCTGTTTGTGTAGTCGTACATGCTTTTTCAGAGGTGCACTGATGATATATGCAGCATTTGAACGGCTGTCTGTAAAACACCAGCATGCTTTCAGTCTTACCTGTCCTGCAGGAGATGGGATGATTGCATCATTTTTCCCCGGTGACGTGACCTGCTGGGGCCGTTTACATCATTTTCTGGATTTAAGAAGAGATCCCTTAGCCAATAAAGTAAACAGACTTTTATTACATATAGCTCAATGGTGAATTTTCTCAACAGCTTGTGGTGTGACTTAACTGAAAAAAGCAAGTGAAAGATGAGAATGAACGCTCATAAACTCTGGTGGGGGAACATTGCACTGGAGGTCGATTAGTCAGCAGCGAGGGCCGTCTACGCCATGCAGCAGGATGTAATATTAGACACAGATGTCATTTTTCCTAAAGTGCGCTGAGTTTCTGAAAGGTTCAATTCAAGCAAAGCGTTGCATGAATAAATTAAAGTCAGGAAAAAGGGCGGCTGCCACTTTGCTTTATTTCTGCAGTGACCGTTCTGATGCTTCGCCCTCCACAGCGAGAGGCAGTATCAGACTGAGAGTCTGCAGCTTTAGACAAAATTCAAATTAGAGGGTAAACCTCTCAAGGCCCCTGAGGGTGAAGGATGTGATGAGCTGCCTCCTCCCCTTAATTTTAAGATATTAATCTGTATGAGTTACTTTACAAACTCCCTCGTGTGTGTATGCAAAATCTGAATGGAAGAAGGTTAATAAACTGGGTAACCCTGATTCTGCTTTCTTTTGAATTATCAGCTCATCAGATGCTCTTCAAGTTCATAACTAGAGTCCGGCCTCACGTCAGTCACTAATCAACAGTTAAGAAAACGCACAACCATCTTTTTTATTAAGATTTTTGTTCCCCTGGTAAGCAAGAAAACTGCAGTTCCTCTAATGTCCAGCAGTGAGTCATTCCCATGGACTCCCATGTTAAATTGCCAGATTTACATCAGAAATAAACACGTTTACAACCTGACGCGAAAACATTTTTGGTCTCTATTGCTACTTTTTGTCCTGCATTAAAGCTGTATGGGTTTGAATTTCTTTACAAGACATACATTTGGATTATGCTGAGGCTTAAAATTGGGGATGTGGCCACTTTGACAGGTGTGTTTCCATTATATCTATAATTTAGACACGTGTTGGGACTTAGAATAGCTGAATGTCGTCTGCACAGAGGGAGCAGCAGAGTATGGGCAAATAAACACAAATATGTGAATCATGTGCAGTAACACATCATCACAAGACATCAAAAGCAGTCAGACTGACCAAGGAAACTATAATATATAGTATATAATACATCCATTTGCTTTCACGGCCTGGGGGATCAGCAGGACGTTGATCAGCCATTTCTCCCTTTCTCTCTCTCTCGCCTCCTCTCTGTCGCCGGGGCGAAACTCATTGTGGGTTCACGCCCACGGAAGGGGAACACACCTGATGCCCATCAAGGCAATCGGCATTTAGACTAGGAGGAGTCTGTTGGTCTTCGCTGGATTGTTGTCTACCACGCGTCAGTGAGAGTCAAAGCTACAGCTCAAGTTAAGTCAAGAGTCTATTGGGAACGTTGGATACCTTCCCTGTGTGAATCATTGTGTCAAGTGTGGAGAGTGGAACTGCGGTCGTGAGTGTTCTAAGAACGAGTGATTACCCCCTTTGGATTTCCCTGGAGCCCCGTCACGCATGTTGTTGTATATAGCACTGCCCTGCACTTCCTGTACATACACCTGGTGGATTCTGTAAATAAATTCTTGTGTACAGCTGATTCTGGAGTCCTGCGCTTGAACCGTAACAATCCCAGCTGTCATTGGGTAGGGTACACCCTGGACAGGTCGCCAGTCTGTCGGGGAGCTAACGTGGGCAATTAACCTATCGCCACAAACCACTTCTGTCTGGACTGTGGGAGGAAGCCAGAGTACGGGAGGGAACACGGGGTGGTGGAGTTGAACTCAGGACCTTCTTGCTGTGCGGCAAAAGTGCCACCATGCTGCCACAGTGCAATGAAAATAAAAGAGGACCTAGAACGGGCCCCTGAGGGACACCATATTTAGTTTAAACAGGGGATGTTCAGGCAGTGATGGTTTTACCTTTTAATAAGTTAAAAGATGTTCAAAGGATGACTGGAGGGGAAAGGACAACAGTACTGATTTTGCCCTCCAGGTGGGAGTGTCCCAGTAGCTCTGATGTCACATAAAGACAAACTATGGCTATCCAATCAAATCCTTGTAATAATTAGCACAAAGGCTTAGACTGAATTTTGTTGTTTAATTCAACATTATTTATCTTCCAACACGTCACAGATTTTCCCTCAAAAAGCCCTGACCCTGTGTCCCTCACTTTAATTTTGTCATCGCATTGATAGCAAACGCACTTTTTAGAGCCGCCCTGCAGATGTCAGAGGGGTTGAGTGGAGACACTCAAACCCAGCTTTTACCCACGCTCCTGCTTTTAATCATGCTAGGTTGAAACTGAATGTGGTATAGCTGCTTAACCATCTCTGCTGATCTTTAAACTTCGCTGCTGAAACAGCTGAACTTTGTGAGCTACCACACCCACTCTGATCATTTACATGTCAGTGACTCCTTTCTCTGATCTTTTCTAATCAGGCTGCTTCCATTGAGAGCCGGAGTGTCTTTCTCTTTCCCTGAACTTTCTCGCTCTGCTGTCTTTTCACTTTAGAAGCAGACGCTGCACAGCATCAAAGGCTGCAGAGGAGGGTTCATTTAAATTCACTGCACTCGGTGAGAATCTAACCGAAACAGCTTTTGCTCAATAAACGAATGAAATACTCTACCGACTGTCCGGCCAGCACCGCGTTACTGTCCACTAGTTTAATTTAACCCTAAAAATGTGGTGAGTTATTACTGTTTTTAATAAACACTGTAGTTTAAGTCACTTTGGTGTTCTTTTCCCTCTTTTATCAGATATTCATTTAAATATTCACTCGTTCACACATTAGTTTCGTGTTCCTTGTCATGTAAAACATTTTGAACGGGATGTCTCAAATGAAAGGACAGCGCATATCCATTACTACTGCTGCTCGTAGAGCCTCCCCAGTCTCATCTGCAGACGCAGAAATCCTGCTCGGATTTCATTAATTAGCAGGTGCAGATCTACAGTTATCTTTACTGTCTGAATTCACAGATACAAGCGTCCGATGTGATTCCTCATAGGCTTTCTTTACATTACTATGCTGGGAAGCTCTCACCAAAAAGAAGCAATAACATCTGAACAATGAAACCCACAGTGAAAGATGAACAACCTCAGTTTTTGTAATAAAAAATAAAAGAACTGATTGATTTTATTTTGGTCTGAAAGATAACTCAGAGGGACTCGAAGTGCTGCCTGTGAAATAAAGTGGCATATTTGAAGCAACATTTATAAAAGTGAAATGTTAGCAACTGCAGAAAGAACCTAAATCCAAGTTCTCCAAGACAGTGACTACTTTTCTGATCAGGAAACGCATCCCCAGCCGCTCACGCCCAGTAGGCACCGGGCAAAATATTTATTCACCAGACTGGAAAGTAATTAAATGATGAACAGGAGCCTGATTCAAACAGCCTCACCCTCTTTTTTTATTTATTATTCACATAATTGCAGAACTGAAGTATCCTAAAGGACTGTAGCTGTTATAATGAAACATTTCCAAATATTAACTTTCATGTTTTCGTAAAGAAAAAAAGAGAAATCTCTGCTGCTTGATTAAACAGTGAAACACAGTAATAACAGCCGGCTTTATTAAACCTAACAAAGTGAGTGAAATGAGATTCATTCAATATTTGCTGAAAGGAGACTGAAAGTGAAAAATGCATTTCTGAAGATGAGATTTTTAAAAAATGTGTGCAAAGATTCTGCAGACATTATAATGTTTTCTGACCTCCTGATGATGCCGTACCGAGTAATGGAATAGATCAATAAGATAACCTACAAAGCAGAAACGATTATCAGACTCT